>NW_028327173.1:141783063-142124729 GCF_987537825.1 Furipterus horrens
TCATTCATTTATTCAGTATTCATTAATCACCTGCTATATGCCATATACTGTATGAGATGCTGAGGGAAGAAAGACACTGAAACCATAATTCCTGTTTTTGAGGAGCTGTCATCGAGGGTACAAGGCAGGTGTCTAGAAATAGTCACAGCGCAGTAAGATAAAGGAACCTTGGAGGGAGGTATCCACGCTATCCAATCAAATATACCTTTCTTCAGGTAATAAATGTGCCCTGGAAAAAAATGGTGAAAAGTGTTCCACTTTATTAATAAAAATTACTGAAAGTATCCTAGAAAGTCTTAGGCAGGACCAAGTGCACAAATCTGTGGAGCCTCTTGCTGAAAAACTTTGATGAGCGTGAGAGCAGAGTCTGAAACCCAGGGTCCCATGCGATCACACAGGTGGCCCGCCTGCGAAGCCTTGTGGACTTAGCATTTTTAAGAAATTTGAGTGAGCAGTATTTTAGGCAAGCAAAGGATCTTTTTCAATTTCTTTCTGTAGGTCTCCACTCATTTATGGCATATGTATGCATGCCAGCTGCTGTATCAAGGACCAGGGATACAGCAGTAAAAGTGATAGCCACCATCTCTACCCTTGTGTACTTTATGGTCTAGGTGAGAGTTTTGTATGTGATAAATTTCATTACCTGGTCCAATTATGTCTTAACTACATTAAGAGAAAAATATTTAAATGACCAATGAGTCTCACTTCTTTAAATTTTTAGATATATAATATAAATTGAAAATATGAATTTTAGGTTTATAAACATAAATTTTCTCTAAGAAACAAATGTTATTTTAGTTATCAGAAAATCAAGGTTAATATGAAAAAATGTATTTACTCCCAAGTTCAATAATATTTAAAACTTAAGTTTTATTTATAATAATTATCTCTTTGAAACTTAGAAAAATATAAGAAAATAAATGCAGACTTTGTTTTGAAATTTAAATAATTTTTATTTATTCGTCTGAGAAATTTTTCTCCTACCAGCACTAAAGTTTAGCTTCTAGGCAGGAATTTCAGAATCAGAAAAACTGAGATGAGTTCTTTGGTTTGCTAAGTCTCAGGGAATAGCAATAGCTGATTTGGTTTCCTTTCAGAATACATCTCTCTCTCTCTCTCTCTCTCTCTCTCTCTCTCTCTCTCTCTCTCTCTCTCTCTCTCTCTCTCTCCCCCCTCCCTCTCTCCCAGCCTCCCTCCCTCCTCCTTCCTCTTCCTCTCCCTCCATCTCCATCCCTTCCTCTCACTCTCTCTCTCTCAAATCAGTAATAAAATAAAATAAATAACTGAATGAGAACATTAGAAGAGCAGGACAGGATCCCTGAGGTGGGAGTCTGGGGTATGTATGACGGCCTGTAGACTGCACAACAGCCACTGACCAGTAAGAAAAGGTCCACAGTGGAGACAGGACCTTAGATTGCTTCCCTACCCCCTGCCCCTACACTGCCAACCACTGCATCGCCCCAGATATCCAGAGAATGTGGAGAGTGTTGCAGGGCTGCTGGGAGCTCTAGGAAGTGGAAGAGGTGATGCTGAGCAGGAGGATGGTAGAAGACCAACTCTGGAAGAAGAGACGAGAATTCAGAGATGAAAGGGAACTACTTAAGCAAAAAGTGACCAGAAAAAGATCCCTAAAAGTTAGGGAGTCCAGAGCAACATAGTAATTCCAAACCACTCTGTTGGATTTAGGATTAAAGGGTCACTACTAGGTGTTCTCTTTGAAAACAGATCTTGCTGGAGAGAAGCCAAGAACAGTAGGTGCGACAAGCTGTGGCCTCGAGTACAGCACCATCATCTTCGTTTGCAAATCCCTTAATAGCCAGAGTCTTCAATGCAGTCTGACCCGGGTTTGATCCTTTTAGTGCATTCTTTTGTGGGGTATAGTCATGGTTACTGCTGCAAAGGGAAAAGTTTAGTAGTCATTGTGGTGTATGCTCTCAGACCTATGTCAATGCTGGGAAATGCCCATTCTCAGGGCAACTTTGCAGATGTACTTCTACTTGGGTTTGGTAAATCATTGCTCATTTTTGTCTCACTTTTTTATATCTCTTCCGATGCACAGGTCAGCATATTGAATTCATTGTAACTAACTTGTGCATGTGGACGGGGAGATTAGATTACTAGGCATATGTTTTAAGTAAATTGTGTAAAATTAGCTAAGTAAAGAGCTAAGACACTCAGCCATTTCTTCAATATTAAGCAAGTATGTGATTAATGTTGAGCAAGAGAGTTTTATATGAGGCACTGAAGGAAAAACGTGTTTAAAAAAATTTCTTTTTTTCAATTACAGTTGACATCCAATATTATATTAGTTACACGTGTACAACTTAGTGATTAGACATTTATAAACTTATGAAGTGAACCCCTGATAAATCTTGCACCTACCTGTTATTGTAATATAATTGACTGTTCCCTAAACTGTACTTTACATCCCCATGACTCTTTTTATAACTGCAGTTTGTACCTTTTAATCCCTTTACCTTTTTTACCCAGTCCCCCAAGTCTCCTCCTATCTGGTCACCAGCATGTTGTTCTCTATATCTGTGAGTTTGTTTCTGTTTTGTTTGTTCATTTATTTTGTTTTTTAGATTCCACATACAAGTGAAATTATATGGCCTTTGTCTTACTCTGTCTAACTTATTTCATTGAGCATAATACCCTCTATGTCCGTCCATGTTGTCTCAAATCGTGAGATTTTATTCTTTTTTTTTTTTTCTTTCATCGCCTGGCTTATTTCGCTAAGCATAATTCTCTCTAGTTCCATCCATGTTGTTGCAAATGGTAGCAGTTCCTTCTTTCTTTCTGCTTCATAGTACTCCATTGTGTAAATGTACCACGGTTTTTTGATCCACTCATCTGCAGATGGGCACTTAGGCTGTTTCCAGCACTTGGCTATTGTAAACAGTGCTGCAATGAACATAGGGGTGCATGGGTTCATTTGAATTGGTGTTTCAGGGTTTTTCAGATATAATCCTAGCAATGGAATTGCTGGTTCAAAAGGCAGTTCCGTTTTTAGTTTTTTGAGGAAATTCCAAACTGTTTTCCACAGTGGCTGCACCAGTCTGCATTCCCACCAACAGTGCACCAGGGTTCCCGTTTCACCACATCCTCTCCAGCACAAGTTGTTTGTTGATTTGTTGATGATAGATTTAATTTTTTTTTTATAGCTGAGTAATACTCATAAACCATTGTATATAAACGTACCACCTCTTCTTTACCCATTCATCTTTTGATTGGAGCATTTAATCTGTTTATGTTTAAAATAATTATTGATAGGTATGTACTTACTGCCATCTTATTAACTGTTGTCTGATTGTTTTTGTAGTTCTTCTCTGTTCCTGTCCTCTTGCTCTCCTCTCTTTTAGGTTGATGACTTTCTGCAGTGTTGCATTTGGATTTCTTTATTTCTTGTAGATTTTTGGTTTGTGATTACATGTCCTTCATAAATACCAAGTCAATGGTCACCTAAGTTTGAATATATTCTAAAATCACTACTATCTTTACTCACCCCTCCACATTTGTTTTTTGTCATTATATTTTACTTCTTTTGTCTGTTTGTGTGTATCCTTTAATTTACTGTTGTAATTATACATGATCTTCCTACTTTTGCCTTTTAACCTATGTACTAGCTTTAGTTTTGGTTGAGTCACTGCTTTTACGATGTTTTCCTTTGTCAGTGACAATTTTTTCTTTACAATATTTTCTTATTTGTATTTTTTGGTTTTTTTCTTCTTCTTAGAGGAGTTCATTTAACATTTCTTGTAACAGTGATTTGGAGGTGGTGCGTTCCTTTAGCTTTTTCTTGTCTGGGAAGCTCTTTATTTCTCCTTAGATCCTAAATGATAGCCTTACTGGGTAGAGTAATCTTGGTTGTAGGTCCTTGCTTTTGATCAGCATGTTTATTTTTTAAAGAGTCTGTGAGTTGGTGGATTCTTGAATTTTTAGTATTTTAAAAATAGTTTTGAAGAAAATTTTTTAAATAAACATACAAAGAATAGCATAATGCCCATATTCACACCACCTGAAATTATCTTTTCACATTTTACGAAGTATTCTTTAAGAGTTTTTCATTTAAAAAATGAGTCAGTATAATACAAATTAAATTGTATTATTCTACAGACTGCCTCTCAAAGCCATTCTCTTCTTCCATCTTTCCAGTAATAACCTCTATCATGAAGCTGATGAGTATCTTTCCAGTCTGTATATAAATATAGATAGCTGTTTATATGTATGTTTACACAGACATGCAGGCATCTGTGGACAGTACTGTTTTATGGGTACCATTTAAAACGGTATACAACATAGCATATTGCATGTACAGTATAATAGAAGGAAACATGTACTGAGTGATTACAATGTGCCTGAAGCTGTACTATTTCCATCCTTTCAATTACTGTATGTAGCAGGCACTGTTGTTACTCCCTTTTTTAGGAAATCAAGGTGCACAGAGAGGTCACTTGCCCAGAGTGAAACAGCTAGTAAGTGGTGGCACTCAGAATTAATCCCATAGCCAGGCTCTGATGCCTGAGTGCTTGACATTGTGCTGCATGGACTCTTCACTGCATCCTCTGCAGAATTCTTAACTCTCAACATCATGTTTCTGATATCTGTAATTGATTTTTTTAATTAAACTTATTGTGGTAATAAGATTACTTACGTTTCAAGTGTACAGTTCTTTGATACATCATCTGTATATTGTATTGTGTGCTCACCACATGAAGTGATATCTTCGGTCACCATATATTTGACCCCCTTTACCATTTACTACCTCCAGCCCCCTTCCCTCTAGTAACCACAATACTGTTGTCTGTGTCTATGAGTTTTTGTCTTGTTTGTCTTTCTTGTTTACTTGTGCTTTCAGTTTTATATCCCACGTGAGCAAAATTATGTGGTTCTTAACTTTTTCTGTGTAATTTTGCTTAACATGATATTCCCAAGACCCATATATATCATTGTAAATGTCAGTATTTCATCTTTTCTTATGGCTGAGTAGCAGTCCATTGTATAGGCAGGGTGAGCAAAAGTAGGTTGAATTACCAGCAATTATTACCTAAAAGATATGAAATAATAACAATAATTATAATAAGACAAATAATACAAGAATAAGCTCTGTTTTTCATACTCACAAATGTAAACCTACTTTTGCCTACCCCGTTTGTGCCGCATCTTTATCCAATCATCTACTGAAGGACGCTTTGGTTGTTTGTATGTCAGAGCCACTATGAATAATGCTGCAATGAACATAGCAGTAGTTATATCTTTGCAAATAAATGTTTACAAAAGTTTTGGATATATACCCAGAAGAGGGGTTGCTAGATCATATGGTAATTCTATTCCTAATATTTTGAGGCGCCTCCACATTTTTCTGTAGTGGCTAAGAACCTAAACGCATTTATCCCATGTAATTACTGATAAAACACTCAGCCAATAAAAATAGATCTATCTTGTTCACAGTTACCCCGTATTCCATTAAATGAATATAATTTTAAAAAGCAGTATTACATGGTGATACAGACCTATAAAAGAGGAATAGTGAATGTTCCTACCTCACATGGTTGTCATGAGAAATAAATGGTTTAATTCAAATAAAGCAGGTAGAACAGTACCTGGCATGGAGTAAGCACCCAATAAATGTTAGCTGTTCTTTACTATTACCATCTGTCCATTACTCCATGGAACCTAATTGTTAGGTTTCCCATTATCATTATTGCACGTATCGCCACAATGAAAGCCCTGTGTCTGTCTGTGTATAAAAGTTTCTTTTGGATATCTCCCTAGAAGAGAAATTGATGGCTCATAGGATATGCATGTTTGCAGTTTTACTTGATTTTGACAAAGCTAACTGTACCAGTTTACACTCCCTAGTGCAGTTTGCCAGTTCCCATTTCCCTACAACCTCAGTAACAGTCGATGTTGTCTGACTACCCATTCACCCCTATCCAAGCCTCTGGCATTGCTAACCCACTTTCTGTCTTTGGATTTGTCTATTCTGGACATTTTATATAAATGGAATCATATAATATGTGGGGTTTTGTAACTGGCTTTTTTCACTTACCTTAATTTTTTTGAGGGCCATCTACTTTGTAGCATGCATCAGCATTTCATTCCTTTTTATTGTCTAGTAATAGTTAAATATGTGGATATAGCACATTTTGTCTATCCATTTTTCACCTGATGGATATTTGGGTTGTTTCTACTCTTGGCTATTTGAATAATACTGCTATAAATATTCATATGCAAACTTTTGCATGGACATGTATTTTTATTTTCCTGCCTATACATATATTCATATACTGAGCAGTGGGATTGCAGAGTCATATAGTGACTACGTTTAGCACTTTGAGAAACTGCTAAAGTGACTGTACCATTCTACATTCCCATGAGCAGTGTGTCAGGGTGCCAATTTCTCTAAGTCTTAGCCTCCAACACTTGTAATTGTCTGTTTGATTCTAGCCATTCGAGCACATGTGAGAAGCTATCGATCTCATGGTTTTGATTTGCATTTCCTTGATGAGTAACGATGTCGAGCCTTTTTTCATGTACTGTTGGCCATTTGTATGTCTTCTTTGAGAAATGTCTGTTCAAGTCCTTTGCCTGTTTTTAATTGGGTGATTTGTTCTCTTGAGTTGTAAGAGTTCTTTGTGTATTCTGAATACAAGTTCTTTGTCAGATTGTGTCCATATTGTCTACTGAGTGGATCAATCACAAGTCAAATGGCCTTGAAAAGTGCACATTGACAAAGTGACTACATCTAGTTTTCTGTAGGTTAGAAGCTCATGCATTGGTCACAAAAACACAGACTTTCCCCAGTCATCTAGGTGAGCCTCTCAGCCGGTGAAGGTAATTCACTTTTGATAACACAGAAGATATGCCTTCACACCTAATTAGAGTTTGAATTTAATAATGAAAAGCATTGAAACCATTCCTTACAGTTCTAAACTGTTGATTGGTTAACTCAACATCATTTGGATTTCGGTTTAACCTGGCTTCTTCTTCTTTTTCTCTTTTATCTCCTCCTTCTCCTTCCTCTTCTCCCCTCCCAACTCCTGTTTCAATTTCAGATTGAAAATGGCTCAGGAATCAGTCAGCAAGTTGACATCAGAGAAGAAAGTGGAGACAAAGAAAATCAATCCCACGGCCAGTCTGGTGAGATGTATTTTTCAACATAACCTCAAGATTTTTCATTATAAGTGGGGTGCACCCAGAAGTGTGCCTGACTTTAAAGGATACAACTCAAGAGAATAGTGGGTAGTATCCAGATTCTCAGTTCAATTCCCAGAGTAGCATACGGTAAAAAAAAAGAGGGGGGGTGTAGGGGAGGAGGGAGTGAGGAACAAAGCACAGCTTCATGTCTTTGCCTATCAAACTCAGCAAAATCATTTCCTGATAAACCAATCTGAGTCACTGGCCATTTCACACCCTTCCACATGCCCCCCCCCCCACCTCATGCCATGATGTCCCCTTATATCTCAAATCATTTTTCTCCTGAAATGTTTAAGTGTTTCATCCTCATCAGTTTCTTTTCCCTGTAAAATAAATGGGCAGGGATTTTCCTCTTTTGATAGTTGGGAAAACTGAGATACAAAAAGATACAGTCTACACAGTATCACTACAGAAATGGATAACAAAAACCAGGACCACACTCCAGGTCCCGGAAGTCTCTCCCTGTCCTAGAAACTAAAAGTCTGGTCAGGCTCCCTGGCTGTGAGGGCAAGTTGCCCTCCACAGTCACGTTTTCAGGGTGGATCTGGATCACAATGAATCTCCACCTGTTTGTTACAGACAATAGTTGGAATAGCTAAATGGTTACAAACCCAAGGTGTCAGAGTTCAAATTCCAGCTCAGACATTTATTAGTTGTAAAACCTTAGTGATGATATTTTGCTTCTCCCTCTCTTGTGAAAAGAGGGAAATGGTATTACCTTTGCTTTAGAGTTATTTTGAGGAAGCAGAGAAGAGACATGTGAAGTGCCTAGCACATAATAAGAGTTCAATTAATGTTAGTTCTTTTCCTCATTATTATGAATTTCTACAGCTTTGGATGGTGCTGCAGTGGGGGACAGCAATGAGTGGGGAGTGGGAGTATCCCTCTCCTCCCTTTGGTTTTCGGACCCCAGCTTCCCTGTGCCCTGATCTCCTACAGTTACTTAAGGTTATCCTTTTGTGTCACAAGTACTTTTTGCCAGCTGCATCAAATCCTTTGACAGTGTAAGTGGAGCATTAGTTATAAAGTGAGATTACTTCCGTTGATGGACTGTGGCGTCACTCCAACAGCCCCATCAGCAGCTAAATGAATGTTGAGTGAGGTTGACGAGTGAGAAACGGAGAAGTCGTGGCCATACAGGTTGGTCAGGAAAAGCAGGCATTAGGACTCAAAGCCCCCACCTGAGAGGACACATCCTCCCTGCCCCTTGATGCAGTGAGCTCAACCCTGATTTTTATCTTCCTTCTTCATTGGCCTCCACCCCTTTCCCCAAGCATCTTATTCTGGCCTCTATCCAAACTTTTATAGCCAAACCTCATCTCCAGGGGCAAAGAAAATGGACTCAACTCTATAGACAAGCGATTTTCAAACAGTATGTCGCATAAAACTGTTAAAACATGCAGCACCTGACTATTTAATCAGGGGCACTGACCTCTTTTCCCTTAGATTGTCAAATTAAAAAATGACAGCAGCCAACACAACAGTAGCCATCCAGTATGAGTGAATCAAAATTATACCTATTTTTTGTCAGATCAGAAAAAAATATATTTTGGGTATGCCACAGAACTTTAGTAATTGGTTTATGTAGGCCATGAGATGGAAAAGGTTGAAGATTGCTGCTGTAGACACAGGGACAATGGTGCTATTGTTTTATGAGTGGCCTTCTCTATGAGCAAACTCCCAATTGTGATCCTCAACTTGTTAGAGGTATTTGTTTTGTTGTTTATTTTGATAGAAATTAGGCAAGAGCTTGTAAACTGATTCCTGGTTTAATTTCTCAAGTCAGGGATGGGATCCGAACTCGAGACGGGTGTTTAAAATCATCAACTTACCTTTACATCTAGGCCAATATAGTAATTCACTGTAGCATCGCATCTGACAGACCTCGAGCAGCTGAGAATCCATTCTCAGAGGGCTTCTCTCTGCATCTGTTCTTTCTAAAGGAGTACACCTCTCCCATTTCTTTTTTAGCCTTCTATTTTCCCACCCCTAAGACAGACACACACATCATTTGTTTTAATATATTTACTTCTCCAAAGTCCTGGAAACAGTGAGGGCCTGTGTTTCTGTTTTGTGTACACTTGTTATTTTTCTGTCCTGCCAGCAGACTTCCATGTTCCTCCCCATTGGAAGGTTAGCCCTGGGAAGGGAGCTCAGGAAGGCAGAGGCGAGCATCCAGGGTAAAGCGGGAGCTCCTGCCACTCTGCATAGAGAAAATCGGGTCATCTTCCAGGTTGACTTTTCCTACCTAGACTCCCTAGAAACTATTTCTTATGCATCCCCTAAACCCATGAGTGGGCCAAGGTAGGGGATAGGAGGAGCCTTTGAGTAACGCTACCAAGTTAGGATTTTGTCACAGGACAACAGCCTGGAATGGTGAAGGTCAGTGTTTCCAATGGATATACTCAGTTTACTAGCTGGTTATTAATTTTGTTTGTACAGCGTATAGTACAACTCTAGAGTTCTAGATCAAAATTTGAGGAGGATGAAAAATTAGAAAAAGGAATGATAATAAACTCACGTTCTTCTTAAACTACAGAAAGAAAGACTGCGTCAGAAGGAAGCCAGTGTGAGCACCAACTGAAAAAGAGACGTGAAGACGATGATGGCAAGACTGGGGACCGTGCTTATCCGTTGCCGTGCCGGCGCTGCAGGAGGGTCTTGGAAGATATGTTACAAAATGTTTCTTTTGCTCCTCTCTCTGTAAAGTCATCTGCAGTAAGAACCCTGTCTTCTCAAAGAAGTCCCTTGTTAAGACCCAGAAATAATGAAAAGCTGTTTAAGGAAACATTGCAAGAGCATTGATCATTGTTTCTTATAGAGGTCCAAAGTCTACTTTGTTCTAAGACCAGATTTTTGTAAATATCAAGATTTTCCAAAAATTTTTTTAAAAGCAGACAGTTAAAGCTTTCTAACACACTCTTCATATTTGTAAATTTATAAAAGAAGAAAAGGATATTTTTATGACAGTTGACTTGAAGGAGTTTAAGCCTTTACACATGGCTGGTTTGATTATTGATTTTAATTTTGATCCTAATGCATGAAGATTTTGAAGTGTCTTTCTAGCCAAAAATGTTGAAACTTACCAAAATTATTTTTAAAGAGGTTCAAGACTTCATATTTCCCAGATGAGAGAAAGGGGTATTTTGTTGGTTTTGTTCATATTATGGAAAGAAGAGAGAATGGAATTATACATGAGTGGACAAAGGGTTAAATAACCATGAACTTCATTCTGGAGAACAAAGTATGATACAGGGAGTTGACGTCAGCCGTTAAGTAAGACCCATTCCTTTGTCTTTATATCAATTAATTGTGGTTTCCTGGACCAGCAGGGATTCTCCACTCCAAATTCTAGAAGAAACAGTGATACCTGAGCAGGGAGATGCTTGGGGTCAAAGCACCTGCTTGGACAAGTTACGCAGTAACAGAGCACATTTCACATTTCAGAACATTCATGAACGGGTAACACCATGTTGACACGCACCTAAGCGGTACATCACACTCTGGGACTGTGCAGCTGGACCTTTCCCACCAACCCCAGGAAGCAGTTTCTAGACAAGATTGCAAGTGTTACTCACAGCCTTTTATCATGACCTTGACTGACAGGCATGCAACGTAGGGTGAGCAGGGGTCTTTGAAGTCTGAAAAATTAAGATCAGAGAAGTTCTTTACATCCAAATGCAAAGAAGGTGATTACATTCATCTTAATCTTGGAGTGGAATATCATGTAAATGCAGCTTTTTCTGACCCTGGGAGCCAACATGACCACCCCTTGAGTCACAAGAGAAATGAATCTATCTTAAGAGGGGAGAAAAGACAGGACTGGGGGTGAATTAATTGACAATATAATCAGACTCTCAAGTTTTGGCCTTGAAGAGAGAGAGTTCAAAGCTTTCTCCTCCAATTGGTGGACAACAGTCTAGACATGAGCAACAACCTTAAAATCTTTCCCTGCCCTTGTTCCAGGATCTTCCCAGAAGCTCTCAACTTGCCAGGTGCCTGAGTTTCTACCCAGGACATGCCTGCCAGTTAGCAGCCTCCTCAGGGACTGTAATAGATCCATCTAATTAAAGCAGTACCATATCCTCAATATAATGCCCATCTTGGGAACCAAGAATTCACAGTCAGGATCAAATCAAGTCTCCAAAGCCATATTCATGCAGGTGCTAACCACCTTTTCTTACGACTCAAAAGAAAGGAATATGGTAACCTAGTTGGTTTGCTTTTCTTTTTACCGATTCAAAATAAAAGGATGAGACAAGCAAAATAGAAAAGCTGGTAAGAAACTTACATGACTAAAAGAAGTTCCTTGTGAGCAAGAAGCTTTTCATACTGTTTTCTTATATTGTTTCTTCCTTTTCACTTAACTATGAAGAAAACCTAAGGAATTTATCAATTTAAAACAAATTCCACTCATGGCCACCTACGCTCTGTGACATTCCTTTTGGTATTACCACGCAGAAGAAAGGTGCCTGTTTTGCCCATGCCTCGGGAATCAGCTTTGAGTTCAATAAGACCAACAGAAGTTTAGATCCACGTGGGTCCTCATAGACTTGACAGGAGACCATTGCCCGTGGCTTTTGGAGGAGTCCCTGTAGTCCACTTCTGGTCTTAAAGTAGGATGCTCATAAGAAAATCACTGAAGATAAGCAGAACTGTCCCTTCAGCCACATAACCCAGCAAGAAGATGCTCTCGGGGAACCACTGCTGGAGAATAATGAATGGGAACATTTCATTGGAGAGTTAGACAAGTGTGGCCCAAGGTGGGTTTCATCCTCATGGGCGGACTAGAAATTAACAGTAAAATACCTATTTCCAAAGAGCAAAGTTTGCCTGGCTGTGTTGGAGAAAGATAGTGATTTTTTTAAGGTTAGTCCAATGTAGTATGTTAGTACCTTAAGACACCAGGGCAGGATCTCCATTATTTTCACCCTGTTTGAATCCTGCATCGTGCACCTGGATGCCCCCTCCCTAGTCCACACGCATATTATGCACTGTTGACACCACCTTCATTTCTCACTTAAGCTGATAATAAGTAAAGGTTCACAAGAATTTGTTCAAGGTAGGTCATTTAAAACAACCTCAAGGCCTTTAGAATGTTCCCTCTAAAATATAGTTGAGATTGTGTTTAAATACAGCAGGTGCCTTGAAACTTTTCATGGAAAGGAAGTAGTCGAGGTGCCCCTTAGCAGGTTGAGCATTCCCAGCAAACAGGACTCAGCACAGCGCCCCCGCCCCAACCCCTTGGAGCAAAAGGAAGAGTGGCCAGTATTGCTACTCTGTTTAACCAGACACTCATACCTGTACTTATAATAACATCATCTCTTCCTAGCCAAGATTTATTAAATCTGAGGGCACAGGGGGCTAGCAGTTCAGATTCTTGCATGAGTAACTGGCGTCATCGTCAAGCACCCCCGTATAAGATGTATTAAACCAGAGCATAATATAAACATATTAGGAAAATAAAAAACATCAGGCCTGTGAGGTATCAAAAATCAGGTTATAAGGAGGTGTTCTCTGTGGCTTTTAACCCAAGAAGAGGCAGTTTACCAGGAGGAGAAAAAAAGAGGAAAGTGCGGTGAAGCAGAAATCGGTGATAGTGAATCACCAGCTACTGCAGGCGATCGACCTGCTGCCCAATAATTGCCTTTTGAATTCTTGAGTTGACGGCCATGGTGTCTTCAAATGCTCACTGCAACTACCTAGGAATTATGGAGGAAGAAGTTCTGAAATCTGAGAAGCAGAAAAAGGAAACCTGGTGGTGCTGTTACATCTGGAAATGTTATGGCCGAAACAAACCAGCGGCATGGTTGAGGAATTGAATGTCACATGGGATGCTGGTCTCCGACCCGCTGTTCCCCCAGTAAGAACAGGGGACACTGCACACCTGCTGAGCCTCCCTTAGCAGCCTCTTTGTCCCTAATACAATAAGGAAAGGCATTTCCTAAATTAAAGCTCATATGCTGCTAGAGGAGCAACTGGAGAAACTGAAGGAAGGAGTACAATTCTTTGGTGGTATTGGAAACCTCCACAAAGATAGCCATCTGTGCGGCTCTTCCATGGACCAGGATTGGAGGTAGCAGAAGACATATAAGTATTTTTTGCGCTTCTCTCCATAGATGGCACTGCCTGCAATGGGGAGTTTTCACTTTAATTATTCTTGCTTTCTTGGATGTTATTTTTTCTCATTTCTATTCCTCCTCCCTTGCCTAGCGTCAGGGATGCAGGTCACTCCGGCTGTCGCCCAGCAAACAGCACTAGTCCCTATGTGAAGGGGAATTAGCAGTACAGACCTGCAGTCTCCTTCCCAGTAACCAGACTTCAGCATTGGCAGACTTGGTCTCTTCATTTCCTGATATCCTAGATTGGTCTATTTTGTCATACTCTCCCTTTCCCCAGATAAACATAAAACCAGTCTGGGGATTTCTGTATCAAGGAGAGGGAAGAAGTCCAAAAAATAGTTTTTTATCTCCAAATATCTAATCCAAATATCAAATATACAATTTTATAAAGTAGTTTAAGTTTTCTTCAGGGATTGCTAGGAAGAACTATGTGTTAGATTTGAGCCTCATTTTTCTTTGATCCAACCTGTTCTAATAAGAAAAAAAGAAAAATTAAAAAGCAAGAAAGAAAAAGAAAAAGCCTAGAGCTGAAAGGGATAATAAAAACATTAGCAGATTTGGTAATCTACAAACTAATGTGTTAGTTCCTGAATCACCAAATAAAAATGGACCTACTGTGAAATCCAGTGAGTTTATTCTTGAAAAGGCCATATACAAGGAGAAGTGGCATGCTGTAATAGGAGAAGTGCTAGGCCTTTAAAATTTTTCTTTTTCTGGGTTTTCTTCAGAGCAGCTTATAAATTTGGGGGACATCCAGAAGCCCACAGCTATCACACTTCACATATTAGGTATTGTACCTCTAGGAACAAGATCACTGAAGAGAGCGGATTGAATAAAGACATGAGCTTTCATTTGCGTCAGCTGCCCTGTCATCAAAGAAATCTTCAACATAAGAGAAACACATCTGGGTGGCCAAGCTAATAGAATTTAGTATTTGAAAAGTAGGAATCATTTTTAGCCTCTCTAATGGTAAATAACTTGTTGGCTATATTTCTACTTTCCATCTCTAGAGAGAAACAACCCAACTGCTTGGAACCTTCTCTGTCATTGGGGCAGAAGCCCCCTGAAAGAAAAGCACCTTGAAAAACAGGCCTCAGCATGTTTGTATTGATAACTCCATTAGCAATTGAATCCAGGCATAACTAGTCTTCATTACGTTGCTGTATGTGACCAAGAGGCCCATTTTGTGTCATTTCTGCACACCTGGCAGTTGCTGATACCTTGTTTGAAGGAGTGAATGTTAGCTTCACAATTCTTCACTTCCCTCCAAGGAGTGGGCAGTCCCTCCTCCCCATCACTGCTGTGCTGGACTTTAGTGAATTCAAAAGAGTTTTAACATATCCAGCCTGAAGCCAATGCAGTAGTCTGATTTGTTTTAAAATCTTAATCAACACTGTGATATAAACTTAGTGTTTAGGAAATGTGTGTGGTTGACACCTTCCTTGGAAATGTAAAGATGTTAAAATAGCAGCTAGCTCACTCTGTCTGTTAAGTTCCCATTGCAATTTCTACCAATGAAGAGATGAGGGAAGCAAATCAAGCCTCATTCAGTGGGTTGGCTGTCCTCAAATGGAGTTTATTGGATTCATTCCCCCTCTATCCCCAGCCCCTCTCCCAACCTCCCTGATGATAGTAAAATGGCTTTTTCCTTCTCCTCCTTCCCTTCTCTGTTATGATGATTCACTTCAATCAACAGTTCAGATGAACTCCACTTTATTGCATATCACATCTATGAAGTGCTTGTTCATGAATTTTTTGCTCCATTCTATGGTCTGACTGAGGAAGGCTGATTCGTCTCAATTTTTATATGAAAGGGGTAGCTAAAGCCACTAATATATTCTTCATTATTCTACATTCCATCAAGGTTTACATAATTCTCTATTTTTTTGTAACCTTCCCTCAACACTAAGAATCTCCAGTCTTGCCTCTTTTTCTAAGAGCTGATCCAGATACTTCTGTGAACTATTTTTTTAAATATTTTATGTGAGATTCCATAGCATTGGGCTAGCATAATGCAAATGAGCCCATAGTTTCTGGTAGAATTTCACATCCCAAGAATTGGGATGAACTTTGAATTCGAGGTTAGTTTCTATGAGATATATAAAAATGGGTTTACAGCATACAAAAGCTGTACTGTTTCCAATAAGAGACCAGAAAGAACTTCAAAATCTTCATATTTTAGAAACTATAAATAGCTAAATTTTTCCTTTCTTCTTGGCAGTCTGTCTCTAACTATAATCTTATTTCTTCACATCTGACCACCAAGACATAAAGAAGGTGGTCTCAGCCCCACTGAGATTGCACTCTGCATAATCCTCCAAAAACACCCATTTCCTTTGGAAAGAAGTCCATGAGGGAGGGGAAGTCTAGCGACAATTCTCCTGTCTGCCCTGGGTGACACACACAGCATTTTTAGGTCTACCAGAGGAATAGGTCTATTCCAAGTCATTACTTTTACAATTCAGCAATTCTTCAGTTTCTGGAAACAAAAATATCACTCTACTGTTAGTAGAATGCATAGTCTTCAAAGAATAGAAACATTTATAAAAGGACTTCTCTTTTTAAAAAAACAATCTGAGATACTACTAAAAAGGCAGAAACACTTAAAATTAGAAATTCAGTAATTTTTAAGACTTTAGACAGAACATGTCATTGACTCATTATAGTCTTTTCTTTCATTGAGTTTTAATTTAGACTACTGTGGGAAGCCACGTGCTTCCCTGGAGTCTGATTTAGGGAATCGTGCTTTGGCCAGGAAAATTAGTGCTGGCCTGCTTTCCCAGAACCTAAGTGAAATCAGTCAGCATCCTAATAGGAATCAGGCCTAACAAGTGTAAATTATCTCAAGTCCTTTAAGATCTAATTTTCTTAGTGACACCGTGAACCTTGGACACTGCTTTCCTCAAATACATTTGATCCCTGCAGTTATGCATCTTAATTCTGCCCTGTGAGATTGCAAGCCATGGGATGAGGAAGAACAGGTGACAGAGAAGAAGGAAAATCTGAACAAGGCCAGGGCTCACTGTTTGGCTAATATGTTGCCTTGTTAGGGCACTGGTGATTTTTGCCACAGCCTTTCAGTGGAAACTCAAGGAATCTGTATTAGGCAAATGCGCGTGCCCAGTATCTCACGGTGGTCAGTGCCTGACCACGTGCTAGAAAAGCAGGTACCCTAATGAAACCGGTGTGCTTGCTGAAATAGTGCCATTCACTGTCATTCATTTCCATGGGGCTGGTGGTCCAGGGACCTTCCTCTCTTCCCTGTACTTGCCCAAAAGTCATTTTGGCATCTTGGTTCATTTGTTTTCTCCTTTCCACACATCTGCTGTGGCCTCCCCTTCCTTCACACCCCGCAGCTATTTTTTCTCACTTTACAGTTTCTCCAAGACCCAGCTCGCTTTACCCCCCTGCCTCACAGACAGCCGACTGTCTCTCTGTGCCCCCACCCCCTCCCCTCACACCCCATGCTCCATTTCCCAGGCCTTTGGACAGGGCACTCTGCTGTCACCGAGTAAGACACACTGCTGTGACGGCCGCTTGTTAATGTCAGCATCACCTCATCACTTAGGCAAAGAGGGAAAAATCCATAAAAGAGATGGAAAATACATTTCTTTCTCATTTTATTCTACTTTATTTTAAGAAGGTTGAGGGGAGGGTTATTCTCGTCTTTCTTGATTTCTCACAGATTTTATTTTAAAACTGTCTTAACCGGGACCATTCTTTTGATAAATTATAAATCGGTCCAGGTCACCAGCTATGATGCATAAGAGTAAATTTTTAAGGCTCAAATAACTTCTCTGTGCAGCAGGACAAATTGACCTAAATTCTGTGCAAACGTTTTGAATCAGAGGCTTTTTATTCCCACTCCTTTCTAAACTACTACTCGTGATTCAAACATCTACATGAATCTGGATCAGGACATTGGCAATTTGTAGTTGTTTTCAGATCAATAGTCACTGAAAGGGAGTAAAGAGGAAGTATAAGCTTGTCCCAAATAGTCAAAGATTTGACCTGGAAAAACATTGGCCTTCCTGTTTAATTGAGTATAGTAGACCAATCTGTAGATGTAATCCTGAAGGATTTTAAGCAACAATGAAAGCAGTTTGAGAAGTGAGGAGGCACTTTAAAGACATGAAACCTTGCATTCCATGGTCTTGGATATTTTTAATGTAATAAGCTAATTGGATTCAGGTATTTTTTCCTTTTAAATTTTTAAAAATATGTATTTCTAATTTGCATATTTAATTTTGTCAGCGCTGAAAATGCTCATTAGTTGAATTTGTAAATGTCATTTGCAACCAAATGAAGTATTTATTTTTAAAAAGCAAAGGTGAAGGAACCAATATTGATTGTACATAATAAACATATGTGTGTGCATGTATATATATATATTTTTTTTCCTTCTGGACACTACTTGTTTATCACATCAAGTGTATTTTTGTACATAGTATATATTGGTTAGAAAATGTAGATTGTCTACTCAAAGAATTCTATCTCTGTGATAGATTATATTTATTCTAATCTATTGATACCTCTGTTAATTTGTTTTAAGAGATAGAACTCTATTTTTTTGGAATTTGCAGAGAACTGCATTCATGGCTTCCAATTGTAAATATGCTATGGGTATTTTAATAAATCTTGGTTTCATGTCTGGCTGGTGTGCAGTGTGCATTTGTTTTCAGGAGACGTGTTGGAAAGTAGTGCAACAGCAGTCTAATACGGAGAAACCAGTCCCTTCTAACTTACATTGCTGCCCGAGCTCAGCATTACTACTGAGGTTCAGGAGCTGGGTCTCAGTAAGTCTGTCATTCATATTTCCTTCTTTCAGCCTGTTTGTCCCACCAGTAGTGGCCAACCTGCCTAGACGTTCAAGGCTGACACCAAACAGACAACTCCAGACAGATGCTGTCTCAGCTAGGCTGACCCAAAAGCAACACTACTGAACATATATTGCCCAGGCGTGGTGAGTCGGGGGGAAACCACAAGGATTGGGGACTTCAGGTTGTGGGTTGATAAGCAATATACTAGGGGAACAGAATGGAAATATAGTTGTATTGTTTTCTAGTGCTCAGCACAAGGTACAAATTCTTTTTAAGCAATGATATGACACATGCAGGTATTTATGAACAAAAAGTTAAATACTTCCAGCAGAAAACACTTTTTTTTAAATAGAAGTGTGATTATTTTGTAATTTATTCATCTGTTCAATGTTCCTGAATGTCATGCTCTCCTGAGTTCTAGAAGTTTGCTGAAATATGCCCCAGAGTATATATACTCATTTAATGAACAGATATAATTATTGTCTGGGGAGAGATTTTATCACAAGAAAATCTTCTAAATTATAGAGTCATAAAGGTTCAAAAATCTTTAAACATTGGATAAAATCACTTTCACAGAATAAAAACTACTGAAGTTCAAGGAACTTACTGAAAATCACACTTTGTATTAGTGAACACATCAAAACTAAAATCCAAATCTTTTGATGCCAAAGTGAAGCCCTTCCCACACTGCTCAGTTCATTCATCACATTAAACTGTTCTCCTCCTCAAAATACTCCCTTATGGATCAATGTTGTAAAATTCTTGATTGAAAATACGGATCCCCATTCTCCTAAGGGTTTGTAGACGCCACTATGAACATTTTGTTCTAAATTAGAGCACCCAGGAGAGGGCAGAGGCCTGTGTGTCACAAGGACCTAGGAAATATATCAGTCTGCCTTAGGAAAACTCCCCTCTCTGATTTAACCAAGATTTACTCTCCTTTGCTGAGCATAATGATACCTGTTCAATATATAAATTTACATTTTTTGCCTATTCTTTAAATAGCCTGTGTATGCTGGTGGTTTAGCTAACAGGCCATAAATTCCTGAGGCTAAATAGTCTACTTCAGACTCTAGCTGCCCACTTTTCCCCTGGCTGCGATGTATTCATGGAAATAAAAATCTTTAAAGTTGGCCGGCCTGCACAGGCCCTGCCTGCAGGTATACCTACATTGCGCAGGATGCCTCTGAGTCGGTCTTCTCAAAGTAACATTTGCCTTGTGCCCATCACTGTGTGATAATGAATGATAAGAGATGGTAACTGTCCTACTTACCAATTGCTGCATAACAAAATACCCCAAAAACTTAGTGGATTAAATCAACAATAATCACTTCTTATTTTTTGTGTTTTTTGTTAGTATGAGAAGAATCAACAGAGCAGGTCTCTCCCGGAGTCTCACAAGGTTGCAGTACTATGTCCAGCGGGTCTGTTATAATCTGAAAGCTGGAATGCTTGAATGGGGTGGAAACAGGGCTGACTCACTTGACTGTTGTCATGCTGTGCTGGCTCTGGGCTGAGACCTCAGTGCCTCTCCACCGGTCTGCTTGAGTGATCCAAGGTGAAACATATATGCTTTTGGGGCTATGGCTCAGAAATCATATACAGTCACTTTCATCATATTCTATTCATTAAGGAATTTACTAAGTTTTTCCCAGGTTGAAGGGGCAAAGACATAGTCTTCACCGCCTGATGAGGGAGCATTCAACACCATGTAAGAGGGGTATAAATACAAGGCAAAAAAAACCCTATGAGAACTATATGAGGAATACTTGAAGACTAAGAGAATCACCCATATGTATCTTTGAGCAACTGTCCTGATCTAACCTCATAATGAATCAATCTGGAAATATATCTGGCAGGGTAAAACAATGTCCTATCCACAGAAAATAATGTTTAAACAAAATGGAATCATGCAGTGTTAGAATTTTCCAGAATCTTCTACCAATGTTGTGTGGTATGTTCATTGCTTGATTTGAGGCCAAATTGAGATCCAGTTGGACCTCATTTAGAGTCATGTTTGGTCCTGAAATTAAATTCTTCTTTGGGGATAGTATTTTATTGTTAGTGAAAGAACCACAAATGAATAGATAGCTGTATACTCAGTTTTCTTATGCTGCCCAGAACCAGAAGTAGAAGGAAAGAGAAAATTCCTTCAAGAAAGGAAATGTTTTCCTTCATACTTCAAATTCTAGAAGACATCAAGAGTTAACCAAATCATCCAATATTTTGCTTCACCTTCCAGCCTAGTTTCAAAGACCAGAATTGCTAAGTCGCCTTTTTTTAAAAAGATTTTATTTATTCTTTAGAGAGGGGGAAGGGAGGAAGAGAGGGAGAGAAACATATTGGTTGCCTCTCACACCCCCTCAACCAAGGACCTAGCCCACAACACAGGCACGTGCCCTGGCCAGGAATTGAACATGCTGCCTTTGGTTCACAGGCTGGTACCCAACCCACTGACCCACATCAGCCAGGGAAGTTTTGTCACCTTTGAACTGTGGAGACTGTGCTAATCTAGAAAGTTATAGTACCTCCACTCTTTAGCTTCTCCTGGTTTTGTGTGACCAATAAGAGGACATTGACCCCACCAAGGGAATCTCCCAGTGGTCATCTTACAGCATCTCCAAGGAGACACTTTCTGATATGAGTCTTTCTCACTGGATCCCCACCAAAAACTCAATGGTAACTTAAAGAAAGATGGTCTTCTAAAATACAATTTATTTTACATTGAACTTCACAATGGGAAAGGATTGTCCCATCTCAACACAAGCCTCATAACTTTATTACCTGGTTTACATGTGGGTTGATTCATTCTGGCCCTTCTCATTCTTCTAGAGGTCACACACATTTTCAGTTCTAGTTATCCAACAACAGTATATTATTTATGTGGACTTAACTGCACTGCAATTTTCATATCTGTTTTGACTAGATGATTCTTAGGGTCCCTGATTTCTCTATGATCAACTATTATAGAAAGCACCCTATAAGCCCTTGTTTTCAAGACATACAATACACCAAGGAGAAAATAAATCACTAATGAAAATAGATGGGCATTTACAGTCAACACATATTATTATTTGGAACTGGGTCATTGAAGTTGAGATCTGAGGATTGATTCTTTAGATATGTGTCTTGAAGAACGTTCTGGCATGGCAAAGTGAGAGCCCCTATCAGGTGGCAGAATGACCCATGTGAGAAGCATACAGTGTAGATAGGATCCTTATACTCATAGTTATAGGTACATCATAAGAGATGACAGGGTGTTCTTCAGAAATATGTGTATGCATGTGTATACATCCCTACATCGAATTTAGATCTAGTTTTCACCAAGGACAACTAGAAAGGCAGGATAGTGTGTTTTGTTTTGTTTTGTTTTTCCAAATTTACTTGAAAGACTTTGGGAAAGTCTTGACAAGTAAAAATTACTGAATTAACATTTGAGAGAATATTAAAAATCAGAGATATAAACCTGGCATTTGGTATTGCTTTCCACTTGAGGACTCTGAAAGAGGACTGAGAGGCTGGGCTGGGTTTTGGGCAGCCTTGAAGTGCTAGGGGGACAAACGTGAAGATCAGGGCTCACTATGTTTAAATCTGTTAAAAATCCCCTTATTTGGGGTTAATACAGTGGTTCTCATATAAATACCAGGTGACATTTGGCAACATCTGGAGTCTTTTTTTTTTTTTATTGTCATAACTAGGAAGAGGTCCTATTGGCATCTAGTGGGAAGAGGCTGACATACTACTGAACACCCTATAAGGCATAGAACATCCCCCCAACAATAAATAATTATTTCCCAGTACAATATGTCAATAGTGCCAAGGTAAGATGACACCAGATCGCTAGTGCTCTTGGGTGCCTGGAACAACAAACATAAATTCTTCCTGGAAGAATGTAATCTTATCCTAGTTCTGTAGAAACAAACCAATTTTTCAAGTAAAATGGCTGTCACACAAGGATAAACATGGATATGAGGAGACAGCACTTGTAAATGAGGATCAGTAGGAGCGATGTTCAATAAAAGGAAAATGCAAAGGATACAGATATTAGACCTATCACCTTACTTTGTTCAAGAAGTAAAAAATGATTGGAAATTTGGGCAGAGAACAGAAAGCCACAATAAAATTACAGAGCAAATTTGGGAGAGAGAAAAATTCTAGAACTGAAGGCCACCATAATCCCAATGAAGAGTACAGTGAAGAGGTGTGGCAGTATAGTAGAAAGATTTAATAGAGAATTGGTGAACGGGAAGGAGAGTGAGAAGAAAGTGTCCAAAATGAAACCCAGAGAGATGAAAGACAAGAGAGAAGAGAAAGCAAGAAAAGCAGAAGACAGAGTGAAAAAAGAAGTAATAAAGCAATAACAGCAGAGTTAATGACAGAATTTTCCAAAACTAAAGAAAGACATGAAACAGATTCAAGAAGCTCTAAGAAACTCAAGCAGTATAAACAAAAACAATTCACTCCTAAACACACCATAATTAAACTTCAGTAAAACTGAAACAAAAATGAAGTCTTAAAAGCATAAAGATTTTTAAACAGTTCACAAAAATTGATAAATTTTATTATATTAAAGCTAAGAACTTCTCTTGGTCCAAAACATCTTTAAGGCAAAGACTGGGAGAAGATATTTGCAGTACATATTTCTGATAAAGGACTCCCATCCAGAATACACATAGAACTCCTATAAATTCATATGAAAAAAACCCAAATAATGTAATAAAAGAATGGACAAAAAACTAGACAAAGGAGGATATCCAAATGCATAGTACATTTTTTGAAAAGATACTCGACTTCATTACTGATCAGTGAAGTCCAAATTAAAATCACAATGAGATAGCACTGTGATTTAATATACAGGGTGTGGCAAAAGTAGGGTCACAGTTATTTGTATAAAAAATAATATAATAATTAATAAATACTAATATGAGAAAAAACTGTTTCATGTGCTCACAACTGTAAAGCTACTTTTGCCCCACCCTGTTTGCACCAGAATGATTGAAATTTTAAGATGCCCAGCATTGGTGAGGATGGAGAGCAAGGAAACCCTTATGCTGTGGGAGAGAATGTAAATTGAAATAGCTACTTTAGAAAAATAGTTTAGCATAGTCTTCCCCAACTGGTATGGCTCAATGGATTGGGCTTCTTCCTATGAATCAAAAGGTCGTCTGTTCGATTCCTGGTTAGGACATATGCTGGGGTTTCAGGGAAGGTCCCTGGTTGAAAGGGTACAGGAGGCAACCGATCTCTTACACATAGATGTTTCTCTCCCTCTCTTCCTCCCTTCCTTCTTCCTATCTAAAAATAAATAAATAAAATCTTTTTTTTTACAAATTTGGCATTACCTACAAAAGCTGAGCAACCACATACTGCATGATCTAGGAATATCATTCATAGATAAGTGCTCAACAGAAATGCAAGCACTTTTGTTCAAAAATACACATGTAGCAATGTTTAAAGCAGCCATGTTCATAATAGCCAAAATTGGAAATGAGTCAGATTTCCATCAAAAGTAGGGTAAATAAAAATATGTTGTGATATATATTCATATGTTAGAATGATACACTGTAATGAGGCTGAATGAAGGACTATAAATAACATGGATAAGTCTCTTAAAGAAGGTTTACTGAAAAGAGCTGTATACACAAAATAATACGCTATATGATTATATTTATATAAAATTCAAAAACAGAATAAATTATAATGCGTGTGTTACAGAATGGGGGTGTCCGAAAAAAAAACCCCAGAGCTTGCGGCTGGCGGATGGGGAAAAGGAAGCAGCTTTTAGGATGCCTTTGCATGCCTGGGGCTAGTGGCTGGCAACTTCGTTGCGCAAATGGCTTTGATACTTCCAAGGCCCAGGAAGATGGGAGAGGTCTTGGACGGTGGGATGGTATTGAAAGAGCTTACAGAGCCTTCATAAGGTTCTGTGAATGGTCAGAACTGGTTACCACACCCACTGCGTCAGAGGACACAGTCAGGGATTTAAAAAGCAACTGCAGACATTTTAGCAGGGGCTCTTGCCATGCGGTTTTGAGAAGGAGAGGAGATCCACGCAGTTGCCAGGAAGAAGGCGCTCTCTCTCCCCATGCGGATTAAAGAAGCTGAGTTCCCCATGTGGTTTTGAGAAGGTTCTCCATGCTGTTTTGAGAGGGAAACACCATGTGGCTTTGAGAAGGCAGTTTACAAGGAGGCTGAGAATCCACGCAGTTCTGCATTGAAAGCTGGCGGGCACCACAACACAGAAAGACCTCCCCAATCAGAACTGAGTGATTGGCAGCTACCGGTAAAGCTGAACTATGTCTAAGAAGTAGGGAAACGGTATTTCTAACTTTTCTAAAACTAGCCTGGTTTGGTAGGGGGAGGCAGAACTATGTGTTTGTGGGTGTTTTAAAAACTTAAAACTTAATGGCAGAAATCCACAAATAATCTAAATCTATATAACTGTTAAAAAAAAGTTCTTTTTCTTTTCACTAAACTCTAGTATTGACGGTTATAATTCTGGCGGCGGGCAATTGGGCCCCTAACTAAACAGCCCGTAGGTTCTGTTTCAATCGGAGCAGCCCAGGGGTTCTGTTACATGTGCACATGCATACTGAGGTGATAAATTATAGAGAAAAGAAGGGACCATCATAAAAGTTAGGGTAATGGTCATTTAGGGGAAGGAGACATGATTGGGTAGGAGCAAGACTGGATATATAATTTGACAGCCTGAGTGCATAACGAAAAATTGTTCATATATGATGAAGAATTTCAAAACAGTGGCAGCAGAGCATTAAAGCAAGTGTGGAGTGCTCCTAAACATAGGCTCCTGACTCATGTCCACAGGGCCGTCCCGGGTGGCACACAAAAAGACCTCCACAGCGCTGGCAATGTAACCAAAGTTTTTGTTCATTAATGTCAATAAACTTTAATTTGTTTTTTTGTGTATATTTCTGTCTGTGTGTGATAAAGGATGATGAAGGAAGGAAATCTTTAAAAGGACACAAAACCAAACCAAACACAGGAGCCACAAATTAATTCCAATTCTGAGAGACTTAGAAGCTAATGCAGATCAGACTATAGGGCCAAAAACAAACAAATAATTTGAAAAGCTCTAAATTCAGCATTGAGACTGTGGATTCTGTCACGACTCTGCTCTATGACTTTAGGCAAGTCACCAGCCTTCCTGGGATCTTGCTTGCTCAGTCTGCCAAATGTGCATTCAAGCCTCTCTACCTCACAAAGTTAGAAGAATAAAATGCTATCAGATAGTAATACTTGAGAAAGAACAAGTAACTATGCATTGCAAAACAACAGGATTGGAACATTCTTTACACTTTAAATTTCATTTTTAAATATCCTCATGCTAGTTAGAGAAGACAATTTCCATTTAAATGGTGTCACTTGGCTCCCCGCCTCACATTTTGATTTGGGCTGGTCCACAGGATGGCAATGGGACTTCTAGGCTCCTTTGTGCTCTCACGTGCATTTGAATTCCAGGATTGGAAAGGACACACTGAAACATAAATCTCAGTCCCTAGCAGCGATCTCTCCTTCATGCAGAATCCAAGAAGTAGCACCCCACCTCCATGCCTACAGACCAGCCCTTATCTCTGAGAGCACCCAACCCCATCTGCCAGATTGGGAGACAGAGGGAGAGCCTGTGTGTCTGAACTAAGCGCAGGGGCTCATTCTCAGAAACTGAGTACAAACGGAGGTTCTGGTCTTTGGGGATAAAATTCCATAGTTCCTATACAGTTCTTTCTCATGCCATCCAATGTAATTTGACCAGACAGTTAAAAACTCTTTGGCATCCATTCAACACATTGGAGGTCTTCTTTCAGCTAGGATCAATTACAACTTTGGGGGGAAAGGATGAATGTGCAGAGAAGAAACAGGTGGGCCCCAAGTCCAAAAGGACACCTTGAAGCAGTCACTTTACGAGACTTCTATATGAAACATGAGCAAAGCCAGCCACACCAACAGTTCTGAGGGTCTGTCTCCATGTACACCTATTTGAATATAATCCTGTAGTTGCTGATGTCACAGGCTTTTTTAAAACAGTTTTGCTACCATTTTGTATGTAATGCTCTTGAGTGTTCAGGCTGGGTTTTACATTGTCTTCATATTTTTAAAAAACGTCCAGTACAGGGCTTTGTGACCACGGAGGATAAAGCAGGGAGACCCGATTATTAGCTGTAGGGAAGGCCTGCTTTGCTCCCAATTTCACAGCCCCTCCTGACTAGCCTTTAGGTTTCTAAGAGCCTGTCTTGGGGGCCATCCCCATCAGACTTAAAAGCTTCAGCTGTGACCATCATTCATATTTCATAACCAGAAAGCCGGAAGATGTGCTTTTACAGCCTAATACCTGATATCCAAGGAAATGATGGAAAGCGAAGTGGAAAATGAGATATACGTGCTGCCTCAAGGGGAGCCTCTGGAACCCCACCACCACGCTGCCACGGTAAACAGCACCACAGACCACGGGGAGAAATCAGCCTCACCTCCCTGAGTGCTTTCATGGCTTGTCCTTTCTTTTAGGAGAAGTTCAGAGGGGGTTCTTGGGGCAAAGGAATCGGAATTTTGCTGTAATCGGTGTGTTCCTTTGCAAACCCTTTTTAGACACAAAACCACTTCTGGTCCTCCTGCCTCGTGGGTGGAGAGGCGTGGCGAGTTCCATGAAGTGTGCAGACTTCTGAAGAAGGTGTCAGGAGATCTGAGTCCTAGTCTTGCCTTTGTCTCTGACTAGTAGTGAGTCTCCTGAAAAGTCTTCATCCTTTGGCTCAACCTCCTCCTCCTAAAATGCGGCGAGAGCTGCCTGGCTTCTTCACAGGGTGATTATTAGGCTCAAATAAGATCTGTCTGGGAAAGAATTTTTAATCTAATAAAATGCTAGGTCAGTATGAGTTCACCTAATATTCCAGAAAAGAAAACAGAATTGAGGGCAAGCCATGACTCACTCAAGGTCACGGAGCTGCAATGAAAATGTCTTGAGACTTGAACCCCCTTTCCTGCTGTTCTGCTTGGCAGCGAGAAACAGCTCCAAGTGTTGGACCGGTGGAGACAGACTGGACCTTGGTTCGCCAACCTCAGTACTTGAGTTCTGACTAAGAAAGAATTCAGAGCCAAGGCTCAGACTATATGAGAAAGTTTACTTAGGAAGTTGCAGAGGTAGAGGAAGTAACTGGTAGAAGAAATGGGCTCAGGAAACTAGTTGCAGAGGCAAAGGAAGGGGCCTTGGAACTTAGGAGAGAGAAGGGTAAAGGTAACGTGCCTGGGGGTGGGGGAACAGGAAGGAGAAGAGGAGGGTGACAGGAGAGGCACAGCCATGTTCCTGAGAGGGAGAGTGCCCTGGTCCTCTGTCCTAGGGGTTGTTGAGGGCAGAGATTTTAGGGGAGGTCCCAGGGGAGGATCTCAACAGAATATTCATCAGCTTTTCAGGTGTGTCTTTTCAGGGTCATGGCCTCCACTGATTGGTTGGTGCCAGGGCAGGAAGGAGGTCCTTAGTCAATGCAACTGGTCCTCATGCAGCCACGGCATCACTTGTCTCATTTTTCTGCTTTTCTGGGCCTGGAGCTGAAACACAACTGAGGCCTAGATGTTATCCCTAAGGGTTAATGCTTAAGGGAATGGTCGTGCAAGGGCTCCATGTTCCTCCTCCAAGGGGGTCTATCACATGACTAGCAACTTGCCAGGGGAGGAAAGGTCAGGAGAGAGTTTGTACCGCCTGGCGGGTGATATGAAAGATCAGGGCATTTAAGCCCCATGACCAGCAATATGCTAGGGGAGGAAAGGTTACCCTGTGGGCCAGGTCCTTGTTCTCCCCATTGGTAGGCACCTGAGGCTTTCCACCCTGGTGATATTCTGTACGTGGCCCATCGTCCTTGCTCTGCTCAAGCCTGTCTAACTGCCTGCCACACTTCTGGTGTTCTTCCCAGAACAGGCTGCCTTTTGGGGATAATTTTTCCCGCATATGATCCCCTTGAAGGCAGAAACTGGGCCAAATGTTTTTACTCATTTGATTGAGTGCCCAGTCACTATTGTTCACTTAATATTAATTGAAAAAGATTCCCAAATGCCACATAACTTCTTCCGGGGTGAGGTTGGATCTGGACATTCGCATCTCCACCACCAACAGGACTAATGAAATCAAACTCTTGACCTCAGCTGACTGCCTCACAGGCTGTGTATCAAGGACAGGAATAAAACGTTAGCTGGGACAAAGGTTACAGAGGGCTTAGAGAAGGAAGGCATTCTGATTTAGTCTCCTTCGCTTAAATTGGATTCTTCTGCTTTAGCGCTTGGCTAAGAGGGGTATTCTGCAAAGAACCTTTTCACAAATCTGGCTGGAACCAGGAATGCAAAACTTTGGAGTAAAATGACTGGAAAGGAAAAAGTTCTGCCCCCAAGTAAGTCATCTTTGTTTCCTTGCAGGGAAATACGCACAGGGCTCTGCTCAGCACTTCTCAAAAGCTACTGGCATTTTTTTGGCCTCCATTGAACCACCCCAGTTGCCTATATATAGCCCTGTCTTGTGTAAAGAATTTAAAAAGCATTAGAATGCAGAAATCAAAGAGACAATAAATTTAAAACCAATCTTATTGTCTGCAGCCTAAAGTGTTATTCAGATCAAAGGGGAGGGGACATCTGGCTTCTGGCTTGCTACAAAAGGCAGATCACGTTACCTACCAATCGCTAGATTCATCCACTCTCTCAATTTTGAGGTCTAGAGAACATGGCTTTTTGGGCTCCCAGGGAAGCACGCGGGGTGATTCAGTCAAACTTCCTGACACTTTGGAAATGAAACGAGCTCCGCAAGATCATATAAAAATGTACCGATGAGTTCAACCCTGTGCCTCTCTGGTCGCGTTTGAGGCCTTCAGGAGCTCAAGCCCGGGCCATGCTGTCATTGTGTACCCCAGCCCACTGACTGCTCTTCTCTAGCCCCTTCCTCCAGAGCTAGAACTTTCTGGTTTGCAAAGGTAGCTTCAAAATCGAGGATGCACATCCTTGGTGTATTATTTAAGTGTTTTGCCCAAATCGGGATGAACCGAGTCACAGAACATTTATTTGAAAACTTATGTGCTTTTCTCCCTCCATTTTGGCTATAAAAGCATAGATTTGTGTAACCATACATTTTCTACCGCTTTGAAAGAGAGTTCAGCTGTGCTCCTTGTCGAGCAACTTATTTGGTGTCTGTACAAATTCTATATATGATTCAGTTCTAAATTACTGAATAAAATTTCACTTCTAGCATAGATGAGGGAATTATAGCAATTTAAAGGCCCTTATTAATTCCAAAACTAGGAACTCGTTAGTCAGTACCTGGCTCTGATTTTATTTATTCTCATGAGCTAATAGCACAAAAGCAAGATGTTTTGTTTTGTTTCTTTCAGATTGTTTCTAAGGGGAAAAATCAAAGAAGTAGGCACCACAATGAAGAACATTTTCCAGTTACTAGTGCCTCAACAGAAACCTGTCTCCCCTCCCCAGTTCCTCGCCTCCAAAACTCTAGAGAGGAGTGCAGACAATAGCAATATGAATTCTGTATGTGGGGAAGCATATGAAGTGAGTGCCCAGCAGCATTTTCTGATTAACCTGGTCCACTTACTTTCCAGTATAATGAGCAACCCTTCTACTGAAGGAGCCCCAGAAATACCTTGATATTGCTCAGTCCTCCCGGTATATTTCTCTTCCACTACAATATCCTTCTACTGATTTGGATTCTTTCCCTGTATTAAGAGCCTTCTGAAAACGAGAAAGCAAACCAGAATTTTCTGTCTGCACTTATTACCTAACATTGTCTTCTCCTAACCTCTTTTCACCTACCCTAACCCTTCAAGTGAAAGGTTCTCTGCCAAACAAAAGTTTTAAAAAAGGAAATCACCAAGAGGCTTGGCATGATCCTAGTGTGATGCTCTACTCCAAGACATATGATTCTCTTTCATAATCTTACTCCATTATTGACTAAGTATGCCAATTTGTTTCTGATGAAAGATTATCATTCACAAATACAAAGAATCTTAGGTGAGAGATAAGAATGAATGAGACATTTAAATTTTTTGCATGACAGGGCCTCACAGTAGAAGGATATTTGAAGGTCTTCAGTTTCTGGAGAGAGTTGGAATTAAGTTTTTTATCTAGTACTTTATCAACATTAATTTTTCTTTAACTCTATTTTGAGTAGTACCCAGTTTCCTCTGAATTGTGGGTGAACATTAGAAATTAAATTTTGGTATGGGTCTAGCATTCAAGTTTCCACAGTGTGCCTGGAGAGGAAATGAAGAGTTGAAATGTTTAACAAAATCAAATATAGATAAGAATAGTCAATAATACTATAATAACTATGTATGATGTTAGATGGGTAGTAGACTTATTGGGGTGATCACTTTATAAGATATATTAATGTTTAATCACCATGATGTCAGCTGTCATTGAAAAAAAAGTTCTTAAGTTAAAAAAACAGAGTGGGAGAGACCAGCAGTGAAGAAACTATCCTTCCAGACTGTTAATGCACAGCTGAAAGGGCCAATTTTCAGTGTTGTGTATCAGGGCAAGAAATTCAAATAAGGTAGCTTCTTCAGCACCAATTTCTATTCTTTTACATTTTTTCTTTACAAACTCAGCCTCTCTCTGGGTCTCAGTGCCATCTCCCATAAACTCTTTTTCTGAATGCCTTCTTACTCTCAAAAAAGCCTGAGGGGTGGGATTATACATATCTTAACTTCTGACTACTAAAGGAAAAAATGTAATGCTTCTCTTAATGAACTAGGGTGTTAATAACATAAAATAGCCTATGACTCTGGAAATACCCAGGAATGGCCCCAAACAGGCTCTGTTCGTTATGGCTGTGTATTTATTGCACATACAGTGGAAAAAATGCTGTCTTCCCCTTTAGAGAGCCTAGGTTTTATTTTGATAGACATGTAATTTTTCTCAGATTTCTAAAAAGTAGACCTTTTTTCGGACTGCTGCCCTCTCCCATGCCTCCTGAAAGCACATCAATAAAGCCAAATTATGGCAGAAGAGAAATAAAAATGAAGAGCAGAAATGAATGTCTAATAATTGAAAGCACCATGGACCCCATTATGGTTTATGGCCTTATTTTAGGGGTCGGATGAGCACACTGTAAAGAATGTGGCACTAAATTTATTAGCATGGTTATCATCTTTCAGACAAGACGTAAAGCTGAGGGGACCCACTTCTTCCATCATCTGCCATCACTATAGATCCCATGGCACCTTCTACAAGAAGAGTCGAGTTATCCTGGCCCAGATCCAGATCCAACTATCTGATGACTTATATTTCCTTTGTAGTATGCCTGGGAGACATTATAGGGTCTTCCTCTTTGAAACTCAGTCACTACCATAAGAACAGCCAAAATGGGCTCCTGCAAAGCGATATGGGAAAATATTCTCACATCCCACCATGTGGATCAAGTGAACAGAATGAGCAGTGTGGCCTGAAGTAGAAAGCTGAGCTATAGGTCATCAAAGTCTTCTTACTTTCTTACCACTAGGTTCCTAACCCACCCCCCACAATTGCACATTTACATAAAAAGAAATCCCAGATTGTGGATTGGGCACTCCAATGCTACACAAACTCTAGTTTTTCTGAATTCCATATACTGCATCCTTCCCCTCAAATAAAAAGAAAAACAAGTTTGATTTTCTTTGACTTCTCCTTGTCACTTTTAGACTTAATTCCAGAACCTTTTCTTAGAAGATTTACTAGAAAGCAGATCACTCACACAACATTGTGCAAAATCATTTTCTGTCTCTGATTTCAGCCTGTTCACCTCTAAAATGAAGAATAATTTAAGTGCCTATCGTGCCTTTCTCTCAAAATTAATGAGGATCAAATAAAATGATGTATACAGAAGTGCATATTTTTATTTTAAAGCACTTGTAAAATCAAGTTGTTATCAAGTAGCAATGGGTATAAATTTTTGTTGGACTCAGATAAATACAGTATGTAAATTTATCTATTTTTTTCTTGTGGAACTCCACTAAAGTAAAAGTAAGGGATTTTAAAAGTATAGACATACAAGGACCAAGAATAAGAAAAAAAGAGACACTAGCAACTGAGTGATTGCAGTAAATCACTTCAGAGATGGAAGGGAGACAGGAGAGAAAACAGAGACAGCACAATGAAACTCAAACTGAGTAAAAATCAGAAGAGAATCAAGGCTCAGAGGCAAGTGCAGCAGGAAATAGATGTCACAGGGAGCTGCAGGGCTGAGCACAAGGAGACTGAGTCAAAGTTTGTTTACAGGGCGCCTGAACGCCCATGTCCCTTCTCCCAGCCAGTCACGTCAGCTGTGGTGGTCAGACGGCCACCAGTTATTTGACATTTCTGTCATCAAGAGGTGGGAAAATCCCCTTGCTTGAATCTGGGCAGGTCTAGCTGGCTTTGAACATTAAGTGTGGTGAAAGTGACACTGTGTAGGTTTTCAGGCCCAGTCCTTAAGAATCTGGCAGCTTTTATCTTCTTCTTCTTGGAACACTTACTCTTGGAACCCAACCACTGTGTTTTCAGAAGCCTAAGACATGTGAGGAGACCACTTGAAACGAAGCATCCCTCTGTAGCCAGTATCCACTGCCAGCCATGTGAGTGAGTCATTTTGGGCATTGACCCCAGTTGAACCTTCAGCAATGGCAGAAAAAAAAACAGGCAAAAGGAATTGAAAAGAGTTGACCCCGAGAGATGAGACTGTGGAGCATCAGGTAGAATAGATGGGACAAGAGACCGATGTTTTTCATATAAGCCTTTAGCATGTTCTTTTTCCCACCCCCGTGTATACAAACTACTTTGAGGTGGCCACTTGCCCTCTCGGCACCTACTCCAGGATCCTTTTAGATTGCCTCCTGTATTATAGAGCATAGAAAGCTACTCACACTTACCAGACTCCTGTGAAGTTATGTTTATAAAGTCCCCTAGGTCCCAGTGAGCAGATATACCACACTGGGCTTGTGGCAGAAGCAACCAACTGACTCAGCAACTATTCATAAGAACCCATAACTTCTTTTTTTTTTTTTTAAAGTATATGTTATTGATTATGTTGTTACAGTGGTCCCAATTTCTTTTCCCTTTGCTCCCCTCTGCCCAGTACCCTACCTCCCTCCAACAATCCCACACCCCTTAGTTCATGTCCATGGGTCGTGCATATAACTTCTTTGGCTTCACCCTTTCCTATATTATTCTTAACTTCCCCATCTATTTTTTTTAAAGTGGATTATGTTGTTACAGTAGTCCCAATTTTTTTCCCCTTTGCTCACCTCCACCCAGTATCCCCCTTCCCTCCAGTAAGCCCACCCCCCCCTTAGTTCATGTCCATGGGTCATTCATATAAGTTTTTGACTTCGCCTTTTCCTATATTATTCTTAATTTCCCCTTTCTATTTTGTACCTACCAATTATGCTTTTTAATCCCTCAACCATTTCCCCATTTCTCCCCTTTCCCCCTCCCATCTGATAACCCTCCAAATCGTCCCCATACCTATGATTCTGTTCCTATTCTGGTTTGCTTAGTTGGATTTTGTTTTTATTTTTTTAGGTTCTGTTGTTGATAGTTGTGAGTTTGTTGTCATTTTAGTGTTCATAGTTTTGATCTTCTTTTTCTTAAATAAGTCCCTTTAACATTTCATATAATAAGGGCTTGGAGATGATGAACTCCTTTAGCTTTACCTTGTCTAGGAAGCACTTCATCTGCCCTTCCAGTCTAAATGATAGCTTTTCTGGATAGAGTAATCTTGGTTGTATATCCTTGCTTTTCATCACTTTGAATACTTCTTGCCAGTCCCCTCTTGCCTGCAAAGTTTCTTTTGAGAAATCATCTGATAGACTTATAGGCACCTCTTTCTAGGTAACTCTCTTCTTTTCTCTTGCTGCTTTTAAGATTCTCTCTTTATGTTTAAGCTTTGGCATTTTAATTATGATGTGTCTTGGTGTGGCCCTCTTTGGGCCAGCTTTTTTTGACTCTCTGTGCTTCCTGGACTTGTATATCTATTTCCTTCACCAAATTTGGAAAGTTTTCCTTCATTATTTTTTCACATAAGCTTTCAATTTCTTGCTCTTCCTCTTCTCCATCTGGCACCCCTATGATTCTGATATTGGTATGTTTCATGCTGTCCCAGAGGTTCCTAAGCCTCTCCTCATTTTTTTCCCATTCTCGTTTCTTAATTCTGTACTGGCTGACTGTTTATTTCTTCCTTATGTTTTAAATCATTGATTTGAACCCCAGTTTTCTTCCCTTCACTATTGGTTTTGTGTGGATTTTCCTTCATTTCACTTAGCACAGCCTTCACTTCTTCCCTTCTGCATTTGCCACACTCAAGCATATCTGTCAAGTCTGTGAGCATATTTATCATTAGTGTTTTGAACTCTGCATATGTTACGTTGGCTATATCCTTGTCGCTTAGTTCTCCCACTGGAACCTTGATCTGCTCTCTGTTTTGGGCCATACTTCTCTGTCTCATCAACTTGACAGGCTCCTGTGTTTGCCTCTATGTCTTAGGTAGTGCTGTGCCACCTGTTATGTTAAGGGGGTGGAGCCTTAGGCATTTGTCAGTACAGAGCAACTTGTTTCACCACGTTGTGGTGCTGTACATGAGGGAAGGGTCTGACAGGGAACAGTGCCGCTTGCTTAGCACTAGACTCTTTTCCAGGCACTTCTCCCACTTCCTGTATGGGACTGGAACCTCTCTAGCTGTTGCTCTGGCCATTGTTCCCAGAGTGGGTGGGTCTGTGGACATTCTAGGGCTGTGGGGGCCTCTAAACAAGCAGACTCTACTGAGAGATTGGCAGTTTCTGCCTCCACCCCAACACCCACTGGTTTTCACAGTCAGAAGAAATGAGCCTTTATTTTCCCCAGTGCTGGAACTGTGAGCTGCTCAGTCTGGTCTGGTGCTGGGAGCACTCCCCAGGTGTCCCTCCCTATTTTTTTAAATATGTGACTGCATTTTCTGCCAGCTAGCCACAGCCACTGTTGCCGCCTCCATATTGTGTCCTCTCCACCCCAGCTCCGCCCCTCCTGCCTGTCAGGATGAGTATTTCTTCTTTATATCTTTGTTTGTTGGACTTCCATGCAGCTCGATTTTCTGGAACTTCTGGTTGTCTTCAGTTTTGAGGTAGTCGTAGTCCTTCTTAGTTGTGGAGGGAGACGCTTAGCATGTCTCAGGGCTCATAACTTCTGCCAAGCACGAAAAGGGAGTCACTGGGATCTTGGGCATCTGGGTTGCAGTTTCTATATCTGTCCTTAGTGACATAGATAAGAAATGGTGGGCAAACCGGTGATGTTTCCTACAATTGCCTCATGTTGTGTATGTCATTTTTTCCATGGCTAATTCATATCTGGACTTTATATTCCTATGCAGCATTCAGACAAGACTATTATCTCCCCCAGAGAGGCCATGGGCTACCTAGTAACTTTTAATATACCTCTTTCTGATTAAATGACTAAGAGTAGATTCTGTTGCTTATAACCAAAAACACTCACTGACATATTTTATACAAATAATAATTTTTAAAATCTGTGATAATGTTTTGAACAAACTAGTTTATAAAAGTAATTCAAGGCACAATTTCTTTTCCATGGTTTATGGTTCCTTCCATTCAAAGCATCCTTTACTTTACTTCTCTAGCATAAATTTTTGAAAACGTAAAATTTGGAATTTTCAACATTACAAAGCCTCTTTCTTGGCCCTTAAATGGAAAAGTGCAAGGTGGACAAGTGCTGAGTAGGTCCATTCTTCTTCTAATTGAAAACTGATTCCAAAATATTGATCTGTGAAGAGGAGACCTAGGTTTGAGATATGTAAAGGGAATGGGTAAGAACTGGAAGACAGGATAACAGGTCTCCAAGTGGCAGTGAATATTAGCTTTTATCTACAAAATGGTGCTCTGGCCCTGCTGCAAGGGCAGTTTTCTCTCGCAATATGTTAAGTTCCCACCTTCTGTAGAAGCAGTTTGGATACTACAGACGATACAGAGGCTGTGCTCTGCCTGCATTACATCATAAGAGATCAGTTCACTAGAGTAAAAACAATAAATAGTAACATTTAAACCTTTCTTAGTGACACAAATGTAGGATTCTTTGGGTCTTAAGTGACATAAACCCAATATAAGCTAAGCCAAAAATTTAATTTATTGCGTCATGGAACTAAGAGTGTGTTGATTTTAAAATATTACCATAAGTTCTTTGATACATCTTCCTTCAAGAGGTGAAGCTGAAAAACCCTCCTCTTGAATGGAAACAAACTTAGTGAGTTGCTTCTGACGAATAGAATAGTGAAAGTCAAATTGTAGGATTTTGAAGATTAAGGCATGAGAAGTACTGTGACTTCTGCCTTGCCTTCTCTGCAGTTACTCACTCTGGAGAGAGCCAGTTACCACATTGTGAAGAGAGGTCCACACTGTGAGGAGCCGAGCCCTCCAGCCAGCCAACAGCCCTGCAAGTGAGTCATGAGAGAAGGGGCTTCCCCAGCCTCAGTCAGGCCGAGAGATGACTGCAGCCCCTGCTGACACCTAGACTCAAACTCATGGGAGGTTTTGAGCCAGACCCACCCAATTTAGTCACTCCCAGATCCCTATCAGAGTATGCATGAAATAATAAATGTTTGTTGTTTTCAACTCCTAAGTTTTGGCATGATTTTTTATAAAGCAATATATAACTAATATATTGACTCAGAGGTTGGCCTGACTTCCAATATAGTTTGATCCAGGGAAAAAAAATTCTTTCATCAAGATACTTAGTCCATCTTTTGGCTCTGCTTTTCTGTGTGTAGAGGGGTCATTCTTCAAACGATTTCATCCTTACACCTGGGGAAGATAGTTGTCATCACATTTTGGTCAACAGGATTATTTTCACTTGTGATCCTAGAAGAAGAAAAAGATCTTGTTCATCAGTCTTCATAGTCAAATATCAAGGAACATTCTTATGCATCCATGTTATTTCAAGTCCATTTCTAAAATGAATCACGGTGGCCAAGGGGAATGAGTCTTCTGATTTTTCAATGTGGTCTTGTGTCACGCCTCTGCCTAGAGAGGGAGCAAGGATGAAAGATACAGTAATAAGAAGCCTGGATGGCAACACATGGAATGAGGGATGGGTTGCTTTAAAAAGGGGGGGTGGGGGTGGAGGGGGAATTTAAAGAAAAGAGATGCAACAAGTCAAAAACAATAGACCTTTACTTCCCATATTTAACTTCTGCCATCACTGTGCTTAGTAATCAACTTCTCCACTCAAGAGGTCGATATTGGCAACTCTGGAATGTCTGGAAGGCATGGAATTTCATTTCCAATGTGCTAATGATACATAAACAGGGGAGAAAAAGTGGTTTCAATCATAACTGTAGAAGATTCTAGGTAAATCCTTGAGAGCATCAGAATCTAAACTTTGTTTTTATGATAATTAGAAACAAAATAATTATTTAAAATATCTGAACTATCCAATTATTTTAACCTTCTTCCCAGTAAACTTGGGGCATTGGGAGGATGTGGACACAATACCCAGTCACCACCATCAAGATCATACGAAGAGGTGTAGGGCTGTCTTACTTCAGGCCTTTATTTTTTGTCACCTGTGTTTACAGCCAGACTAAAATGTATGGTTTAGAAATGCACATTTTGGTGATAAAAACTGTCACCGTAAGAAACATTCAAACCTGTAGAGGATTTTTAGTGAGCTTATTTGAGCCAAACTACCACAATTGCCAGAAGCACTATCTCAATGGTTTGAGAAATGCTCTGGAGAATGGTTGTTCAGCATCTTATTTTACACACTAAAGGCAAAGGAGGAGCCGTAGTGGAGTTACACAGAGTCCGCTGGTGATAGATGAGGGAGGAACGAGAATGCAAAGTAGGGAAACCTCTGAGACTGGATAAAAGGTAAAATGATAAGACACATATTCCTTTTATATAGATGGGCAAGGGATAGTAAACAGTCAACAATTAACATTATAACAATAACAATGAGGGAGTTTGTGGTCTCAGCTTGTGCCCAAGGGGTTTGGGAGAAAAAGGAAGTTACCTTGACATTCCAAGGATATGTTATCCCAAATACAAAAAAGCAATAGACAGGCTTAGTTAAGGTAAAGATTGACCTTTGTTTGGGAAAAATACTGACCTAGGACATGACTACCCACCATGAACTGCTTTTAGTTAATATGTTTTAATTTTAGACCATCCTTTCTGGTTACTTCAGGTCTCTGAGTTTGTAAGGCTGCCCCACAGGCCACCCCTGCGCTTGTCAGGTTAATATGTGGCCCTGTTTCTTCCACAAACCATAAAAATAGGCAAAGAAGAAATTACTACAAAAGTTGAGTGATTATTATTGTAGTGTGCAAAGTGTTAAAATTGAGGTGGGTCATAAAAGGAACTTCTGGAGAGGCTGGAAATATTCCCTGGTAGATAAGTGTGTTTGCTTTGTAACAATTGTTTGTTGTAAGTTTTGAAATCATGAAGTATGAGCCGTCCAATTCTGCACTTCTTTTTCAAGATTGTTTTGTCTATTCTGGGTCCCTTGCACCTTCATATAAATTTCAGTTTGTCCATTTCTGCAAAGAAACCAGTTAGGATTTTGATAAAGAATGTAGGGAGCAATATTAATTCTTCTAATCCATGAACACAGGGTGTCTTTGTATTTATTTCAGTGTGTAATATTTCTGGCAATGTTTTATAGTTTTCAGTGTACAAGTCTTATACGTCCTTTGTTAAATTTATTCCTATATATTGTATTCTTTTTGATGTTTTATAAATGGAATTACTTCATTAATTTCAGTTTTACATTTTTCATTAGTATATAAAATAAAATAAAATTTTTATCTCAATCTTGCTGCAACCTTGATAAACTTATTTATTAGATCTTGCCACCGAATGTTTATGTCCTCCCCCTTTTCCAATTCATGTGTTGAAATCCTAATCCCCATAGGTAATAGTATTAGTAGGTGGGCCCTTTGGGAGGGTGGAGACTCGCGAATGGGATTAGTGCCTTATAAAAGAGGCTCCAGACCTGGAAGCAAGCTGTCCCCTGACCATGCTAAAACTCTGCTCTTGGACTTCCAGACTCTAAAACTGTAAGAAATAAATGTTTGTTTTTAATAAGCTACCCAGCCTGTGATATTCTGTTGTCATAGCCTGAACAGATTAAGACAGCTCTAATACTTCTCTTGTGGATTCCTTAGGATGCCTACATACAAGATTATGTCATCCACAAAAATAAGTAGTTTTACTTCTTCCTTTCCAATGTGGATGACTTCTTTTTCCCTTTCTTGCCTATGTCTTGGCTAGAACCTCCAGTACAATGTTGAAGTGGTGAAAGCAGATATTCTTGGGGGAAAGCTTTTAGTCTCTCGCCCTTAAGTAGCATCAGCTGAGGGTTTTTCATGGATGCCTTTTATCGGGTCTTTTATCAGAATTCCCTTATATTCCTAGTGTGTTGAGTGATCTTATCATGAAAGGGTGTTGGATTTTGTCAAATGATTTTTCTACAAGACTGTGAGGTTTTTGTCCTTTATTCTACTAATATGATGTATTACATTGATTGATGATTAAACCAACTATACTTTCCTGGGCAAATCCCACTTGGTCATGGTGTATAATCCTTTTTATACATTGCTGAATTCAGTTACCCAGTATTTGGTTGAGAATTTTTGCATCTATATTTGTAAGGAATATTTGCCTGTAGTCTTGTGATATATTTGTTTGGTTTTGATAACAGAATAATATTGGTCTTATTAGATGAGGTAGAACATGTTCTCGTCTCTCCTGTTTTTTGGAAGAGGTAAAGAATTCGCATTAGGTCTTTAAATATTTGGTAAAATTCACCAGTGAAGCCATCTGGTCTTGAGCTTTCTTTGTGTAAAGTTTTTTTTTTTTTGGTTTTTAAAAAATTTTTATTTATTTATTTATTTTAGATTTTTATTTACCCATTATCAGAGAGAAAGGAAGGGAGGGAGAAAGAGGAAGAGAAACTTCAATGTGTGGTTGCCTCCTCTGAGACCTCAACTGGGGACCTGGCCCACAACACAGACATGTGCCCTGATCAGGAATCAAACCTGTGACTCTTTGGTTCACAGGCCAGCACTCAATCCACTGAGCCACACCGGCCAGGCCTGTGTAAAGTTTTTGATTGCTAATTCAATCTCTTTATTGGTGGTAGTTCTATTTAAATATTTATTTCTTTTTGAATCATTTCAGTAGTTTGTGTGTTTCTAGGTGTTGTAGACACCTAGAATTTTACTCAAAGCTTGGTTCTGACATCAAGACGGATGACGACACCACACACACACCAAGACTGTACGAAAAGTTTTATTACTCACATAATGAGGCTTTCAGTGGAAAGCAGGCAGGCCTCCCAACCTGGTCTGCGAGCAGGGAACGGGGACTAACTTGAAGTTTTTATGGTGGTTAAAGAGTGAGGCTGAAATGAGGGCGTTCACATGCAGACAGGCCCTTGGATGGTTTGATCATCCCATCAATGCCAAAGGAGGGAGAGCCTGGGCTTTCTGATGAGCTTGTCCAGATAGGAGGCAGAAGGGAAAGAGACAGGAATGAGGCTTTAAAAGATGTTAGGAGTCAAACATGAAAAAATGGAGTTAGACATTTTATTACATTAGGAATATATCCATTTCATCAAAATTATCTAATTTGTTGGCATACAGTTGTTCATAGTATTCTCTTATAATCCTTTTCATTTCTGTAAGGTCCATAATAATGTTCCCTCTTTCATTACTGGTTTTAATAGAGTCCTCTTTCCCTCCTCCCTCATCTCCATTAGTCTAGGTAAAGTTTCTCAATTTTATTCTGCCTTCTCTAATCTGTTCTTCAGCCCTTCTAGTAGAATTTTCATTTGTTATACTTTTAAGCTTCACAATTTATATTTGGTTCTTTTAAAAAAAATTTTTTTGTTGTTTATTTGTATTTAGGATTTGATGAGACTTCATTCTATTTTCCTTAAAGTTCTTTAGAGTGGTTTTCCTTAGTTCTTGAATATTTAAAGAATTGTTTTAAAGTTCTGTGTCTGGGCTTCCTAAGGGACAGTTCTTTTGAATTTTTTTTTTCTTTCTTTGGTATGTGGGTCATACTTTCTTGTTTCTTTGCATGACTAATAATTTTTTGTTGAAAACTGGACATTTTAAGTAATATAATATGGTAACTCTTGAAATCAGTCTCTCTTCCCCTCCTCAGTTGGTTGTTGCTGCTGTTTGTTGTTGCTTGTTTCTTTGCTTAGTGACTTTCTTGACAAGATATCTTGCATATGGTTTAGTATTTCCAGAGGCAGGGAGCTCACCACCTCATGGCAGCTCACAGCATTGCTGAATCACTCTCACCATTAGAAAGCTCTTCCTTCTACTGAGCCCAAAATTTTCCTCCCATTTTTCCCTTGAACACCTCAAAATAAAGCTGTTATCATTTCTGGGACAATTCTTCCACTATATAAAGGCTTCCCATAGCCTTTTCCAGCTCTTCTCTCTAGCTCTAGGGAAGAGGTAGGTATGTTCCATTGCACATCAGCTTTCCCCTGCCCCTAATGCAGCGGCCTGAGGTAGCCCACTGACATCGAGTGGGATGTGCAAGGTCTCGGTGGAGGAAATAAATTCCCTTCAAGGTCACAAGGGAATTGTTTTCCTATCTCCATTCCCACGACAAGTGAATCCTTGCACAATACTATCCTATGAACACTTTCAGTTAAACACACTCACGTACACACACATACACAGAGAAGAGGTTCAATTTATTGATTGCTCTTTGGGAAAGATTATAGAGAACATAATTTGAGTGAAATTACATTCTACTTACAGATTCATAAAACTTTGCTTTAAACCAAATTAACTTCTATGATACTATCAAAATCCTCTCTTATCCTCATACATAGCAAAGTACCTCAATTGTAATTTATATAATCCTGTTGTTTTTAAATGATTAAAGCAGACATAATACACAATGCAGTTGATATTAAATATCTTGAGAATGACAAATCAATAGACTACTTTACTCTTAAGCATGAACTTGTCGCTTATAAATGTTCTGCACATACATTTTTCATTTTAGATTTTCTCCTTAAAAGGACTTGTGAACTATTCACTATTACCTGCTATTTGTTTGTACACACATATCATAAGTCTTCCAAAATAACATTTAAAATTATTCTTAATATTGCCTCAGAAATGTTAACCTTTAAGGAACATTCGATTGAAAAAGATAAAAGCTTGGATCTTGACTCTGTGATGCATGTCCAGATGTGTCAAGATCTTATTCTTTCCCTCTGACCAGATAAAAGCTTCCAACAGCATACAATGTGCCAGTCTCTTCTTTGCTCAACTCAAAGGCAGTCAAATAAAGGAGAAAGCAAATGCTTGAAATCACAGTGACCAAAGGATTGGAATTAATAATTACATTAAATAACCATAACTTTTTGTTTAACTATTCACATTCCACACAGTGGAAATTATCCTTTCCTCCAGGTTTTTCACTTACATTTTGAACTTTTTTTGAAGAACTACAATAACAACAACAACAACAAATTTACAGGCTTGCAAGATGTGTGTTTTGTGTGTTTTTCTTATTCAATGCCAAGCACAAAGTGTACATCATAAAATTCATATTTGGTGTTTGGCATTATTTTAATACGAAAGATCAAGATATCTTGCCATTTAAAAAAATTCTACTGTAGCAATGAAAAAACCTATCATCACATCATTTGTGACTCCAATACATTATGTAACAGATATGGCACTTTCAGTAAATGTTGGAAGATACACCGTCCTTGTGCTAGTCTTAATATAGGCACAGTAAGAACAGCAGGCAGTTCCTTCTTTGGCTAGTGCTGTGTTTTGAGAGCAGTTATGCTGATTATCCCAGTGAAGTTCATTTTGAGGAAATTCTCTTTACTTAAGCCAAATTCAACGTAATGCAAGACCGTGGTACATGCGAATAAAAGATTACTGCTGCCAGCTTAAGCCATCTCTTTTTAACACAGTTGCATGTTTGTGGCAGAGTCAAAAAGAGAAATTCAGCATCGGCCTGTTCTGAATGTCTTTTTCCCTCTCTAGTATGGTTTTACATTTTCAGCTCCTTCCCCTTTCTCTTCTTCCCCTGCTCCACCCCTTCCCTCAAAATTCTGGCTTAGCATTTGTGTGTTCAGTCAAACACATTCTATGCTTTACTGTTGGAGGATGTGGACAATAGAAAGATTTGGGGCAGGGGGGGATACAGTGTATACGAAATGCAGAGGCAACCTGTCCCCACAACTTTGCCTGGTGTAGTAGGGTCATCAGTAGTGACTTTAAGAGTTTTAAAATTAGACCCAATGTTTTGGGTGTTCAAAATAACTTCTGCCTCAAAATATGGTTTCTGCTTAGTTGTTAATGGGATAACACTAAACCAAAACAAAAATAACATAAAAACAGCCTCTTTAGTCACAATGGATCTTTAAATGCTGGAGCCTTGATCTTTCTTGATGGGCAACTGCAATGCAAGTCAACAGTGTCTGTTTCCCATGTTACACTTGACTCAGCCGGTGAGGATGAGATGGTACAATGAAAAAGTGTTGAGGGGAGCAGGGCAGTTTACTTATAAAACCTCAGGCTTGAAGAGAACAGGTTCGTCAAACCCAAAATGCAGTACAGTTCACCCCCACCACACTTTGGCCATTAGACCCTAAGTAGGCATGGCCAGCAGCCCAAGTTTTGAAGACAGACTCTACCAGTAGGTTCTGAACAGCTACAATGTTACACAAATCCCACCAGCAGTCGGGGGACAGCTAATGAAGCCAAATGCTCTGCATTCTTACCTGGAGTTCCCACTAGACCCTGGGAGGGCAAAGGAAGAGGAAGTCGTGTTCCTCACATCTCTTCCCAGGCCCGACACTACTCCTTAGCCAGAGGCAGTCTCCTTTATTCCCTTACTCCCCTCTGCTCTCCAGCTCAAACTCCTATCAATGACTAAAACAGAGACCCAAAGTACACTTGTAGCTAAAATGAGCAGGCCCCAAAGTCTCCTCTTAGCCTGGTTCTTCACTGCCAGGCATACTGAGCAGACAGAATCTTTACAACACAGGGCTGTGGCTCTCAGAAGCATTACACAGAAACAGTGAACTGCAAAAGAGATAATTATAACCAAGCAAGAGATGTGGACCTTCTGCTTATGAAGGTTTTGTTCTTTTCCTATTCCTGCAGAGGGGGTTCTGAACTATATTTATTGTCCAGCTCAGGGGCAAAGCAAGAAGGGCCTGTTTTGACTCAGCTCATTCACTTGGTTCTGAAACTAAGAGGGTCAGTATTTATGTTTTAAGTTTGGTATTGGGTCCCAACTACTTTCAGCAAATCAGAGTGACAGCCATGGTTAATGATTTTACTTTATACAATTTCACTTCTCCTCTATTCCCTTGGGTTCTGTTAAATACCAGGGAAAAACTAACACAGGGGTCTCACCGTGTTTGGGGTTGGCCTTCCAAGACCCTGCACATCTCCCTAATGAATTTTGGTGTGTCCAGTTGGTCCTCACATTCAATCCCTCTCTTCTCTCACTCCATCTTTCCGGCCCTTGCCTATACCAGCCTCCCCCAGAGTCTGAAGGGTCTTCCAAAAATAGGAAACATTCACATCCATGGTCGAGTGCGGTAATTTAGAACCCTTGGAAAATAGATTAGACTGAAACAGTCACTGAGATCCTAAGACGGGGCTGACTGTGGAAGGGAGGAGGAAGGCAGGAAGCAAGCACAGGTTGACATACGTTTTCCAAGTCTTATACAGCACTGAAATCCGTCTCCTGCCCTTGGAGTAGCCTCTTCCATTAACATTCATTCTAAAGAGAGATTCTGGTCCCCAGAAGGGCTCACGGAAGACAAAGGCAGAAGCAGAGCTCAACCCTGCATCTTTTAAATGTGCCTTGGGTGGCGTGGGCTTTCAGTGCCATCCCTTGTGGAAGCAGATTCGTTTAGGTAATAGGAAGTGCCCTCTAGCAGAGACTGTGTTTCCTCTGGTGTCTGCGAACAGCCACAGGCACCTAGGCACACTCATGCACACGAACTAAGTATTAGCAGGTGCCTGTCAAGAGGCAGCTGGTAGTTCTTTCTGCCTCTACGGTTAAGCTAAGTTTGAATCAGGCTGTTTTAGGTCTGGCTCTGGACCCGCCTGGGGCTGCAGCCCTAGGACAGGCGGGGTGTCCTGGCTTAATCCAAATCAATGGAAATGCAACGACACTGCTTCACGCGTGTCACCCTCTTCTTCTTGGTGGGTGGCTGTAGTTCGGGGCAGTTGAGTGTGACCATCATGGTGGTGAATTTCTTGGGCTTGCAGAAGGAGCAAGACTGAAAGGAGCCTTCCTCCTTCCTGATGTGCCTGGGGATGTAGAAGGAGTTGCACTGGCCGTAGCAGAAACGGTTGATGATGGTGCGGCTGTTGCAGCCCTCCTCGTGGATGGTCTGCTTGAGCGGCTGGGTTTTGCACCAGTCTCGCTTCAGGTATTTGCGCTCGGTCACATGCAGGGCCTCCTGGCTGGACTCCAGCACCTCTTCCCCTGGCATAGCAGTGCCTCGCCCTTGGCCCCGCCCCCGGTTCCTGGAGCCAGGCTGCTGGGGAGACTGAGTCTGCTCAGAGTCATTGTGCTGGGCCTTGTCTGGCGGGGGGATGGCACCTTGGGACCCATTCTTTTTCCCTTCAGCAGCTGGCAGCAGGGTCCCCAAGAGGAGAAGCAGGGCTCCCACGGTGTAAGCGGTGCGGCTCATGCTAAAGGAAGGAATGGCGACGGGAGACAGAAAAAATAGAAAAGTTAATTTATTAAAACGTTACTATTGCCATGTGCTGCATAACAACACTTTGGTTGATAATGGACCGCAGATACAAAGAGTGGTCCTGTAAGATTATAATGGAGCTAAAAAATCCCTTCTGCCTAGTGACATTGTGGCCATGATAATGTGAGAGCCCAATGCATGGGTCATGCATCTGCAGTGGTTCCAGTGTGAACACACCCATGCGCTACCAGCCGTGTAAAAGCAGAGCACACACCATTATGTACAGCCCATAATACTGATAATACTAAATGGCTATGTTACTGGTTTATGTCTACACTGTACTAAATTTTTATTGTTATTTTGGAGTGCATTCTTTCTACTTATGAAAAAATGTTTGCTGTAAAACACCTTTGTGGGGGCTGCTCCTTGTGGTTTTGGGAATTGTAGCCCAAGCCGTGAGGCAGGCCCCCCTGGGCGGCCTTTAAGTCTCAGTGGAAAACCAGAAGGCTGTGAGATAGACAGGACCGAAGGCCACTCAGAGGGTTTCCATGGGAATTGGATTTAAAGGATGCATATTATGCGTTAGAGCTTGCTCCGCTTTTCTTATCTCTTAGTTAACTATAAACAATCTGTAGCTAAGAATGTATGAAGCCTTGCACCTGATGTCAGCATGGCATCAGGATGTTTAATAGACCCTGACACAGACTTGTCACTGTGTTCTCTATAATGATATCTGTAATCAGTAACTGTCAACTGTAACCCAAGCGTCTGAAAGCTTATTGATGATTCATAAGTTTTGACCTTATATCTCCCAAATCCCCTCCTCAATAAAAGACACGGAAGACGGAAGTTCAGCTCTCTTCTCCACTAGAGAGATTAGCCGCCTCCCTAACCCCCCAGACAAAATACAGTGTCCTGGATAAATTGTTCTGCCATGGTCCTAAAATCTCTGCTGGACAGGGAGTTTCCAACCAAGTTGGGGCATTGGAGGCAGCGCAACCTCACACCTTGACACATCTTATGTTTACCACATCTTGTGAGGAAGCCATTTCCTCTTGTGCTTAATTTAATCTCGTGTTGTTTAGAACAGTAACATGCTGTACAGGCTTATGCCCTAGGAGAAATAGGTATCCGTATAGTTCGATGTGTAGTAGCCTAGACTGTCTAGGTTCATGAACTCTGTGATGTTGACACATGGACGAAATCGCCTACTGTATCCCACAGTTGAGCGGTACATACAATAGCAACTAATATTTTTTCAGGCACTTGTTAAACATTTTATGTAAAATATTTCATTTAGTTTTCACAATATCTCTATGAATTGGTACTATAATTCCTATTACGTTCCTGGCCATCAGACTATGAGGTAGCTTGCCCAAGGTCACAGAGCGAATAAGTCTAGATGTGAACACAGCCAGGGCCCCCCTCTGCATTGCATTTGCTCCCATGGGAATTTCTTCCTGGCTTCTGACAACAACCACATTTGATTGTGTATAATGGTCACTTACCTTAATCATTCTTTTTTAAAAAAAATGTATTTGTCTATTTTAGAGAGAGAAAAGGAAAGAGAGAGAGAAACATTGATTTTTGTTGTTCCACTTATCTATGCATTCATTGGTTGATTCTTGTATGTGCCCTGACTGGGGATTGAACCCACAACCTTGGAGTATAGGGAAGACATGCTAATCAATTAAGCAACCTGGCCAAAGCCCCTGTATTCATTCTTGTATTTGACAATATTTAATAAGATCCTGCTATTTCAATGCCAGATTACCTTGCACCTCTTTGGGGAAACATTTTCTATCTTGCTTTATAGCAAAGACAAATTAGCCTCACTGTCCAGAGGGCTTCACCTGTCAGGAAAGTCTCCCAGTATTTCCCCCTAACCAACCTCAGTGCTTCCTGAGCTGTGCCTTGTTCATGTGGTTGGGTACTTATGAGATGTTCATTGTTATCAGCCATCAGAAGGAGACTGGTGAGGAGACCAGGGAGCACTTGACAGAGGGAGAATACTTCACAGGAAGAGCACCAGACCAAAGTCATGACTGAGTTCCTATTTGAAATCCTGGGGCAGCAACTTGCTATCTGACCTGAAGAAAATCACATTGCTTTTCAATAAAGTACTTCATTTAAGCAAAGCTACAAATACCTTATCTCCCCAGATAGGTTGTTTAGATTAAATCTGATGTAAAAGTGAAAGCAATTTGAGAACTAACCAAATGTATGACAGTACTGCAGACAGAATGAATTACTTTATCAGAAAGATCTCATAACTCATAGCCTCCTGGACCTCCCACTTACTCTCATTTTTAAACTGAGAACAGATATTCATTATATCATTCTTTACACAAAGATATACATGTTTCTACTTTAAATGGTAAAATATGTCATTCACATATATGTGTGTGTGTATAAAATTTAGCAGGTAGAAAAGTCACAAGAGAACAGGTATGTGCAAATATTTACATTAAAATATGTTACAGACATGTTGAATATATTAGTGACAGTGAGCTATTGTGGATAGGTCTGGATTTAGATAAGGATCAAAAAGAGAAATGGCATATAGACAATGACAAAAAAATTATTAAATGGGGGAGGCAAAGGGAAAACTGACCCCTACCCCCCCCCAAAAAAAAATATAGAATGATAAAGCAAGGATGGAGGGGAAAAAATTGAGTAAGGAATATAAATCAGAGAAGGTGGGGCAGACAGAAAAGGAAGAAGAGGAGGAGCAGAAGAATATTTTTATAAAGGAGAGTGCAACAGAGAAGCATCAGACTATTAAGATTGTCCTGGGACAGAGCTTCTCAAACCTGACCGCAGGTAATCACCTGGGACATCATTAAAATGCAGAGTCTGATTCAGTTGGTCTTCCTTCCTAGCAAACTTTGGGTAGGAAGGCCTGTAGCATGTGCAACCATAGTGTAATGAGGGACTTATTAAAATGTGAAAGGACTTCCTTTTCCAAGAGAGCAGTTTCAAATTCACAGCCTCCCTCCATAGGCCATCACACCAAATCTGACCTGAATCCTGAAGCTTCCCCTGGCCTGCCCTGCCCTCCCCGCTCCCCACCATGGTTTTCTGAACTGAAGCACAAAGCTCTGAAGCACCCATTTCCCTGCTCTCTTCTGAGCACGTGTTACACGTTATAGCCACAAAGTGCAATTGAATAGTAACCTTACTGTGCCCCTACCTCCAGGAACTGTACAAGCAGGTACTATTGGCTAGAGCAATTACTTTTCAAAGACAAAGGTAGTGTGGGAATCTACATTCTCTAAGGGACAGTCCCCATAAGTAAAGACCCTAAGGATGTCAAATTAAGATAATTAAACATTAAATGTAAAATAGCCCTAAATGGCACCATCTTCCCAACATTAACCTAATACTTTGGGGCAAGTTCAAGTTTGGAGCTGATAATGTGACATTTAGCTCTCTGTTCTGACTGTAGACTCCCTGGCTTTTGTCAGTTTATGTTACAACATCCCTGTTCTTTAAACAGAGCCCTTTTTTGCCTCAACAACAAAAAAAATTAATTCCCTTGTTTTTTCTTTTAAAAAATCACTCATGAGAGAAGTTCAGTTATAAAACAGTGCTGATTTTCTCCAGAGACCAGGAGAACTTGAGCCATGACAGTTCAGTCTCCTCAGCAGACACAAAGGTGGACAAGAGTAGGCTTACAGTTATAACACAAATAAATAATACAATAATTAATACATAATAATATAAGAATAAACTCTGCCTTTTGTGTACTTACAACTGTAAATGTATTTTTGCCCAGTTTCCGCTGTTTATTCAATTTAGGGCCCAGATCAAAACTCAAGTAGTCTCTTCTTTCTTTCTTTTTTTCTCTTTCTTTCTTTTTCTTTCATTCTTTCTTTCTTTCTTTCTCTTAAAACTGAACTCAGAGAAAGAGAGGAAGAGAAAGGAAGAGGGGGGAGAGAGAGAGAGAAAGATAGATATCGATTTGTTGTTCTACTTACTTAACCATTCATTGGTTGCTTCTTTTATGTGCTCTCACCTGGGATCGAACCCACAACCCCAACATATCAGTGATGACGTTCTAACCAACTGGGTTACCCAGACAGGGCAGTCTCTGTCCATTTCAAAGAGGGGCCGTAAGACAGCCTTAGACCTATACCCAAGATCTTTCCCCATCCTTCGAGGACAATTCAGCCCTCCCTGAGTAAGAGGGTCACAGCCCACATCACAGAGGCCATTCTGAGACTGACTGGGAATATATGTTGAATGCATATGACAAGGTCATGTATGAGGTCATCCCCTCCCACAAACATCTGTGTAAAAATGTAATTATTTTTTTCTGCAGATCAACTTAGGACCTTCTTTGTACTCAGCTTTTACTTACTGGCATTTTCACATCTGTAATTAAATAAAAACCTAATCTGAGAGTCAAGGGTTTACTCATCGCCTTATCCTCAGTGCTTGGCACACAGTAGGTGCTCTTAAATGAATGATTATTACAAACCACATTGATTTAGAGTTTCCATTCTTTGCATTTTAAAATGCTTTCCTTCAGACCAATGAGCAGCACAGCCCTCAGTATAGCAAACTCCTTCCAGTCTAGGCAAACCCCAAATACCCACCTCTTTTTACCTGATCCCATGGGGAATGCTGTGGGGTTTAGTTTCTAATTGAAGCTATTGTTTTCACTGTGGCAGAAACAAACCATAAAGTAGAAAGTCAAAAATTAGTCAGTTGTGGTTTTCAGCTTTAGTTTGGACAGACTTCTTGTTCCTATGCGAGCATGTGTACCCCATAAGCCAAAGGGGTCTAGAATGACAGGCTGTTATTTTCTTAATAAGACAAGTAAATTTGTCTCCAAATAAGATTTATTAGATGTGGAAAATATTATGAAATGGTTTTGCATTTATAAAAGGCCTATTCTTCAAAGATATTCAGCACTCGTTGTGAGGTTTTGGAGTTCTTAAACCTGATTAACTAGTTATTTGGAGAGGAGTGAAAACCAACTTCTGGAATCTCAATCAAGAGAAACCTCAGCTTCTCAGCAAACAGCAATTCTCTGAACGACTCTGCATAGTCCACGTAAGTAGGAGTGATGGGGGTGAGAACTGTAAGTAGTACTGGACCCACTGCTCTATCAAGTCATTGTGGTCAATCATCCGACCTCCCCCCACACCAAACTGGTCTCGATTATTCCGTGAAGGATATAGGACTGTTTTGCTCTTGGAATCCCATTTGTACAGCCACCAAATAATCTGCACTTTATAAATATCCTAGACATGAAGGAAGTTGAGAAGATGTAAATTCCTTGAGGACGATCCTTTTCCACATCAACACCTAGCAGAGTGCCCCATTATAAAAACTCAACCCAAATGCTAATCCAGATTTAGGTTCCTATGAATTATCACTTACGTCCTACCATGAGTTGCAAACATTTTTGGTGACTTGCATTCATGAAATGACCCACTCATGTCATTAAATTAAAGCTGCAAGTCATGGATCCAGAGTGACACCCACAAAGACCTCCTTTAAGTTTCCTTTACAGACAATATTCTTCTTTTCAAACCCTGCCTCAATTTCCCATTAATGAATTTCTCCCCCAAGTAACGGGATCATATTATCATGGTGAGCTTTTTCTGCTCCTGTTTCCCACCAGTAAGATCCACCTCAACCCCACATTTTCCACCTTTATTACTGTCCTCCCTCCCCTCCAATCCACTTGTCCCAGAGGATATAGACCCTCTCAAAGCCGGTCTTCTTTACCTGATGCTTTCCTCCACATTTCCCTTAGTGACAAAGGGCAAACGTCTGCACACAAGATAAGCCAGATTAACCACCTCTGTCCTGTGCAGGTCATGGTGATTTATTCCAGTCTTCACAAGGCTCTAAGAACACATGATCTAATTCTGAGGAATCAAAATTAAAAATACTATGTGTGACCCATTTCCAATGTCCTTGGTGTCTTTGGGAACATTTAGGCCAGGTCCTTTCCGCCCTCTTCTTGCTATATTTCTCATTTTATCTAACCGACCTGCTTATCATCAGTTAAATGGAGTGTTCAGTGGAAATTACAGTGAAGAGACAATGGTCACCAAGCCAGATGTCTGTGCCTCAATGTCTGATCAATTCCTCCTGATGAATAAAGTTTTAGAAAGACATTCAACAGTCACGGCATCAAATGATTCTCCCAGCATAAAAAAATAAAGGAACTGACAGCAACTACTCTAAGTGCAGGCCAGATCTGATAATACTCTGTTCTTTTTTCTCAGGACTAAATCTTTGAGAAGGGCAAGGTTACTTCTATTTTGATTTTCACTTTTTAAAAACATTAGCAACTTTTAGAAGTTAAGTAGAGAATTTAAAAATATACTGAGTTGATTTTCTTTTTTTCTGACAAGTTGTACAAGAGGGTGGTCAGCAAACTAGTAGACCATGAAGTCTCATCCTGTATGTACTGCAAGTATCCTCACCACAACCTCCCGATTTTGAAGCCCATTCAGGTTAAATCAGGCTGGGGCCTAAGATCACAGAGGACAGGGAGAAGACCACCTAGTAGTAAAGCATCCCAGGAGTTCTCAGCACATAGGGAGATTTGTGTGTGTGTGTGTGAAGGTAATGATTGTGTAGAATTCTTGCAGTCAATAGGAAATAAGTTAGAAAATAATAAATATTAAATGTTCATTGAGCAGCACTATGGAGAGACAGCCAAGTTATATGTTCTGTCTCATAGTGAAAGATGTATGTGTGTCCCTGTGTAAGTGGGATTTAGAATCTAATTTCAGAACCATCTTGGAATATATCCTGGTGCTGTAGAATGTTACTTACTCTCACAATACAACCACTGATAATAAGAGTCACCTACATTTTTAAACTTTTACTATGCCAGGTTATTATGCTAAATGCTGAGCAAATCTTATCATTTATTTTCCACAACAAGATATAAGATAGATAATGTGGTCTTTATTTTACCAATCAGGGAACCCAGACTCAGAAGTTAGGAATCTGTCCAAGGCCACACAGCTCCCAAGCAGGAGAGCCAAGGTCTGAATCCAGTTCTATGTAGCCCCCAAACACATATCCTAACCACTATTCTGTGGACACCCCCCACAGTATTTAACAAGGGACACACAGATTTGTTTCTAATGCAATAAAATTTGAACAATACCTTAAATTTAAATAATTATCTTTTTTATCTTCATGTGCATTGTGAAGAAAATTCCTTGTCCCAGGAATTACCGTTGTACTTTGCTTTTCTAAGAGCATATGTTAAAATGAAAGAAAATTCCTTGCAGATGTATGACATGAGCTGGTAACACTTGCCTGATCTGTGCCTTTCAGTGGGTGCTACAGTCACCTCCCCTACCTCCTCCTGTTTTCTCTTCCATCAAACACTTAGGTTTATCCATCATTTACTCTGTTCTAGGATATGCTCCACAGCTTTTCTCTTGTTGGGGGAAGGGTTGTGGCATAAAAGTTCTTGAATTTATACTTAAGACGGGGGCTTCAGTTTAGAAGATGGGGGGCTTCAGTTTAGAAGACAAGGCAGGCAGGCAGGCAGCTCTCCTTTAGAGATGTGGGCACTTAATAAATTTCTATTCTTCCCTATTTAACCAGGCACTCACCTAAAGACTATCAGCCAACTTGAATTTCCTATAGATGGTGAGTTACCAAAACATTTCATTCAACATGAACTTTAAGAAAAGAGGATATCTCTGAAATTATGAAGTTTACAAAAGACATTAGTTTCTAACTTACTTGGGGGTTATACACACATACATACACACACACACACACACACACACACCAGAACTAAATAACCCTTAAATAATTAGTTAACCATTGGAGAGTGCGATATATCCAGTGGTAGTAATCAAATTACTGTTGTAGACACTTGAGTGTGCCAGGGAGGAGATGATAATCTAGTTTTCTTAAGATGTCCCCTCACTGCTTTGAAAAATCCACCCCTTCAAGTTCCTATGCCCCCTCCCCCGCTTCCAGAAAGAAAAGAAAAAAGAAAAAGAAAAGAAGAAAGAGGAGGGGGAGCTGGAAAGCCCTGGGGAGAAAGAAGACTCCTCACCCTGGGCCGGGGTTATCTTAACCTCTACTCCACTATTTATTTAACTTGTGTAACAGCCAGAAGGAAGCCACTACTCTGGGGTCCCTGGGACAGTTTAAATCCCTGGTGACCCACTTAACACAATATATTATTTTAATCAACTCTTGTCCTGGTACCATCTCCAACAGGAACATACACAGAGGCGCACACCACTCGATCTGCTCTTTCTAGCAGCAGATCCAATTACCTACCAATGGTCACCTCTCTGCCCTTGTACCATTTTTTAAGAAGAGATTTTAACCCCTAACGTTGAGGTTATATTTCTGTCTAAGAGAACCTGGTGTCTGAGTCGGCAGGGGAGCAGAAGGCAGCACTGGGTTCAACCCTGGAGCACATTCAGGCCAGCTTTGGGAGTGCGGGAAGAGCTTTATTGCAAAGCCTTGGTCACCTCCTGTCTGCCCTCACCTTGCCCTGGGACCGTCAGAGTTGTCGGCTCGGAGAAACGCCTGTCTGGGGCGCCCCGAAGGCAGAACTGGGATCCGAAGACAATGCCAAGCCAGCGCGCGGGCGCGTCTGTACTTCCCGAGCCTAAAGTCTACAAATGACTGTGGCTGATGAGGTGTCAGCCCCGAAGCCCGGAGGGCCCGAACCCCTCTGGCCTTGATCGTAGAGCTGCAGAGGGGCCAGCGGTGTGAACGAGGCAGCGGGAGAAGATGAAGGACAGATGACCTGGGCGTCCAAGCCAGAGACCAGCCTCCTGCTGCCAGTCCCGCGTGGTCCGTCGCTAGCAAGGATCATTAAGACGAGGCTAGGTGGGACCCTCTAGCACACAAACTAAAGGGTACCCTCGGATGTGGGACCCGACGGATTGTCGCTGCTGGAGTCTGGACGTCCAAGGTTCAGCCCAGGCGTTCATGGGACGGAGAGAAGCCTGAAACAGGGAACCGAGCGCCCACGAGTGTGCTGCCAGCACGTGGGTGCGTGCGGTGTGAGCACTAAGGACTCTGGAATCCGCGTCCGGGACCAAGTATCCCCTACACCCGACCCTCCTGCTTCCTCTGCGGCGGAACCCCGCGGCTCTGCTCTTGCTCGAGTCTCCATCTCACCCTGAGAATGGGCAAATGGGCCCAATCGCTGCTTCTCTAGATCACTCCTCCACCCCACTGTAGAATCATTCCTGGCACTCTGACGGGCTCCCCGAGAGGTAGCCTAGCCCTAGCCCCGCCGCCTCAAGTGCATGGGACCCTCTCAGTTTAACTTGCCAGGCGACTGCTGCCGAGCTGCAAGTCCCCGCTGCTCCCTACTTCTTCCGCTCGCTGGCCCTCTGCGCCCGGCTCTGGCCGTCAGGCACCCCGTGCCCTTGCCTTACAGGAGCCGCCAGCGCCGCATCTGCCACGCGCACCGGGGGCGCGTTAGCGCGGCCCTGGGGTGTTGGAAATGGGATGCGGGGCCTTCGCTCTCGCTCTTGAGATCCTCTTTCCCAGCCTGTCCCTGCAGACGGCACAAGGTGAGGTCATATTAGCCACGACCTTGGCAGGAACGACCCCGCAATGCCTCTCCTTGGTTCACCCAAGGAAACCGCAAGGCCTCAGTCTATTCTATGCCGCGCATCTGCACCCACCCGAATGCGGGAGTAGTTTTGCAAACCTCCGCGCGCGCGCGCACACACACACACACACACACACACACACACACACCCAGGCCCGTGCCTCCGAGCTCACCTGTCAATGCGGCGGGTATTCGCGGCCTGCGCTCTCCACGCGGGGCGCGGTGTGCGGCCGCGGCCAGAGCCACCGGGGCTCGGCGCAAGGTCAGGGGGACAGCGAGTGCCGCTCGGCTGCACACTGGGTCCCCCGGTCCGCGGACGGCGCACCGAGTGCGGGGCATCGCACCGTCTCCCGTTTAAAAGCCGGCGGCCGAGCGCGGCGCCTGGGGCCGCGCCTCCCTATTGGCCGAGCGCCGCCGCCGCGGTGCCCGCTATCCGCCCCCTTTCCCGGTACTGCCCCCGCCCCCCGCACCCCTCCGGCCTCCCCGCGGGGTCCCCTCTCCGCCTGCCTCGCCTCTTTGTCTGCTCCCCCCGCCCAGGCCGGCTGGGAGAGGTCACCCCAGGGAACCGCGCCTGGAATGCACAGCAAATCACATTTTCCGCTCCCGTTGGAGGGGGAAGCACAGGAGGAAATCCCCCCGGCTCCCGGCCCCTCGTTCCTCCTCCGCCGAGGCCGAAGCTCTTCTCTCGCCAGCGCCGCTCCGCCCGCGTCCGCCCCGCGACGGGCTGGGTCACGCAGACGGCACTAGGAACGGCGTGGCGCGTGGGGTCAGGAGGGACTAGGCGGTTCTTCCCCAGTGGAGGGGTCGGGACTGCGGGGTGCTCTGGTGGAGCGGTCGCCGCGGCCCCGCGCAGGGCCCCCAACTTCGAAGGCGCTGACCGCGGCGCCCCCAGTTAACCCAGGTGGGCTCGCCGGCCGCCAGCACGACACCCTCCTTTCCTCCGTTCCTCGCCCGCCGCGGGTTCTCTCCGCTCAGAAGCCGCGGCCTCGGCTGTGCGTACACAGAAAGGAGGAGCGGGGCGGAGGGCAGGGGAGACCTAACAGGACCCGCAGAAGTCAGCGTTTCCGTTCCTGCGCCGTTTTAAAGGGGGAGAGAACAGTCGCCGGGAGAGGAGGATCTGTGTAGCATGTTAAAGGTTAATAAGTGAGGAAAATAAAACGTCGGACGAGGAAATAACTTCCCAGAAATTGAAGGCAAAAACCTCCGAATGTGAAAAACCGGTGTCACATTCTGTATTCGTTACTGAGAACACGATGAATTGAGTCGAACGTACCAAGAGCGTAGTTTTCGAGAGAGGAGCGAACACTGTCGTTCGCTCTTTTCAGCTTGAAAACTGGTTCCTACAAGAGGCCGTGAGTTTTGTGGTGAAGCTACAGCCCGTGCAAAAGTCACCCGGCGGCGAGGTCTGTCTGCAGACCGCCTCCTTCAGACGGGTCGGACTTGAAAAAAAGTTTGTTATAGAATGAAATGGGAAGGTCTCGGCACTGACAAAGCAAAATAAACAAAACAATGAAACCCATCATAGGATACTCATGAAACATGGGTGATTTAAGTACTTGGCTGAGAAAACAAAACAAAGCCTCCAAACAACATGATTTCCCCCACTCCCTTTTAGGCAGCCGTCAGGGGGGAGGGACCAACACACAGTGAGCACCTACTAGACGCTCGTAGGAACTGGAAATGGATTTTCCAAAATAAATGAAACAAGAAGGAAATCTGCGTTAATTCTGTGTTTAGAGACTCTTCATCGTGTGAATGTTTTGTTTGCGCGAAGGGCAGTTTCTCCCATGAACTTAGTGCTGCACTTCAAATGGTTTCAATAATTTTTTTGTTAAGTCTTCTCTTGAGCCATAGCTGGTAGTTGCCTGCAGGATGGGAACATCCAACAGGACTTGAAGACTTATCCTGGCAGAATTGGCTGCAGGACAGACAGGGAGTCAGAAACATACGAGATACTTTGGCCGTTAACAATCAGCCAAGCCAACCACCCAGCTGTCCTCTCACCGTGTAAACTATTCCTCCAAAGAAAAGGGAACGTGTTTTGCAAATTCATTAACTCGTTCTAATCTAAAAAATTCAATGCTTCAGTCATTTTTTTTTTTTCCCAAGGCTCATATAAGCTACCCCAAATAAACACACAAAGAAGCAGAGCTGACCTGCTGCATTGGAAGTAACTGCTTTGGAGCCGTGACAGTACAGGGCTTCGTATATCTCAGTCTGTCTGTATCTATCTCCATCTAGCAAACTTTGTTGATAATCGCTACGATCCCTCTTCAGGAGGCCTTTCACACCGTGCTCTGTACAGCGGGAACATTCTGACCGCCCCTCCCCCTCACCGTCTACCGCACAGCCCTTTACCCCACTTCATTGCATAATTTTTGTCACTTCTCTCTCTTGGCCACTAGAATATAAGCTCCATGAAAGCAGAGACTTTGCCTATCTTGGTCACTTTGATTACACGGTGCATATAGAGTACAAAGTATCTAACACAAAATTAAGATTCAACAAATAGTTGTGGATTGGGGAAGTTCAGCACACACCCACTAATTAGGATTATCAACTGAGCAGGAGTGCCGAGGATATAACCATCACGAATATGAGGAACACAGGCCATCACCTCACAGTTTATAGTGTAGTATGTTTGTAAATATTTAGGTAGATAGTCAAGCTTTTTGCCTCGTATTTGTGTTTCCATAGCTCTCAACCGGTCATTGCAAACCATCATCCAATCAGGATGAAGGCACAGGAGTGAAAACTCTTCAGCCCTCTGTAACCATAATTACATAATTGAGACCCATCTCAGTAAGAGGGGAAAGAAGTAGAATGACTCCATGGAGTCAGGTGAACATTTTAAACCTGAGACCTAAACAATGATCCTTAAATGATCGATTGCACTTACAGAAACTGCTTTGGAATGATGTTGAGGCTATTGTGAGATGTGTAGATCCTGTTCAGCTACTGGCTTATTTATAAAAAGGAAAAGCCTATTTCTCTTGATTGCTCACTTGTCTGTTAAATGTGTCTTCATCTAACTCTCAAGATGCTAAGAGAGAGCTACTCCTCAGATTCAGGGATGAATCTCAAAGGCCTTTGGAAGGAAGTTTTCCTTAGAGCTGCAAGAGCTGTTTGAGGCTGTTCAGCCTCATTGTGAGGCTATGTTTGCCATCTTGTGGTTTTTTTCCCTTTAAGCACTTTATTTTTTATTTCCCCTCAGACTTACTGGGGTATAATTGACTAATGAAAACTGTATATATTTAAGGGGTACAACATGACGATTTGAGGTGCATACACATTATAAAAGGATTACCACCATGAAGCTAATTAACACATCCATTACCTCACAGAGTTACCCTCTTTTTGTGTGTGCTGAGAACACTTGAGATCTACCCTCCTAGCAAATCTTAATATAATACAATACTATTAACTATAACCAGGCTCAGAACTTATTAATCTTACAAGTGAATGTTTGTGCCCTTGATCAGCAGCTCTCCATTGTTCCCACCTTCCAGTCCCTGATAAGCACCATACCATGATTTTGACTGTTTTACATTCCATACAATGAGTGAGATCATTTAGTATTTCTCTTATCTGCATGACTTGTTTAACTTATCATGAAGTCCTACAGTCCACCCAAGTCATGTGAAATGGCAGGATTTACTTCTCTTCTAAAACTCAAAAATACTCCATTATGTGTACTTACATATGTACATAGGTATGTGTGTGTATATGTATGTATGTATATACATATGAATACAAGTATATAAACATTTTTAATTTTATTGAATTTATTGGGGTGACGTGGGTTAATAAAATGATATAGCTTTCAAGTGTACAATTCTAGAATACTGTACATCTTCTGTATATTGTATTGTGTGTTCACCCTCCAGTCAAGTTTCTTTTTTTCTTTTCATCACCATTCATCCCTCTCTTTACCCTTCTCCACCTCCTTTCACTCCCTTTTTGCTCTTGTAAGCACCATGCAGTTGTCTGTCTATGAGGCTTTTTTTGCTTAATCTCTGACCTTTTTGATCCAGCTGCCCACCCTTCCTCCCCTCTGACAGCTGTCAGTGTGTTTTCTGTATCTATGAGTTTGTATCTATTTTGTTTGTTTCTATTTTGTTATTTAGTTTGTTCATTAGATTTCACATGTAAGTGAAATCATACAGTATTTGTCTTTTCTCTGACTGACTCACTTAGATAATACTCTCCAAGTCTACCCATGCTGTCACAAAGGGCAAGATTTCCTTCTTTTTTACAGCCATGTAGTACTAGTATTCCATTGTGTAAATGTACCACTGCTTTTTTTTAATCCACATATCTACTGATGGGCACTTGGAATGCTTCCAAGTCTTAGCTATTGTAAATAACACTGCAATAAACATGGGGGTGCGCATATTCTTTTGAATAAGTGTTTCAGGGTTGGGTTTTTTTGGATAAATTCCTAGAAGTGGAATGGATGGGTCATAAGGCAGTTCCATTTTTGATTTTTTGAGAACACTCCATACTGTTTTCCACAGTAGCCGTAGCAATCTGCATTCCCACCAACAGTCCATGAGGGTTCTTGTTTCTCCACATTCTCACCAGTATTTTTTGTTTGTTAGTTTATCTATTTATTTTAGTATATTTTTTTGATTATATGGTTACAGTAGTCCCAATTTTTTTCTCCTTTGCTCCCCTCTGCCCAATACCCTGCTTCCCTCCAGCAATCCCACCCCTCTTGGTTCATATCCGTGGGTTGTGCATATAAGTTCTTTGGCTTCACCCTTTCCTATATTATTCTTAACTTCCCCCTGTCTACTCTGTAACAACAAATTATGCTTCTTCATCCCTGCACCATTTCCCCGTTTCTTCCCCTTCTCCATCCCAGCTGATAGCCCTCCAAATGATCCCCATATCTACGATTCTGTTCCTATTTTGGTTTGCTTAGTTGGATTTTCTTTTTATTTTTTAGATTCAGTTATTGATAGTTGTGAGTTGGTTGTCATTTTGATCTTCTTTTTCTTAAGTAAGTCCCTTTGACATTTCATATAATAATGGCTTGGTAATTATGAACTCCTTTAGCTTTACCTTGACTGGGAAGCACTTTATCTGTCCTTTAATTCTAAGTGATAGCTTTGCTGAATAGAGTAGTTTTGGTTGTAGGTACTTGCTTTTCATCACATTGAATACTTGTTGCCAGTCCCTCCTTGGCAGCAAAGTTTCTTTTGAGAAATCATCTGATAGTCTTATAGGCACCTCTTTCTAGGTAACTCTCTGATTTTCTCTTGCTGCTTTTAAAATTCTCTCTTTATCTTTCACCTTTGGCATTTTAATTATGATGTGTCTTGGTGTGGTCTTCCTTAGGTGTAGTTTCTTTGGGACTCTCTGTGCTTCCTGGATTTGTATGTCTATTTCCTTTGCCAAATTTAGGAAGTTTTCCTTCATTATTTTTTCACATAAGCTTTCAATTTCTTGCTCTTCCTCTTCTCTTTCTGGCACCCCTATGATTCGGATATTGGTATGTTTAAAGTTGTCCCAGAGGTTCCTAAGCCTCTCCTCATTTTTTCAATTCTTGTTTCCACATTCTGTATTGCTTGACTGTTTATTTTTTCTTCCTTATGTTCCAAATCATTGATTTGAACCCCAGTTTCCTTCCCTTCTCCATTGGTTTTGTGTGGATTTTCCTTCATTTCATTTAGTATAGCCTTCATTTCTTCCCTTAAGCATTTGCTGTACTTAAGTATATCTGTCAAGTCTGTGAGCATCTTTATCACCAGTGTTTTGAACTTTACATCTATTAGGTTGGCTATCTCCACATCACTTAGTTCTCCCACTAGAATGTTGATCCATTCCTTCTTTTGCGCCATATCTCTCTGCCTCCTCATCTTGACAGGCTCCTGTGTTTGTTTGCCTCTGTGTCTTAGGTAGAGCTGTTGCACCTGTTCTGTTGTAAGGGGCAAAGCCTTGGGTATTTGTCAGTACAGGGCAACCCATTTTACCATGTTGTGGCACTGTACATGGGGGCAGGGTCCGAGGGGGAATAACGCCGCTTGCTCAGCACTTGCCCCCCCTCCAGACACTCCTCCTGCTTCCTGCATGGGACTGGTACTTCTCTAGCTGTTGCCCTGGCCATCATTCCCAGAGTGGATGGGTCTGCAGATGTTCCAGGACTGTGGGGGGTCCTTCAAACAAGTGGTCTCTACTGAGAGACCAGCAGTCTCTTCTTCCACCACAACCCCCTCTGGTTTGCACAGTCAGAGGCAATGAGGCTTTATTTTCCCTGGCGCTGGGACCGTGAGCTGTGTGGTCTGGTCTGGTGCTGAGAGTGCTCCCCAGGTGTCTCTCCTGACTTTTTTAAATGTGTGACTGTACTTTCTGCCAGCCTGCTGCTGCCACCGCTGCTGGTGCCACTACACTGCGTCCTCTCCACCCCATCTTCACCCCTCCTACCTGTCTGGATGAGTATTTCTTCTTTACATCTTTGTTTGTTGGACTTCCATGTAGCTCGATTTCCTGGAACTTCTCATTGTCTCCAGTTTTGAGGTAGTTATAGTTCTTTTTAGTTGTGGAGGGAGACCCAGCATGTCTGTCTAGGCCTCCATCTTGGCCGGAAATCTCTTGTTTATTGATTTATTAATGGAAGTCATCCTGACAGGTGTGAGGTGATATCTCATTGTGGTTTTAATTTGCATCTTTCTGATGATTAGTGACTTTGAGCATCTTTCCTTATGTCTGTTGGCCATCTGTATGTCCTCTTTGAAGAAGTGTCTATTCAGATCCTTTGCCCATTTTTTCATTGGATTGTTTTATTCATTCATTTGTTTGTTTTTGGTGTAGAGTTGTGTAAGTTCTTTATAAATTTTGGATATTAACCCCTTATCAGATGCATCATTGGTGAATATGTTCTCCTATCCAGTGGTTTGTCTTTTCATTTTGTTGATGGTTTTCTTTGCTATGCAAAAACATTTTAGTTTGATGTAGTCCCATTTGTTTATTTTTTTTCTTCTGTTTCCCTTGCCCAAGGAGATATATCAGAAAAAATATTGCTATGAGAAGTGTCCAAGATTTTACCGCTCATGTTTCCTTCCAGGATTTTTATGGTTTTAAATCTTACATTTAAGTGTTTAATCCACTTTTAGTTTATTCTTTGCATGATATAAGAAGACGGGCTAGTTTTATTTTTTTCACATGTATTTGTCCTATTTTTCCAACAACATTTATTGAATAGACTGTCTTTATCCCATCATATGTTCTTACCTCCCTTATCAAATATTAATTGATCATAAAGGCATGAGTTTACTTCTAGGCTCTCTATTCTGTTCCATTGGTTGTAATGTCTTTTTATGCCAGTACCATGCTGTTTTTATTACTATGGCCTTGTAGTATAGTTTGATATCAGGTAGCATGGTTCCTCCAACTTTTATTTTTTTTAGATTTTTAAAATTTATTTAGTTTTAGAGAGAAGGGAAGGGAGGGAGAAAAAGATAGAGAGAAACACCAATGTGTGTTTGCCTCTTGCACACCCCCAACTGGGGACCTGGACCACAACCCAGGCTCGTGACCTGACTGGGAATCAGAATGGTGACCCTTTGGTTCACAGGCTGATACTCAATCGACTGACCCACACCAGCCAGTGCTCCAAGTTTTTTTTTTTTTTTTCTTTTCTTTTCATAAGATTGCTGTTGCTATGCAGGGCCTTTTGTGGTTCCATATAAATTTTTGAAATATTTGTTCTAGTCCTGTGAAATATGCCATTGGTATCTTAATAGGAATGGCATTGAATTTATAGATTGCTTTGGGAACCATGGACATTTTAATGATATTAATTCTTTCTATCCACGAACATGATATATTCTTCCACTTATTTGCATCTTCAATTTTTTTCTTCAGTGTCTTATAATTTTCAGAGTACAGGTCTTATACATCCTTGGTTAAATTTATTTCAATTTTTTTTGATGCAATTGTAAATGGGATTGTTTTCTTAGTTTTCCTTTCTGATAGTTCATTATTGGTGTATAAAAATGCAACTGATTTCTGAGTATTTATGCTACTTTATTGAATTCATATTTCAGTTTCAGTAATTGTTCAGTGGAATCTTTAGGGTTTTCTATATACAGTATCATGTCATCCACTATGTCTGCCACCTTATATTGGATTACAGAAGAATGAAGCCCTTTTACTCATTTGGAATTGACCTTGTATAGCCTTCCTAAAAAAAAAAAAAGTATAATAATGAACTTGACAATAGTTTAAGAAAAAGATAATTGCAATGATCAAATAAGAGTCAAATGATTCATATACAGAACATTTCTCTAAAAAATTAATAAGAGAGAAAGTGGAACCCTTCCACATTATTAGTAGGAATCAGATTGGTGCAGCCACTGTGAAAAACAGAATGGAATGTTCTCAAAAAATTTAAAATGGAACTCCTTTTTCACCCAGCCATTCCACTCTAGGAATATATTCAAAAAAACCCTAAATACTAATTCAAGAGAATATAGGTACCCCTATGTTCATTGCAGCATTATTTACAATAGTCAAGATTTGGAAACCAGTCAGAGAAAGACAAATACCATATGATTTTACTTATATGTGTAATCTAATAAACAAAATGAACTAACAAGCAAAATAGAGACAGACTCACAGAGAGCGGGCCTACAGCTCTTGGGGTGGGGGTGGGGCATTGGGAGGTGGCAGGATTGAGCAAAAAAGAAAAAGAACCCATGGACATGGAGGGCAGTGTGGAGACTATGAATCAGAGAAAGGGGAATGGAGATGGAAGAGGGCATAAGGGGGATAAATGGTAATAAAAATATGATAAAAACAAACTATTAAAAATAAATAGCCACTTTATAATAAAAAAATTAATAAGACAAATGTTCTACAAATAACAGGAAAAAAAGGTTGGTAAAGCACACAACCAGGCACTTCATGAAAGAAGAAGCCTGAACACACAATAAACATTAAAAAGATGCTAGATTACACTAGTAAGTTAAGCCCTAGCTGATGTGGCTCAATGGATTGAGCGCCAGCCTATGAACTGAAAGGTCACTGGTTCCATTCCTAGTCAGGGCACATGCCTGCACTGTGGGCCATGTCAAGGAAACTTATTGAAGTTTCTCTCTCACATTGATGTTTCTCTCCCTATCTTCCTCTTTCCCTTCCCCTCTCTCTAAAAATTAATTAATTAATTTAAAAAAGAACTAATAAGGTGAGGAGATGCAAACTGAAATAAGAAGATACCCTTGCTTATATAGCAGATTTGCGAAAATTTAAGTCTGCCAATACCCAGCACTGAAAAGGGTATAGAGAAGCTGGTACTTAAATGCATTGCCATTGAGTGTCCACTGGCACAACCATTTCAGGGAGTAATTTGTCAATATGTGATAGAAGTAAGCATGCCCCTCGTACACCTCTCAGCTATTCCACTTCTAGGTAAACAAACACCTTAGAAGAAATTGAGTGCATGTATGAGAACTAGAAACTTATGTGAACACTTCTTTTACAGTGTTGTTTATAACAATCTTGGTGTCCATCAACAGGACAAGGCATAAGAAATTATTTTATTCATATAAGATACTGTATAGACCTCAAAAACATAGTGCTGTTTAAAGAAAAAGCAGTAAGTTGCAAAACGATACAAGCAGTATGACACCATTATGTATATTTTATAATAAACATATAAAACAATAGTATAAATTGTTTATGAAAACATATGTGTTCATGTAAATGTATAACTAGTGGATTGGAAACCAGATCTTTTCATGTGCCCACCAGAATGAAATGGGGGAGGGGTGGATCTGGGATGGAAAACAAAGAGTTTAACTTTATAATGCTTTACATTTTTTTATTAAAAATTTTTTTGAAATAAATATGACAAAATATTGACCATTTTAATTTCTGTGATGGGTACATGGGTATTTGTTAGATAGTCTCTTTACATATAATATTTTTAATTTTTAAAAATTAAAAAATCTGATCTTTTGATAATAATTTCAAGTAATTTCTATCATCATTTGGGCTCTGAGGACTTCTCCTTCCTGTGTGTCCTCTGTAACCAGCTCTAATCAAGGTAGGCATGTTTTCAAAACACATACAAGTCCATACTGGTGTTTATATATCTGCTGATCTGTTTCCTCCTGGACAGGGTCAGCCTCTGACTATCCACCTTGTTCTCTACACATAAGCAATAAAATGTTTACCAGTTTGCTGTATATGGAGGATGCATATTCATGTGACAATTTGGAACAATGCTGCCAAATACAGTATATGAAAGGATGAATCATGCAGACCATTTTAATACAATCCTGACCTAATTCCTTACAGGTATTTATTGTGTATACTACATGTGCATTGCTGTGTGCAAAAGGTGAAAGCATAAAAAGCATAGCATATTCCTTCGCAGTCAATATGTAGTACTGAACTTGGAGTCAGAAAAGTCAGAATAAACTACTACCTCCTCCTCATATAAATCATACCCCTGGGTTAGATTCTAAACCCTTGGAGCCTAAATTCAATCATCTATGTTATAGAAATGGTAACAATACCTACCTCTGGGTGGGTGATGGAAGTAAGTAAAATAAGCTTTGTGAGAGTGCCAGACACATGACGGACACCTAGTAAACGGAGTTCAGTGGGAACTGAAGCAAAGACAATAAAAGCACAATATCAGTACGGATCATGTCTCATGTATCTTTACATTTACAGTTCATAATGTCGTGCATGCCACATAGTAGGTGATTGCATAAGGGAAAGGAAGAAAGGCAGGGAGGGGGAGAAGGAGGCAAGAAAGCGGGGAAAGGGAAGGAAGAGGAGGGGAAGAGAGAGAAGTGGAAAGGAGGAGAAGGGAGGGGAGGGGAGCGGAGGGAAGGAGCTATGCCATTCCATTAAATGGCACAGCAACTTCTCTCTGTCTTTGGTAAAACCAATCAATGGTGTGAAACCCCACAAAGTGACATGGGCAGAACAGCAAACCCTCCTGGCTCTCTTTTGCCTGAGCCCAACACCCACGTCACTGAAAGTTATAGTTCTCAGATTGTTTTCACTGAAATGCCAGAACCTGAGAAAAAGAGATCAGAAGATGTCTAACCACGTAGCAAGAGAGGCTGGAAGTCCCAAGCCCAGCACTGCTGGCAGAGACGTGGGAGTGAAACAAGACAGAAAGACACAGACAAATGCCTTTCTCAGCATTCACACGCCCAGCGCCAAGATGTGAAGGAACCTGCTGCAGACGAAGCTCCCACCTTCGTCTGCAGCCTGGGTGACTTGTTAAGTCTGAAAAGTTTCTGTTTGTCTTGAGTTCTTTGATGTGACCTCTCTCTTGGAAAAAAATTTGATGGGACTTTCATCAGTTATTGATTTTCGGCTTTCCCTTTGTGCTTGAACTGCTGTGGTTCTTCATTTTCTCAATCTTTTTTAGGTGTATTTTCCAAGAAAAGCTCCTTCTACTGCAATTGTAAAATGCCAGCGCCTTGGAGGAGATCTACTGAGAATGCTCATTAAAGTGAAGGTCTCAGGGTATTACACCATTGTCTCTGGCTGCCCTGCTCCTGTGTCTTACTGAATTTATTTCCAGCCTTTGTTCCCTTGAGATCCCTGCTATTTATTAGGAGCCATGTTTTAAGATTTATCTTTTCACTTTTGGTATTTTTTAAGACATGGAAACATCAATGTAATTTCTGTCCAAAAAAGTCACTGTACTTACTGGTTTATTACGTCTTTTAAAAGATTTTTTAACATTATAAAGATATTATAAACTCATCAGAGAAAACTTGGAAAATAGAGAAAATACAAAGAACATTAAAATTTCCCATAATTCCACAACCCCCAAATAACCACTGTTTACACACATACACACACACACACCACATGTATACATATACATGTTTCTTTCCAGTTATATCAAGGATGTATGTCTACCTTAAAGTCGTTTTTTACTAACTAACTAAAGGGTGGGGCAAAAATAGGTTTACAGTTGTTCATATGGAAAATAATACAATAATTAATAAATAATGATGCAAGAATAAACCCTGTGTTTTGCATACTCACAACTGTAAACCTACTTTTACCCCACACTGTATATAGCTTTCCTTATGTTATCTAATTTAATCTGCACAACAATCCTATGATGTTGCTAGTATTATTTGTGCTTTTTAAAGGTGAGGAAACTGATATCCAGAAAGGTTGCCTGGATATCTCAAGAGCACACACCTGTATGAGACAAAGGACAAATTTATGGCCGGCTGTTATCTATGTTTGCTCCACTTACCTTCTATACCACATGCTGTGTAGTTAGAGTCTACACTGTACTCTGAGTTAGAATTGATATTCAAATGCCATGATTACTCCACACAAAAAGCACCCTAGCCCTGCTGGGTGACTCAGTTGGTTGGAGGAGCATCATTTCATACACCAAAAGTCTGTGGGTTCGATCCCTGGTCAGGGCACATACCTAGGTTGCTGGTTCAGTCCTCAGTTGGGGTATGTATGGGAGGCAACCATTCAATTTTTCTCTCTGTGTGTATTTCTCTCTCTCTCTCTCTCTCTCTCTCTCTCTCTCTCTCTCTCTCTCTCTCTCTCTCTCCTCTCTCTCTAAAATTAATAAACATAGCCTCAGGTGAGGGTTTTAAAAAGCACCCTAAATGCTAAATGATTTAAATAATTAAATAGCTGGTATTGTAAAGACATTTGGTTGTATAAAATATGAACATATATATAAGAAATACGAGTTTGGATTCTCCATGACTTTACTTACAAAGAATTTTGAACACATAGCCATTGAAAACTCAGATAAGTCCTGTTTTATATAAATACTGCCTTACTACCATTGTAATTATTATTAGTGACAGTATCCATCTAATTTTTCAATTAGGAAGTCTTATGATTTCTGTGTTTTGGGGTTTGCTTAGGGCAGAAAAACATGGAGCTGAAGATGAGAAAGTAAATTCAAGACCTGCTTTCCCTTCTAAAAATCAATATGAGCTGAGTGCCAATGTACACTTGGCTCACAAAGGGTCCAAATTTAAATCTCTTTTAAGTCTTAGTTCCTTCTTTACCCTTCCCACCCTAGTTTAAAGAGTGGATCATCTGGAATATGATTTCTCATTCCTTTTTAAAAGAAAGACAAAAATGTAAACTGTGGGCTCCTCACTGCTTATGTCAGAGCAATACATGTGTGGTTTATATAAACCAACCATTTATCTATTAATGTTTGTAAAGAGCTTTGTAGATACAAGGCATTTGGGACACAGTCTCTAGAGAAATGTGGTGCCTTTGGAGAGAGGATCAGAGAAGGAAGAAATCAATGGTAGGAGAAATGCCTTTGTACTTGATGGAAAGAGAATGTGGAAAGAAATCCCCCAGACGAGCAACGAGCTGATTTTCCCGTGTTGAAGGCTATGGCAGGAGGAGAGAAACATTTCCAAGGAGACTTGGCAGCCTTGCCTATACTGTTTGTTTCTATACTCTTACTTGTCGGTATTACACAAAAGAGAAAATAAAAGAGGATATACTGTGAACTGGACACCATGGCGGTGTGTCCCCAGACACTGGCTTCCAGGTGATGTCCTGTGGGTCACGCAGAGGCAGCAGGGTTGCTCCATCAGCCTGAGTGGCGAGGGGCTCTCAGGACCTCCCAGAAGCATATGTCTACCTGCCCAGTGTGCTGTATGGAAATGCAGGGCTGAGCACAGGACAGGCTCTTAAAGGCTGTCAAGTGTGCTTCTTGGCCACAGGGATGGATAACCAAAGAAGAAAGCCTTTCTGAAAATAAATCACAATGATTCCCTAAGCAGCTGCTCTGCTAGCCAGAGCAATCCATGAGTGTCCGTGAACAGATTACATATACTGCCACTAGACAAATCTCCGTGCCCACCTCTCAGCACCAGCAACCCCAGGAAGCCTGCCTAGAAAAAAGCTCAGGACACCAGCCTGAGTTCCTGGTTATGTTTCCAATCTTCCTTGAAAGGAAGGAAGCAAGAGAAAGAGGGAGGGAGGGAGGAACCCAAGGAAGGGAAGGAATTGTTCCTTTTCAATAAGAAAGACAAGTTAGGAGCTGGGGTCTGGGTTCCAAAAAAAAAATGAAAGAAAGACAAGTTATTTCAGAAAACAACAGCTCTCCTTAATTGGTACATAAGCTTGCGCTCTGTGGCCCTAAGTGTCTGTATTACAGTATTCCCTCACTTATCGCAGGTATTATGTTCTAGACCTCCCCGCTCATCCCCCCACTCCCGTGATAGGTGAAAATCCGCAAAGTAGGAACCTTACATTAATTTTATATTAATATATATATAGAGAAAGGCTTTATAAACCCTTCCCACACACTTATAAACCATTCCCAATCCCTTATTAACCCTTTCCACACTTTTATGAACACTACTTATGTTCTTAAACATATTCTACACTCTTAAACATACATAACTTTAACAACATACTTATACAGTACTGTAAAATTTCATATGTGTACTCACCAGTGAAGTATACTACAACTTGAATGATGAAGATGATGAATTAGCTGTGCAGTATTGATGATGATGAAGGTGATGAAGAGGAGATGAATGTACTGCACAGCTAAGAAGAGCATTACAGCTCTTCTAAAGGCACCACTTCATCAGGCGCTTCTCCAGGTGGTGCAGTAGTATCTTTGGCCTTGTCCGTAACTTCTACTTCCGCTAAAGGTGTAGGCATAACCGACCTCTTTGTTCGAGGATGAACATAGTTATAGGGAGTTGCTGGCCCTGCTTCTTCTTCTGATTGAGAATGTTTTTGTAAACTGACATGGCACTGTCAATTGAATTTGCAAACTGCAACAAACAAACCATATGGCGGTCCCAATTTTCAGCCACTCAATGTAGTTCTTCGGCCATTCTGACCATGGTTGCAAGACGATCAAGTGTTAGGCCAACCTCCTCCTCTTCTTCAATCCATTGTTCATCTTGTTCCTCATCCTCTTCTTCACTTGCTGACTTAGTCAGCTCCTCCAGGTCTTTGTCCATCAACGGTTGAGAGTGCACATCAATCAAGGTTTTTACATCTTCAGTAGTCATGTCACTGGAGCCCTCTCCTCCCAGTATTTTTGCCAGCTTCACAGCCTTATCCACCTCAGAGAGATGGATTTCATCAGAAGAGAATCCCTTGTAATCATGGACCACTTCTGGCCACAGTTTTTTCCAGCTGGCATTCAAAGTCTCACTCTTCATCTCCTTTTGAATATTTTGGAGACACAATGCAATGGTGTACTCATGCCAGCACGCCTTTAGTGAGAACTCTTCATCCGAGTCCATAGCTTCAACAAAGTTTTGCAGGGCGTTTCAGGTGTAGAGCACCTTAAAATTGCGAATAATGCCTTTATCCATTGGTTGAATGAGCGATGTGGTGTTTGGCAGCAAGAAGTCTATCTGGATGCCATCATACGTAAGATTGAGAGCATGGCCTCCAACATTGCTCATTATCAGAAGCATTTTGAAATCAAGGCCTTTCTCTGTCAGATAAACCTTAACCTCCGGGATAAAACATTGATGAAACCAATCAGTGGTGAGGAGTTTCGTGATCCAAGCCTTAGGGTTGTGCATCCGGTACACAGGTAACACATTCTTATTTTTGTTTTTTAGGGCCCTTGGGTTCTTGGACTTATAAATAAGCCCTGACTTTATCATAAAGCCTGCAGCATTCCCACACATGATTAAAGTTATCTTTTGGGGCCTTAAAACCAGGGGCTTTTGCTTCTTCCTTCATAATGAAAGTGCGAGATGGCATCTGTTTCCAGAATAAGCCCGTTTCATCCATGTTGAAAACTTGTTCAGGCTTAGAGCCTCCTTCCTCGATGATGTCTCTGAACGTGTTGTTCACATACTCCTCGGCTCCAGCTTTATCCACAGAGGCAGCCTCTCCATTAAGAGAAATGCTCTTGAGTCCAAAGCATTTCTGAAATTTGTCAAACCAGCCCTTGCTGGCACTGAATGGGGTTGGTCTGGTTGGAGAAGCACTCGAAGGTCCTGCTTCAGCGTCTTCATCGTCATCCTCTTCTTCATTCTCATCACTGTCACGATCATCCCTTTTTGCTGCTAAACGATCATATAGTTGCTTGGCCTTCGTCCAGATGGTGTTTGTATCCAGTGAGATCTTTTTTCTACAATTGTTTATCCACACAACTAATGCAGACTCCATCTTCACAATGATCTTATTGTGGGAAGTAACCACCCTCTTTGCTGTTTTGTTGAAAGTCACTGATGCCGTAGACCTGATATACTTCTCATCCTTCTTTATATAGCGAACCATAGACTCATTGATCCCGTAATGGTGGCCAACAGATGCATAGCTTCTCCCTTCCTTCAACATGTTGAGAAGTTCCACCTTCTCTTTTATGGTAAGCACCTTCCTCTGGTGCTTGGGTTCACTGACAGAATCCTTAGAAGATGCAGAATGTTTGGGTGGCATCATAGGGCTTGCAATAACTTCAGTCTTTAAGGAAAATTTCACACAACACAACACTGCAGAGCAAAACTACGCACAGCGATTGGAGGTAGGAGTGAAGTGGACAAGGCGAGATGCTGAACATGTGCGCACAGTGCGGGATATCAGATAGACTGACGCTATGGTTACTGAGCTAATCAGCACCCAGGATACACAAGACAATGCTCTGGTTGGTCGCCTTCCATCAATGAGCCAGTCATGTGCTGTGTACAATCTCACGTAGGCAAATGAGCTTGAGCGTACATCTTGTTTGTCAGCATAATGTATGTGTTCATCCGCAAAAAATATACATACTGTAAACAGTGTGCAGTATTTTATTTTGATTTAATATTCTTTTAATGTTAGAATCATTTATTATATATATTTTTTAATTTTAGGCAAAAATCATTAAAATCATAAATGCTATGCATATAAATACATATACAGTACCACAAAAATCCCATGATATAGTAAAAAATCTGCGATAAATAATTAAATATATTTTTTAAAATCCCACAATACAGTGAGGCCGCGATAAGTGAACCGCGATATAGAGAGGGACTACTGTAGAGCAATTATTACTATGTGAGCTCAGCTAGGGGAAAGACTCTTGACACCAGGAAGAGGAATTTCAAAGGGAAAGTTTGCTTTCGATGCAAACATTTGACAATGGTGTGAAGTTGCACAAATACAGCTCTGGATGTGAATGGACAGGGGGCTGAGCTGCAAGCGTCTGCCTCAATCCCTCATGGTCAGTGCCCGACCAGAGGTCTCAGTGGGACTTTCTGCACATCCAGCACTGGAGCCAAAGTGAACCCCAGACTGGTGCCCCTTCCGTGCCTGTGCTCCTGCTGTGCCCTCCACTTATGGCTTTCTGTCCTCGGCTCCTCCTGTCCAAGTCATCCTCTTACTTCAGGGCTCCCCCTCAGACCATCAGGATCTCCTCTGATTTCCGTCATAGCTTGACTTTATTGTGGTCACGTGTACACCTGAGCCATCTTCGTCCCTGCAACGGAGACCGCTTGCATACTGGCATCATTTCTTTACTTATCCTCAAGTTCCCTGTGAGTCCAGCTGAGTGCCCTGAGCAAGGAAGAGGCTCACTCAGCAGATTCTTGTTGAAATGGAAGCCAGGATTTCACTTAAAATAGAGGAGGCTGCATTGAATTGTATAAGTGCTCCTAGTCTCCTCAGTCTCCTGCTTTATTCCATCATCTGTGGGAGCTGTGTCCGAACTCGTCAGCAGCCGTCCGTCTCGAGAGACGATGGTGTAGCTTCTTAAGAGTCTATCTGCACCGCCGAGAATGGCCGTGCAGTCCGACTCGGGAGTGACACGGTATCTGTCTCCTCCCGTGTTGAATCGACATCTTGCGATGACGCTGGAGTGTCCTCTCCAGTGAAGCTGGATGTGTCCGAACTACCACTGACATAAGGAACATCCCAAACTGAAAAGAATTGTTTTGTGTTTTTTTGAGCCACACAGATGACCATTGTGAGCAAACCAGATCTCAAGGGATTGAGAAAATTCTCCAGAGGATGGCAGGTTTGCGGGAGGAGACGTAAGGAGGGTTACGTGACATTCATTGGTAGTCAATTAAGGGGGTGGGAGAAAGCAAAGCAGGAAAATCTCTGGGATTGGATAAAAAGTAAAATGAAGAAACACATTTCTTTTACATTGGTGAGTACAGAACAGTTAATAATTAGCACTTGCAGCACACAGTGATGGATGCAGGAGAACAAGATAACGAGGAGGGGTGGTCTCACGCTCTGGTGGGAGGGGTCTGACATGTCCATGACATGTTGTCTTAGATGCAGAAAGACAACAGGTAGGCTCCTTTTAGGTAAAGATTGACCTTTTCTCTAGGAGGCCTCAGGCCTAGAAGGTGACTCCTGGCCATGACTTGCTTTTAGTTAGGGATTTTCATGTTCAGACACACGTGGCTGCTTTCGGTGTCTGCATTTATAAGAAGACCACCATGCAGGCCTCCTCTGAGCTTGTCAGGTTTAGTCCACAGGACTAAGTTCTAGAGTTCAACTAAGTTTTGGTTGCGGGTGATGGCAGTTCTGGTATCAAGTTTGAGTTGATCCCATCTCTTCATTGCCACCACCCCAGTCCAAGTCAAGGTTATGTCTCATCTGGAGGGCTACAGTTGTCTCTTTAAGGCTCTCCTCACATCCATCGATGCTGACACGCAGCTGCTGGGGTAAACTTCTGAAATCGCTTACCAGATCATGTCTTTCCCTCGCCTACAGCCCTCATTCCTAGCTCTTACTAGATTTTTAAGTTATTCAGTTTGTAAATTTGTTTCCTTTTGTCGTCTCCTCCACGTGCCTGTAATTTCTGCGGAGCAACAACCATCTTTGTCTGGGTTACTGTCCCCTACTTCTAACAAGGTGCTTGGCACATAGCTGGTGCTCACAAACATTTGCTGAGTGAAGAGATAAAAAGTGCAGTGATTATCGTTCTCCTTCACATTGCAAGCCTCGCCCCACATCCCATTTTCCTTGCCCCCCAGTTTCCGGTTTCTGCCGTGGTTCTGGACCGAAGCCCTGCAGTGGAACCTCAGTCCTGAGCTTGGTTGTGGAATCATGGAGCATATCCCCACCTGTGAGGGACAGCCAATAATGATGGGAACTTCAACGCACCCCTACTAACTTTCCTTGTACAGCCAATTATGAGACAGCATTCAAAGGCCCCAGGGAAGTAAGCCTCATGGCCTGCCAGAAAGGATAGCAGCCACTCTGCTAAAAATAGCACGGTCAAGTTTCATAAGAAATTACTATTCATTCTTCCCCTTGTGCTTCTGGGAGACCTTAAAGATTTGTTGTTGGCAGATCATTTTGTTTTCTTAGCCTGGAGAAATAAGGCATAAAGGAAAACAGCCATACTGAATAATAGAAGAAATATTTGCATATGTGGCCAGGTATGATGCACGTTTTGCCACTGGTTTCATTATTTTAAAGTATATTTTATTGATGATGTTGTTACAGTAGTTCAAATTTTTTCCCCTTTGCTCCCCTCCGCCCAATGACCCCCTTCCCTCCAGCAATCCCACCCCACTTAGTTCATGTCCATGGGTCATGCATGTAAGCTCTTTGGTTTCACCCTTTCCTATATTATTCTTAACTCCCCCCTGTCTATTTTGTACCAACCAATCATGCTTCTTAGTCCCTGCACCATATCCCCATTTTTCCCCCTCCCCGCTGCCAGCTGATAACCCTCCAAATGATCCCCATCCCTATGATTCTGTTCCTATTCTGGTTTGCTTAGTTGGATTTTGTTTTTATTTTTTAGATTCGGTTGTTGATAGTTGTGAGTTTGTTGTCATTTTAGTGTTCATAGTTTTGATCTTCTTTTTCTTAAGTAAGTCCCTTTGACATTTTATATAATAATGGCCTGATGATGAAGAGCTCCTTTAGCTTTGCCTTATCTGGGAAGCACTTCATCTGCCCTTTAATTCTAAGTGATAGCTTTGCTGGATAGAGTAATCCTGGTTGTGGGTTGCCTTTCATCACATTGACTACTGCTTGCCAGTCCCTTCCTGCCTGCAAAGTGTCCTCTGAGAAATCAGCTGATAGTCATACAGGCACCCCCCTGTAGGCAACTCTCTGCCTCTCTCTTGCTGCCCCCAGGAGTCTCTCTTTATCTTTCACCTTTGGCATCTCAATCATGGTGCGTCCTGGTGTGGTTCCCTCTGGGTCCAGCTCACCTGGGACCCTCCATGCTTTCCGGACCTGTATGTCCATCTCTTTCACAAAATTTGGGAAGTTTTCCTCATTTTTTTCAATTCTTGCTTCCTAATTCTGCACCGATTGACTGTTTTTTTCTTCCTTATGTTCCAAATCATTGATTTGAACCTCAGTTTTTTTCCCTTCACCATTGGTTTTGTGTGGATTTTCCTTCGTTTCACTTAGCATAGCCTTCACTTCTTCTCTTATGCGTTTGCCGTACTCAAGCATATCTGTCAAGCCTATGAGCATCTTTATCACCAATGTTTTGAACTCTTCATCCATTAGGTTGGCTATCTCTTCAACTGTTAGGTTGGCTATCTCCTTGTCACTTAGTTCTCCCACTGGAACCTTGATCTGTTCCCCCTTTTGAGCCATGCTTCTCTGTCTCCTCATTCTGAGAGGCTCCTGTATTTGTTTGCCTCTGTGTCTTAGGCAGAGCTGGCTCTCCTGTTACATTATAAGGGGCGGAGCCTTAGGGATTCATCAGTACAGGGCGACCTGTTTCACCACGTTGTGGCACTGTATGTGGGGGAGGGGTCCAAGAGGGAACAATGTCACCTGCCCAGCACTCACCCTTTTTCCAGGCACCTCGCCCTCTTCCGCACTGGACTAGTGTCCCTCTAGCTGCTGCCCTGACTGTCGTTCCCAGAGTGGCTGAGTCTGCGGACATTCTAGGACCATGGGGCCCCTTTAAACAAATGGACTCTGCTGAGAGACTGGCAGTTTCTGCCTCCACCCCAACCCCCACTGGCCTGCACAGTCAGAAGCAATGAGGCTTGATTTTCCCCATTGCTGGGACCCTGAGCTTCAAGGTCCAGTGAGGAGCTGGGAACACTCCCCAGGTGTCCCTCCTGACTTTTTAAGATGTGTGACTGCACTTTCCATTGGCCCGCTGCTGCTGCTGCTGTTGCTGCTGCTGCCACCACCACACCAAGTCCTCTCTGCCCCAGCTCTGCCCCTCCTACCTGTCTGGATGAGTATTTCTTCTTTATAACTTTGTTTGCTGGACTTCCATGTAGTTTGATTTTCTAGAACTTCTGGTTGTTTCTAGTTTTGAGGTAGTTGTTGATTTCATTTTTTTACTCTTTTTTTCAAGCGGGGGTCAAGTAACCAGCCAAGTACAATACATGTTCAGTGCATCCATGGTCCCCTATGCCTCTTCCTTCGCTATTCATTGGTGGAGGCCCAAGTAACTCATCCTAATTCATCCTGAGGAAACAGGATGTAACAACAGCATATCATCATGGTTTCTGTGGCTTCTGGAAGCACAATTCCAAACCACAGGAGTATCTGATACTTCTGTGAGGAAGTGGGCTGGTTAGGAAGGTCTGGGATCCTAGAAATAAATTCAGGTGGCACCAAAACATGTTTTTTTGATCTGGTAGAATTTGGTGAGATGACTTGTGTGTTTTTCAGGCTCCTCACTCTGCCCTTCACTCCTGGCCTCTTGTCTTCACCCATCCTCACACTTTCTCTGGTTGCAATTGTGAGCATTGTTTCCTTAGAGTTTGCTCCAAAGTACTGAATCAAAATTTCCTAAGCTGGGGCCCAAGAATCTGTATTTTTACAAAGCTCACCAGCTCATTCTGACTAGCACACTGGTTTGGGAATCACTGGTGTTGTAGGAAGAATTCTGTCTGCATCAAAGCTCAACCACCTAAGCAACTTAGACAAATCAACTCCTGCACTATTGGGAAAACAGAGAAAATGGCACCTATATCACAGAGCTGTTGCAGAATTAGAGGAGATTTTGCACATGATTTATCCCTATGTGTATTTATTTAATAGATGCAGTTAATATTCTGCTGGTGACCAAGAAGCTTCCCAGACTCTTTTTCTAAAATAGTGTTTAGCTTCCTCTTCTGTGTTTAATTCCTTATGAAACTTTATTTCTCCCTTTGTCAGTCACTGAGGATAAGGCCATATGTAGATGAATCATAAGACCATTATGCCATGTGTTCTAAGAGCCTTCCAAGTTCATTGCTGCAAAAAACGCTCAACATTTAATGCATATTGTTTCTCGATATCTCTTTCGAAATTGCCAGTGCCGTTTTCATTTCTGGGAAATTACATAGACATGTCTGGATCCAACTCTTTTATCTTTACATTTCCAACTGCTCTGTTTTCCTTCTTTCTTCCCATCAAATTCTCATATTTTGACAGTTTTAAGACCAGCTCTTCCTTGATCTTTTCCTTCCTATAATATATTGAATTGAAATGAGCCCATTCTCTTTGGTGTGTCTTCTGTCCAAACACAAAATACTCTGAAGTTCAGATTCTCTTTCTGCGAGTGGGTTTACATCACAAAAAATTTGTGGTTTCATCCATCATAAACAAAAGTGTTTTAAATGAACTCTGTTTCTTTTCTCCCAAGCAACACAGAAAGGTTGGAACAATGTGAAATAAATATTTTTATCAAAAAAGTTACTTATTAAAAATAATAGTGATAAAAATATGTAAATTGCTTCAACAGGAACAATTTGTAAAATGCTTTAACTTAAAAAGAAACACTCTTGTAGGCATCCACAGTGAATCAGGAGGAAAACACTCTGGCCTCTTGAAAAAGTTATTTACACTTTTTGGTGTTGACAAAATGTATCCCCTCAAAAAAAAAAAAAAAAGAAAGAAAGAAAGAAAAAACACACTTCTCTTATGATATGAGGCAGGAGACAAATGCATGTGAGAGTATCTGATCATACTTCATTGAGGAATGTTATGCTTTTGCTTGTTGTATACCTAGTTGATCTGAACATATTAACAAATATAGTATTAGCTGCTGGCAGTGTTTTGTATTGAATAGATCCATTTTAAAAATAGAAGAAATACTATATTCATATTTTCAATCCTCTTTATTAAAAAAATACTGCAATGTGGTTTGAGTTGTGAATCTATTGAAGACATCTTTGATGAATCAACAGTCAAGGCATATGTGAACAGTGATTTGAAGAATTTCTTGTGGGCTGTTGGTGGGGTGGTAGGGTAGAGAATGCACTTTTGGGCATCTCTTCATTCTCTTCCTGGCTCTTCCATTGACCCCTTTCACTTTCTAAGTTCATCTGCTGTTACAATAAATATAACTTCCTCTCTCCTATGCCAACCTCTCTGAGTATTCTGGGGTATGAGAAACCAATTACACATAATCTGATTTTTAAAGAATAACCAGTGCCATCTAAGTATGATGCTTTATTCCCCATCAGACACTCTAAATAGCATCCTGTCTGCATGCTCCCAAAAGCTGTGGAGGGAAAATAAGCTACGAGTCCAATCCAAAAATCAACAACAACAAAAAAGCCAAAGTATAGAGAAAGAGAAAAAAGAAAAAAAAAAAAAAACTTTACTGTTTCATTTGTGCCATTGTGCATCTAGGGGGAAAATGGTCCCTATGTCAATGCTGATGATAAAGCTTGAGTTTGATGTGCATCTTTGCTGAAATTACTCATTTTCATTGGAACACACTTTCTTATTAATCAGGAAGTTCATGGGGAAAAAAGGCCACGTTTAAGATTTCACAGTCTGTCACTTGGCCACACTCTCTGCTGTGGAGCTATTATAACATAGTGAGTCGGTGGCTAAACTGAGATCAGAGCAGCTGTGACCTCCACCAGAGCATTCAGCCTACCCGTGCTTTGCCACTTCCAAATGGAAAATATCAAATTCCTGATTATATACTTTGACAAAGTGGAGGAGAAAAATATGATGTGGACTACCTGCACATCTAAGAATAATAGTTTATGAATGCTGGCTTAAATAGCATGTCCATTAATATACTTGACCGCAGATGCTCTGGGTTGCAGAGTTCACAACAAAGAGGTGGGCATGCTACCGTGGACTCTCCCTGTCACAGACTCCTAATTAAGGCAGCCCAGAAGATGACTTCTTCAGAAGAAAACGCACATTCTGAAGAAAATAACCCCAGTCCCTTTTATCACATGGATGGCATGGCCCAGCAGGCTTACCCAAGTTCCTGGTACCAGAAATCTGCCTATAATCCAGTCTCTGTTCCTGGGGCAGCAATCAGAAATGGAAACTGTATTTTCCATGTTCAGTGGTGCCGATGAGCACCCAGGCTTCCTTGTACCCCAACCCCCTTTACCCCCTACACCTAATTGAAGACCTAAATTCCCTGTATGTTCTAATCCAGTACGATTCCAGTACCACAGTGGCTAAAAGGGAAACGTGAGAACCAAAGGGACTCAGACTGAACTTCAGCAGGTGCAGCACAAGGGGATTTCACAGAGTTCCTGAGAAAGTAGGGGTGTGCTTGGTAACCCTCATGGGGGTGAAGACTCCTCCCCAGAAAAAAAATGTATGAAGATGAAGTGGGAGAGTGGAACAGTTACCTCTGGGGGAGTGAGGGGGATGCCCTCTGCTGCCGGGTTGGTCAGTCTGACAAAGTTGATGAAGCCACCCAGCATGATATAAGATGGTGTCAGAAGGCAGGCTGGAGAGGTCCCCTGAACGAATGCCCTCGGTAAATGAAGAGCTGTCACCAAAGGATCAAGTAAAAAGTCTAGTAATAGAAAATTAAACCAGGAGCATCTTCTTACATAGAAAGACAGTGTATTTGAACAAAATGATACCTTGAACCTTGTGTTTCCCAATGACCCAGATGATTGTGAGTTGGGAGGTGAAGCGTGTAAGGTGGAACAGCTCTTTGAAGAAGTCAACCATCTGAGTTCTAAAGAAAGGTTTATCATGAGGTGTGCACAGCACCTATGTTGCCAGAGAGCTCTCTCTGTCCCCACGTTGTCTGGCTCAGCAGCAGTAAGGTCGGCTGAATATGAGAACATCCCTCTGATTACCATGTTGATGAGAAAACAGGGCTTTGAAATCATTGATAGCAAGTTTCGAACAGAATGTATGACCACCCAGGAGGGACTGGAGGTCCTGACATCCTTTGAGTAATCATTGGAGTGAAATGAAACAAATTACAGGGTTCTAGCTACAAAGAAGAGCTAAATGTTGCATCATCATGATGGGCTAGAACATGTGATGTCTTGATTTGAACTAATAAAGCTGTTATACCAGCAAAGAAGTTAGGCTTTTGGAATGAATTATAAGTTGTAAAAGTAAATGAATTGAATTGCAAAAAAAAATGATAGTTGACATTTAAGATCTAATCATATGTTAAGACTGTCACAAAACTTTTAACTATTGGATATGCTTAACTGGCACAAATTATGTACTCCTATCACCTTCTGTGTGCCTTCTCGTATTGCATGGGCTGAGAAGCCAAAATTGCATGAGCTGACTCCCTGGCAACTAGGATTCTGGAAGCAAAACAGAACACCAAATAGATGCACTCCCACAGATTTTGAAGGTGGAAGAGAAAAGAGAAAAACTTTCTGCTACCATTTCTCCTATGAGAGACCATAGCTGCAGGCACTCAGTATTTCTGCGTCAAGATGGTGGCTTTGGAGGTGTCATGCATGTCATAGTGGCCTGGTGGTGGCAGTGACATCTGCTTCTTGACCTCTGGATTCCAGTTCTGATGGTGACCTTGAACTGATGAAGTCCAGCCATGGGTCCCCACCTCCTGCTCCTCCACATCTTCAAGTAATTTAGTAAACACATAATTCCTTGTACTATATTGCTTTCATCTAAAAATATCCAGAGTACAGAATTTTTTCTTGCACTGTAATCTGGCTAATTCTGAATTTGGCATTTATATTAAGGTTTAATACAAATACTGTATTGCAGGGAATTTATTCTCATACCAATTTGATGAAGTAGATATTACCTTTTCCGTTTGTTAAATAAAAGAACTAAAATTTAGTGAGATGAAACAACTTGCTCAAAGTCATACAGCTTGGAAGTAGCAGAACTCAAAGTCAAATGCAGATCTAATTACAAAGTTTTTTGTATCTAACTCGTTTCTGTTGAACTGAGATTGTAAAGGATCAAATACATCACAATCATGAACAAATTGCTGAAGATTTGTTTATTTATTTTGGTATAAACTACATGAGGTAAGTCTGTATCTTGTGAATTTTTGTATAAGACTACTATAACATGGCTCAGAATTTGGCACCTAAGCCCTGGCTTATGTAGCTCAGTTGATTGGACATTGTCCCACAAACTGAAATGTCGCCAGTTTGATTCCTGGTCAGGGCACATGCCTGGGTTGCAGGTTTGAGACCTCACTGGGGCATGTACAGAAAGTAGCCAACTGATGTTTCTCTCTCACATCGATGTTTCTCTCCCTTTCTCTCACCCTCCCCCTCTCTCTAAAATCAAAAATTAAAAGAAAAATAATTTGACACCTAAAATAGTTCTGTTGTAAGTTATTGCTGAAATAATAAGTGAACAGTAATGTGATGAGTCCTACCTAGCAAGGGAAGTCGTGCCAGAAGATGAAAACTCATGATGGTCTGCTTGGGGATAAGTCACTACAGTTGCAAATCGGTTTATTAAGATGTTTCTCACTCTTCATGTCTTTAATTGCCTCTGCAATTATAAGTATTTTTTACAAAATGATCACAACTATTTTTCTATTTCCTTTGTATATATTTTGGGTTTCTGTTGGGAGGAGTAGCTTATGGACAGGTTCCACTGCCACATTAAAATCATCAAGCGATAGAACATTCAGTCTGTGAGGATGGCCTTTTAGGTCTATCTCATGCCACCCTGCAGTAGCTCTTTTCTAAAAGAGTCTTTCTTTACAAATTTTAAGTTATTGTGTCTAAACCCAAATTCAAGGACATGTGTCCACCGGAATCTTTGCACTTGCCTTTGCTTACAGGCTTCAGGAGCCAAGGTGGAACATCCATGATTCTCGTGCTGGTTTTCTGCGTGGTCTCCTCTGTGACCGTTAGCAATCACGTTTTCTGTTTCAGTAGCCCCTGTCCTCTCACAGGGCTGGCAGCCACCAAATCTGATTTATTCCACACATGTGTATTATAGGAGGAAATTTGATCCATATGTTTCTGATTCAGCTACAGTGAAGTCAACAAACAGAAAGCAGAGAAAGTTACAAAGTCTTTAGAGAGTGTCGTGTCCCCCCACTAGAGACAGGAAGTTAGTGTGTGAAGAGAAAGTGCCCGTACACTGCTGTGCTGAGGCTGCTGGTAAAACCAAGTCCCCCAGAGGCCTCGGGGTATGTTCGTTTTTTGAGACATTAGCCTCTTTAGGTAGGTCTGCCTTTCAGTGGATCTCATGAATAATGTCCTGGGTGTCACTTTTGGAAGCTGATGAAACAAACCCCTCTGCTGACTCCTTCTTGGGCTTCCCACTTGTGCTCTAAACAAGCTCCCCATTGACTGGCCAATGTTTCCCAAGGTATCTCTGTTCTAGCTCCCAAGTCTGTTGCCATGGCAATTGATACAGTTAAAGGCTGGCATATGCCCTGTGAGCCACCCACATGCCTACTGGATAGTCCCATGGCCAAGAGGAGCCCTGGCAGATGAAAGCCCATGGCCTAAGCCAATACTGAGGCTGCCCACAGATCCGTCCTCATGGTGAGCTGAACCCCTGCAATGGCCTGGTCTATTTCTCTAATAAATAGGTCATGCAGAGCCATCCTTGGAGTGCAGCATATTGAAATGTTTGGCCAAACACTTCCTGAACTGCCCACATTTGGGCAGCTACTTGGGGAAAAAGGAAAGAAGAGAATTCTATTGGCGAGTTTTAAAAGGACCTGGGAATCATATACACAACTTTAAGTCAATCTGTGAACCCCACTTGCGTAAGAGGTAATAGTCTAAGATGCTCAATCTTTTCTGGTTTCATTAAAACATCCCCTAATGTTCATTCATTCACCAAGTAGTTACTATCTTTGTCAGACCCCAGGCAAGGCATCAGGATAGAAAGAGAAATGGGACACAGTCATGGTCTCAAGGAACTCATAACCCAGGAGAGCCAGGCAGACACGTAATAAGCAAATAAGTATCAGTTAGTAGTGTGGTACATACAGGGTCAAGTATCAACAGTGGAGATCAAGAGACTTAAGTTCAAGTTCCAACTCTGCCACTTACTAAGTGGGGAGTCTTGGTTAAGTCATGTAAACTCTCAGCCTCAGCAGCTTCATCTATTAGGGAAGGAGGATCACATAAACTCCGTATATAGAACCTGTTCTGCATATATAATAACTATTATTATTATGCCCTGTTACAGGGACTGTATAGAAGTGTATGTAAGGTCTCACAGGAACACAGGGGAGGGTGATAAAAGAATAAGGGAGACCAAATTTGGGGGAAAGTGTGACCTCTGATGACCTGACTGTATTGCTAGGTGAAAATTGCTGGGAAGAGTATCTCCCCAATATGGTGGAGTCCCTTTTCTCCTGAATTAATCTTAAATACTCAGGCATAGTGACATGGAGACTGCACACACACCCAGCACTGAGACTGCCTCGCTTTAGAAAGTTTTCAGGGATCACAGGACCTGGAATTTCTATGTGCCCTGAAATTTCATCATTTCTAGTTTCCTGGCCCCCTCCTCTTATTCCAGATTATGAACCTGAATGGCCTTTGGTCTCATCTGCACACTGTCACCAGTGCGCTTTCTAAAATGTGAACTTGATAATGCCCCTCCCCCACATGAAACCCTGTTGGGATTTTCCATCTTTCAGAATAAAATCCACTCACTTGAGCATGGCCCATTCAGCTTCGTCTCTTCCCGACATAGTCTCTGCCCCCCTCACCAGACTTATCGCTTAGCTTTCCCGTACATGTTACTCTTAAAGCCATCACCAGATTGGACACCTCACATACTGTTGTCTCTCTCCTCCATAGTTTTCTATATGCATTCCTTTGTTTGAAATATTCTGCCTCCCACTCTCCTTTCTGATTTTGAAAAACTCTTTAAGATTCAGCTTGGGTGTAACCAACCTTCTGGCTTCCTTTCCCGACCCACCCACTCTGGGTTAGCCGCCCCTCTTCTGAGTCCTCATTACACCTGCACAGATTCTGCCACGACTCCTGTCTCCCTATCAGCCTCTCTGCATTGTAGGTTCCTAGGACTTATAAGACATTTGTCTCCCCACCTGGCTCAGGCCTGACTCATGCAGTCTGTGAATGAGTGACAGAACTTCATAGAGAATTTCAGCTATCCTCCTACTTGTAGGTGCATGAATGTTCTCTGCAGAGGTTTAACTGGGCATCCAAAGGAAAGGCTACTTCCAACGCCAGCCTCTTCTGTGTGTAGGGGTAAGTGGAAGACCATGTGGGGCAGAGACAAAAAGTGAGTGCTATTCCTGGGAGAAGGGCCACTGCTTCTTCCTGATGATCAAAGTCTATCATGGGAAGGTTCCAGTGTCCTGGCAAAAGGGTCTAACTAGAGTTGGTCTGTTTCTGAGTGGTCCTTGGAGACAGGGCAAGGGAGAGGATGGGGAAGGAGGCATGTGATGGAGAGCTCCACTTGATCCTGGAACTGCACTGCACTCTAGAAAGCAGCTGTGACTGCAGCTAAACAGGCTTGAACTTCATAGCCCAACGCTGGAGCCCATGCAGCTGTCCCGGGGCCTGAGTCTGGCATCTCGCTAGGTAAGTGTGTAGGTTTTAGGAAGGCAAAGCTTCACTGACAAAGCTGTGTGGTAGCAAGAAAGGCCCATGCCTCAGTGATCCCACCCCACCACCCCCACTTCAGACTGACAAAGTCCCTTGGGGGTCTCAGATAATTGTTTGCAAGGGCCCTACATAAGGAGATTCTGGACCACCTGCCAGGTGTGTGCTTGAATGATGACTGAAGATGTAGAAGTTTATGGAGCGTTCATGCTGATTGCACAGTGATGAGGAACCCGGGAGCCCACCAGGAGCTCCTTGAAGTTTGATGCTCTGATGGGCAGTGTTTCCCCCCTTAAGTAGATGTTCACTGACTCCTGGCACTGTTGCTAGAAAAGGGCTCCAGGTAGGGTTTTGCTGAACAGGATGCAGTTTTTAGGTGTCAGAGAAGGAGCAGCCTCTATTTTGTTTTGTTTTGCTTTAATTTTGCATAATGAGAAAACTAGCATCCAGAAATGGGGGCTTTCACAGATGTGGAATGAACTAGACTCTGAACTAGAGCTGCTATAATGTCCTGCCCAATCCAACCCCGTCAGCAGCCTAGGCCTCCGTCACTTTTATGTCCCTTTCCATCTGACTCTGCAATGCCACCTCTGAAACGTGGGTGTGGGCTTGTCTGAGCCCTCCTGTGCCTAGGCAGAGGCAGTGACCCCTCAGTGATCACCCAGTGATTCCATGGTAGATACAGGGAGTTTCAAGCAGAAGAAATTTAATATAAAAAACGGTAACACAGGTGATGGGAGAGCCAGGAGGCTACAGGGGACAGGTAGTGAAATGACCCAGAGGCGAACAATCTGGCAGGAGCCAGGCCCTCCTCAGGCTGTGGGGCTCAGGGCAGGGGGCAGCGTGACTGGGGCCTGGGAGCCGGGCTCACCTGACTGAGAAGGCAGCCTCGGAGATGCGGCTACTGGGAGAGAGAGAGCGAGTGACCTTGCTTTCTCCCATCCTCTCACCTTCTCCTTTGCACTCAGTGACCTCACATTAAACCCAGCCAGGCGCCAGCTGACAGGGGAGCCTGAGAAACCATACCTGCCATTCAGGGAACAACAGGGGAGGACAAGAATGTGTCTGAAGGAGAACAGGACAGACACAGGCATGGTGACCTCGCCTCCTCCCGCTTCACCTCCATGTCCTTCCTCATGATCTCAAAACAGCTTTCTTTAGCTATTTTCCTTCCACTATCTCATCTTAGAGAAAGAGGTGTCTTTGGTTTTCCTGAGAGCTAGAACTAGTGTAAAATGTCACTGAAATGCCTAGAAAGCCCAGAATGCATAGGGCAGCTCTCCCAGCTCCTGACATCACACTATGTGAGGTGGAGAAATTGCTTGCAGAAGCCGGCTTGGAAAAATGCCTCCTGCTCTGAAAAAGATGCCAATATCTTTCTTGATTTTTACAAGCCATAATAACAAACCTGCATGTTAAGTAGATATGGTCAAGCTATTTCTATTAGACAAACCACTGATATAAATGTGCACTCATTAAAATTTAAATCAAGAATAATGTTTCTCCCTGAGCACTTCCTCACAGCTGTCTCCCTTTAACAGATGAGGAAATGGAGGCCAGTGATATCAAAGCCTGAAATTGTTGTCTTCTCTGGAGTGAGGAGTTGTAAAGGGCACAGAAAGAAGCTCACCAGCGAACTGATTCCTGCCAGCCTGCCTCTGAGCCACTTTTCGGACTTGCGAGGACTTGGCTGGAAGGGAGTTGCGTGCCTCTTCAGAAACAGGCAGGACAGCACTCCAGCACTGCCGTTCTAAACGTGGAAAGCAGAGTGGAGCCCTGGCTAAGTAACTTGGTTGGTTGAGGGTCATCCCAATACACCAGCGGTGTGGGTTCAATAGATCCCCAGTCAGGGCGTATATAAGACTCAACAAGTGAATGCATAAATAAGTGGAAAAACAAATCTCTCTCTCTGTCTGACTCTTTCTCCTCTCTGTCTCTAAAAATCAATGTATTAAAAAAAATTAAGATAGAAAAGGCAGAGTGGAGCTGACCGACCTGCTCGGTGCTCACAGAGATGCTTCAAAACTGAGATTATATGGTCTGCTGCCTGAGGATCTGATAGATGTCAGACTGGCTCCCTAACACACCCCCAGAGCCCAGCCCTGTGCCTGGCACCTAACGAGCATCCATTATTTACTCAATAAACAAAATAACTCAAAGTCAGAAAACCTTAGCCATTAGGTACTGACTGCCACTTTCGGCTCTCCATGAAGCTGAGTCTCAGTCCCACCATCTGTAAAATAGGGATAATAATACAGTCCCATTTACTTCACAGTATTATTGTTAAGATCAGAGGCGCCCATATGTGTGAGTTTGTTCTAGTGAGCAAAGGCGTTGTTTTAAAATGCTCTAAATAAAAAAAAAGAAAAAAAATTTCCAACACCAATGCTTGCATACACATTTATTAAGATACAGCCAAGTGAAATGTGTCAACTCCTTTCGAGTACAACCCTCTTTATTGGTGTGTCACAACATCCAAGGGCTGGGTGAATGACATCAGCAAAAATAAGTGCCACCTTTTTATAGACGCGGCCCAAACAAGGCAGCCCAAAGCTTCTTCATTACAAACTGCAAGAAATTTGAGGACATTTCACTCACAGTCTTGCTTCTCATTGTTATTGACATGCATGCTTTGATTTTAATGCTCATTTCAGATCTTCATTTACAAAAAAGTGCCTGTGTTCTAATTTAACAGAAAGTGGAGCTGTGTAAAGTGACAATGCAGTGTCAAAGTAAAGCTGCTTTTCATCCACACTTGTCTAAGTTATAAACATTTTGCCATTCACGGGGGATCTAATAACACATGCAGGTAAGCAATACCAAGGACCAATGGCCAGTGTGTGTCCACCTAGCATCTTCGCTTTACTCTGGGTCCTTATCCTCCTCTGAAAAATGGGGGACCGACTTCTTTGCAACAACATTGTCCAGTCTCTGTCCTTGTAGATATGGGTTGACACTCTGAAACAATATATATGGTTTGGTGTTATACCTGTATATCAGATACAGACATCTCACAAAACAGGTGAATGAGAATCATTTCTGGCATATTGGGTTACCTCTAAGGTAACAACAGTAACTACCACCTAGCAAATGATTACGCCAGTGAACTAACCAATACCTCAGTAGGAGGAGAAATGTTGTCTAACAGTTGTGTCTAACTGTGTCCTTCACACAACTCTAAAGTGCTTATTGGGTGCAATATGCCCCCCTCCTTTTTTTGGCACAGAGATTTGGAGTGAACCAGCTAAAATGCCCTCTCTATTAATGAAATACACAAGCGCCATATGAAAGAGAATTATTATCCTATGGCCTTATTTAGGTGGAAGAGAGAATCTGAAATGCATTAAATTATTTTACAAGAAGTTCCTAAAGATGACAGAGCAGGGCCAAGCTGAAATTAATATTTGCAGACTGGTCACAGGTCATCCTAAAGAGGATTCACCTGAGGCTCTAGCAGTCCTTTCCACCTTCCCTCAGTCAGAAAGAAAAGCTGAAGGAAAAGAGAGGAGGTTATATGTAAGGCTCCATTATGTTTGACTCAAGATTCCGTGGTCTGAAATCTCTTTTATCTTTTCGTATCCTGAATGAGTCAAGGTTTTTCCATTCCTTCTGTAATACATACCTATTCTTTGAGGTTTGGATTTGAACTAATAATTACAGCTGTACAACATAGCCTTTAGCAAGCAGAAAAAATTTTAAAGTTGTGAAATATTAGTTTATGGAAGTCACCTTCCAATAACTGAACAAAAAATGTAAGAAAGAAGCTACAGTTGCAAGTGATTGGCAATCCTGTCAGATACAAAGTCCCCAGGAATGAATGGACACAGTTCATTCATTCACGGTTGTCTCTTGTCTGTGGGACGTGGTTTGTCATGACTCTTTTGGCGGGTGAGCAGACATTCTCCAAAGAGAAACAATGGAACCTGAGTTCAGTATTTGTAAATGTCCTTCCACATTTTGATGGGTAATGAATCATGAAAGTCCCGACTCACCCTGCAAAAATGCTTCATGAACAAGCTGAGAATTACAAAATGTGCAATGTCCTCATAGATCTGAAAAATGTGAACTCACAAAAGACAATACTTTTCTGGGAAGGCATCTTTAAAATATTTAAAATAACCACATACTTTCTATACCAGGAAGATTGTCAACTAGACTGGCCTGGCCTACTCTGGGGAACTATATCAGAATCTTTGGGTAGGTGGTGCAAATGTGAACTGAAAAAGTATATTAAATATCATAAATATTTTGAGTGACTTCTGGTAATAATATTTATTCTGAAAATTCTAATACATTAAAAAATGATATTAAATGTTTGTGATGATCAACATTGGAATAAAGATTGATAAGTTCTTTAAATAAGATAAATAGTAGATCTCAAATATTAACAAGATACATCTTAAAAGTTAAAGAATTTGCAAAGTTATTTACAGGTGAATTAACTTTTTACCCATGAAGCAAGAAGGAATTCAGTTGAAACCGAGCAAGTATAGAAAGTTACATAAAACCACCAGGGGCCCAGTTGTAACTTTGAGGAGAATCCTCTTGGTGAGGCAGTTTTATGGGAGATAGACCTTCTGCCCAGATCCAGAACATGACAAAGATTGGAGGGAAGGGGAAGTAAATTAATGAGAACGTAAAAGAGCAATCAGTTGAACATTTTTGATGAAGATTTAACTATTAGTATTGAATCCTAACTTAGGAGTAATAATAATAATGATACTTGTTTTTAATTATCCTCTGAAGAACTTAAGGCACTTACATATTTATTTTCTCTTTTGGGTGAGAGACTGGCCAGGTTACAAGGTAAACATTAATCCCATTTCATGACTGGAAGAACCATGGGGATCGAATCCTTACTTTTCATGTCATCTGGAAACTCACAACAAATGCTGAGCTTCGTTGGAGAATGCCTTAATTATTCCCAAAAGGAAGCCCATAATTTATATTGATACATGCACACGAGGTGATAAAGTCTTCAATCAAAAATGGCAACACCATCTGAGGCCTGATAACCCACGGGGCAAGCTCTGTTTCCCCAACAGTCCTGAGAGGCTCATGGTTTATGGCATGAGCACAGGTCTTTGCAGATGCCTGAGAATAGAAAGAACTTGATACTCTGGGTCAAAGCGACCCTTATTTTCACAAATTCTGAGCCTTTCCTATGAGGAGGAAATTGAGGCCAAAGTAAAACCTTTATAACATGTGTCCTAGCCAGAATTCTGATTATCTGGTCTCATCACTGACCCTAAATCATGACCCACAGTCATCACTTAAGTCAGGGCAGAAGGGATGGTAAGCCAGGAAGTAGACAATTAAAGCTTCAGGCTACGTTTTTCAGTTTGGGCCCATCACTGGTCTTATTTGGAAATGTCCTTGTTGTGTCATGGACAGATATTCAAGCCATTTTACTGGTAAATTATGTGGATTCCGAGCTCCTAGAATAGAATTTCTTGATGTTCTCTCAAGACCGCATAACACCCTTCGGAACCTTCCTGCCACCAGCTGCCACTGGGAACTGTAATCAACTGAGAAAAACCCCTACTAACCCTGTTAATGTTCCCAAGAAGATCTGTTTCCAGACATGAAAACTGTGTGTCACATAGAAAACTGGTCACGGGATTCCTGCATTTTGTCAGGCAGTATAGGGACCTGGAACTCTCCGTTGCACGGGCCTGAGAATTAGTGGAGTTCAAAAACTCCACACCCCCTAAAGTGCCCTCTGACTGGATTCATCAAAACTCCCAGAATGGCCAGAAGGACCACCGTCCAGGGTCCCAAATTTTGCCAGGATCCTGACACCTGCTATTCCAAATAATCAGTCAGTGGCCTTGGGTATATGATTCGGTTTGTGTACTTCAACAAAAATGGTTACTTTCTGGCAGCACTTTGCTTGCTATGCAATAGCAAGATCTGAACTTTTTCTCTTTCTGTTCAGAAAACGATGGCAGGTGGCCAGGCTCTTCAGTGTAGGAAGGCACTGATGGATTAACAGAGTGGACAAAGATCATTGATTAAGTACAGATGCCATCAAATGCATGAGAAACCCAAAGCAAATCGACTATCAGCTCTCTATGAGGCAATACCGTAGTGGCTAAATGTGAAGTCCCCAGACCATTCCCCCACTGGACAGCCCCGAGATGGTTAGTAAATTCAGAGATCAGCAAACCAATTTAATTGATCTAGTCAATTTTTACATCAACCTGGCCAGGCCAAGAAAAAAGGTATGTAGAAGGACGAGGTTTGTTCATCTCATCTTTTGTCCCCACACGCTTTCAGAATCATGGCCTGGAGCATGCCTGGCATTGCCTCTGTGCATTTATGTAATCGAGGCAGGTGTGTGAGCAGTTTCCCCAGTGGCCTGCAGACCCTCCGAGGAAAACACACCCTCATGGACTCCTTGTGTTTTCCACACCCATACGGAGATGCAATACACAAGTCCTGTGTGCGCAACGGAGGTGACAGAACCACCACACAGCTTGGAGTTGCACTAAAGGTCATGTGTGAAAGCTTGAAAAACCATCCCAGAAACCAAGGGTGGACTCTGGGCATGGCCCTCATCACACAGGACCACTGCTCAGCCCTCCAGTACTGCACGTGAAAGGATGCTGCTATGTTCCAGCAACTGGAGGTTATGGCTTGTCACCTGTCCCACTCAGAAAGCTCTGCACACCCCCAAAACCACCCAGCCAGCTGCCATTACCCTCCGCTTTCGTCTTTGTCCTCCATTTATCTTCTCATACAGGAGTTTCTTGTTCTAGAATGGGAGAAAAGAAAACAAATGAAGAAATATGGACCAGATTTGGTGAATGTCTTTTTTAAAAGCAACCCATGGCGTGTCCCCTGGATATCTGCATACCCTATTGTAGAAACAAAACTGGCTGAAAGGAGTGTCGTGTCCAAAAGACCAGGAGGGAGAAGCTGGCGGTTGTGCAGCTATGAATAAAGTCCTCTGCATGGCCCCGAGGCCCGACAGTGTCCCAGACAATCACATACACAGGAAAGTGTGGCATTCTAAAACCCAGGAAGCATTGGAAACCCATCTCCTCACTTTGAATAGCTGTCGTTTAAAACAAACAATTTTAACTCACTTTACTTTTGTGTCTAACGCCCTTGTTATGAACTGTACATATAAACTGTTCTCTAGAGGAGTGTCTGACTATTAATGACAATCTTCTAGGTAAATAAATGAAGCACTGACTTCTGCAACCTTTCCTCCTATGGCTGAAGTCAGTGCACCCAGTCAAGACAATCGGAAAACCATTTGGTCTATAACATTTTTAATAGACTGAACCTTTTAAAAACTGCCAAAAAAAAAAACCTTTTTGGCAGAAGGCGAGTTATGTTGGGGGGAAAGAACGGGATCTGTTACCACAGTTTGTATAAGTGTTTCCACATATTGCTGTATTTCAAACACATAGGGACTGAAATGAGCTCTAGAATATCAGACACATGCTCAACAGATTTCCCTCCTATTGGGACTGCAAAAGACAGACACGTAATCTGGAGGCACAATGAGAGAAGAGGAACTGGGGGGCTTTACTTGTGTTGTTGTTTTTAATTTGATTTTAATCAGAAGGGAAATCATGTATTAAAAAGGTGATGCATCTTACTCCAAATAAAATACCCTTACATTGATTAAAAAACAAAGGAGATGACAGAGTTTGAACTGAACTGTCTGAATAGTAAGAATCTTTATGGTAGATTTGGAGACAAAAATGACAGATTCCAAGAATGAGCTTCATAATACTCATGTTCATTAGAATCTACCTCACCCACAATTTACAATGCGTATCCCTTGCCCAACCTCAACTATGCAGGGAGCCAGCCAGCGAGGGAAGGAGCCTCCACTGCCAAAAGGCCACACTGGCCACAGCCTATGTCTCATGGTCACTCGAGAAACTGATCAATTTCATATCAGGTGAAGTCTTGCCATTTGCGAGGATGTGGATGGACCTTGAGGGTATTATGCTAAATAAAATAAGTCAGACACAGAGAGACTAATACCATGTGATTTTACTCGTATGTGGAATACAAAAGTATAAATAAATGAATAAACTCATAGAGGCAGACAATGGATGGGTGGTGACCAGGGGGAAGGGGAATAAAGGGAGGGCAAATGGGTAAAGGTGGTCAGGAGGTCAAGTGTAAGGTAATGGATGGAACTAGACTTCTGGTGCTGAACACACTATATATAGTGCATACAATATCCAACTATAACGTTATACACCTGAAACTTAGTGTTGTAAATCCATGTCACCTCAATTAAAAAATACATATGTGCAAATATACATATATATATATGCTATTTATACATGGAGAAAAGGGGAATGTGTCCCCACTCGAGGAATGGGGACATCTCTGTGAGGCTCACTCCTGTCATCTGTAGTTGCCTTTCTGGGATGTAATAATTCCTGATGCACAGAGAATGTCCTGGGAGTATGTGCCAGAGCTGGGAAAGGGGGCTGGGGAAAAGGGGGTGAGGACAGAAACTTTTTCACACACATCTCCATGCTCAGCTGCTTGAGCAGGAGGGAAGGAGTGCACAGGGACCTGAGAGCTGGCACCCTCATGTGGGACAGCCAATCAGTCATGGCGGAGCTCCACCCTGCCACCATCAGGGCAGAGGCAGCATCATTTTAGTTATTCTCCTTTAGAAGGTCATGGGTCAGATTACTCCCATAAGAACCTTCATTCAAAAGGACATGCAAAAGATCTGGCAAGTCTTTCTCTCAAGGATGGTCCCTGTGTTCCCCTAAGGGCCAGGGTTAGGATTAGTAAGATGATGCTGTCCCATGTCTGCATGAAAGTGGCTGGGACATTGCAATTAACCCTGCTTTGTATGGATGCAGTAAAAGCAGGGACTGGCAGGTGTCATGTGGGTAAAAGAAGTCTGAGAAGAAACTAGCTCCTTCTCCTGGCACCCATTCTTTGTCAGTGGGGTGGAGAGGGGCAAGTGGTGGGCCTGCTTCCCATGTGAGTAGCAGGTTCAAGTTCGTAAAGAGGGCTTTCCATTGTGCCATCAGGATTTTGGACAACTGCCCAGACGTTGGTTTCAAATTCTACCCCTAAATGGAACCAGGGAAGCTTCTTGAAGAAATGTCTGATTCCAGGGCTAGGGCAGGGAAAGCACAAGGATGAATGAATTTGGAATACCTAATTGGGCCAAAAAGTTAGAAAGTACTCAAAAAATGATGGGGCATGTTAAAAGGAAAGAGAAGTCAGCTTGTAGAGATGACTATTGGTTAAACTGAGGATGGTTTGAACACCAAAATAAATAATAACAGGCATCAACAAATCCACATTGATATTAAATAGATCGACACAATTTTAGGTAAATAAATAAATAAATAAATAAAGCCAGGGAAACTCTTGCTTAGAGTAGAATGCCAACCAATAAATCTACAAAAACAATAGAAGATCACCATTAAAACTACCTTGGTTATATTTGATTCTGGCGAGGATCGTCAGTAGATACTAAAATTGTTAGTTAAAAGCTTAACAGGGACAAAATATTTATACGGTCTCAAAGTGTCTCCCCACAGATTAATTACTAATTTCAAAAGGAAAAAAATACTAATGTTATACTGGAGAAAACGGGCAGATACTACCTCAACCAGGCTACCACCAATTCTGGGACAAACTGGCCTCATGTGCCTGCTGATGTAAAGCAAGAACATAGAAAGGCCAACAGAACTCCAGCTGGATCCCACAGAAAATGAGAGCAATGCCAGCTGAAGAGCATTCAACTCTTTATACATGTTGAGGTTATAAAAGGCCAGGAAAGGCAGAGAGGGTCCTTGGCTCAGGCTCTGGCCGTGATCAGCAGCTTCTGTTTAAGGAAGAGCCTCTAACTGCCCAAGCTCCACTGAAAAGATGTGATAAGCACTTGTCAAGGAGAAATATTTTCTGTCCATACAATTTTTTCCTAAGTAACACTTGGCAATTTAACGTTCGAAGGAGGAGAGTGACTGACGTCTATAGCAGCCAGCCCTTGGTCATGGCCACTCAGTGCGGTGGGTACACACATTGTGTGAAAGTCCTAGATAGGATTCGATGGGATCACTGTACAGGACACGTTCTGAGTAATGAGCCATGGAAAAGGTAAGAAATTTATGCAGTTTTCAAAGAACTCCTGGAGTCAGTTTGGTTCAAATCCCAGCTCTAACAATCATCAGCTCTGTGGTATTGGGCAGCCTAATGAAACTCCCTAAGCCTGTGTCTTGTCATCTGTAAAATGAGAGTAATAGCGATGGGCAGATTGAATGAGATAATTCATGTAAAGTATTTAACATAGTGTCTGGCACATAATATGTGCTCAATAAATATTACTATCTATTAGCGTATTGCAAAAGACATTACTATTCATCTTTGTATTCCAATCACCTAACACAGGCTTGGAAGGCAATGATGTGCATTTAATAAATGTGTCTTGATGTATTAACAAAGATAAAAATGCAGGAAACAAGCCACTGATATTTATATTGTGAATCACTGCTAAAAACCAAGCTCAGCTCCAGGGAAGCATTATCAGCAAATAAGGAATCAGGGTCTTGTATGCAGTTTCATGTAAAAGATCATTATTTTGTTAACTTAAAGGGTGGTGGAGCTTAAGACAAACTTGAGGCCATCATTCTATATATACACTGAGGAAGGCTTGTGGACCCCAGCTTAGAAAAGAAGACACACTCAATTCACACTTTCATGTGAAGATCAAGTAAACCATGTGTTACTGCTAAGGTGGTAATGAGAAAATAAATGAAAAAAACTTAAGTTTAAACAAACACATGCTCATAGATGATAAAAGGTGTGTGAACATTGATCGTGGTCACAGATCTGTAATAGCGCCTTCCTTTACCTTTAGTCCTAACTCCTGTGGTTGAGCTTCGATATAGACAAAGAGCAGGAATGACTGAGAAAGCAAAGTGGTATTTAGAAAACGGTACAAAGAGGCTGAAGGGTGGTGTTGGCCTTTGGAGTGTTGAGAATGAGTGGAACATAGTGTGAATTGCACGTTCAGAAATCTTTATAGCTGGAATTACTTCTTATGTTTTTTCCTGCCTGTAGTCCCTTCTGCCACCAGAATAAGTTCCTTTATAGAAGTCTTTCATGATTCCAGTCTCCTATTCAAGAACCTATAGATGTTTTCCAATTTCATTCAACATGGTTAAACTCTACTAGTAAGCTTCAAACATGGCTCCTCCACTCCAATTCTCCCTAACATAACTGCTTATGAAAAAAAAAAGAAAAATACAATAATGCATATTGGAGGAAGCAAGATTCACTGGGGGGGGGTGTTGTTGTTTTGTTCTTTTAAGACAGGAAACATGTTCGTGTTGAAGTTTGCATGTTGAATCAACTCAGTGCAATGTCAAAGCAAGACGATGAAAAAATAAAAATGGTCATTAATAAGGGGAGACAGCTCTCTCTAGAACACTGTAAAAGGAAGGGAGAGAGTTTAGTCCTTGAGACTACAAAAGTCCCAGTGAAGTTGGAAGCAAATGTAGCTGCCAGGAAGGAGCTGAGATGGGATGGATAGCTTTAGAAGGGCTTATGCAGTTAGAATATCTTCTCATTCACTCATTCCACAGGTGTATTGACCACCTACTGATACATGAATTAACACTCCCTAGTACTGTATTTTCCACTTTTGTCACATGGCTTCAGCATTTGATTATATAGGCTCAAGCACAGAAACATAAGCGAGATAGACATATCCCTATTCAACTGGGATCTTGTTTGGCTCATTGTTCCAGCCTGTTACAACCATCTTGAATCCCAACTCTGTCATTCAGTGCTAGTTGTTCCAACTTGGTGTCATTTTTTGAGAATCTGGTAAGTATACATTCTATTCTTTCTTATTAGAAACATTTATAAAAATGTGGACATGCAGGATGCCATGTGAAATCTCTCCCTGTTGATGTGGACTCTTTAACAAGCTCCCTTTCAGGGATGTTCTGTTGCCTGGGGTGTATCTCTCCACCGCTTGCAATATAAGATCATAAAAGATCTCATCAAATACTTTGCTGAAGTCCACATGCACTGTGCTCACTATATTTCCCTCATCAAGCTGGCAAGTAAATGAGTAATGCTGGCAACAATTAATTTGACAAAACTTGTTTTTAGCAAACCTGTGCCAAAGGGTCATGATTTCTCTTTCCAAGGACTTATAAACAACTTCCTTAACTGGCAATTATAGATTCTTGCCTGATATTGACAGCAAGTTCACAGCTGCACATTTTGGATTTTTTTTTCCTCTTTCCATAATTCAGAATTACATGCATCTGTTTCTAAGCTTCTGGCATTGTTTTTCCTTAGTTCTGCAGAGATCATTACCCTTAGTCTAGAGATAAAATTTGCAAATTTTCTCAGTATTCTTTAAAAGCAAACAAACAAACAAACATGTATTTCCTGTAAGAGCTGCGTGAAACACTGGTGAGACTTTAGGATGTGTAATGACCCAGACTGGGACAGAATGATAGAAGCCTCCACAGACTGTAGCTGACGTAATAGGATCGGGTCATCAATTCTTTGGATAGGCTGGTACATTGTGGCCTTGAATGTGGTTTGGACTAATTATTACTTAAAGTCCCTTTCAACCAGAGATTTCTGAAAAATCAGCCACTAAGCAACTCTTCTTCTTGCTCCCCATCCATATTGCTCATCTCTGCCATCAGTGCCTTGAGAGCAGCAGAGTAGAAACATCTCCTAGTAACTAAGATTGGACTTACCCACTTGCCCAAGCTTGGGTAGTCGTGTTCTGGATCAAAAAGGTGTTGGTGCAACTGGAATTCTCGACTGAACTCTGCTGTGTCAGGGGTGTTTTCTAGACATCCATCATCCACTGCAAACAGCAAAAGGTTTTTGAGAAACAGCCAAGACAGTTATCATTATCCTAAGGATTAATTTATATAAAACAACTAGACACCCAAAGGTCAGGTTGTATTCACATCTGTCACTCTAAGTCACTTTCCCTATGGGATTTACTCATCCTAAACTTACTTGTCTGCCTACCTGTGACTGAGACTGGCTGGCTGCCCCTTCCCCTTCTGCACACAGCCAATTTCCCAGCTGAGCTTTGCCATGGGATGATGTTATATGCCCAATTTTTGGGCCAATGGAACATGGGCAGAAGTGATGTATTCCACTTCCAGGTCTAGCCCATCAAAACCTCTTATATGAGCCCCACTGCCTGTCCCACACCCGCCTCGTTGCTCTGCTTGCTACATGTGGCCAATCAGGGCAACTGTGGATGTCAAGTACAAAGATGCACAATGGCAGTCTGGGTTGCTGAACCTTCCACCCCCACCGTACCTCACCCACCTTTGGCAGGGCTTCACAGGAGCAGGAAATAAACTCCTATTGTGTTAATTTTTTTATCTGTTATAACAGCCAGTATTTCCTTAACTAATATACTTCCATTCCACATGACTCACTCTGTTTTCCCTTGGGTGAGCTCTTTAGCAACAATTTCAGCTCTTGGAGATTGTACCCTATACAAGAACAACAACCATTACTACATAGTTCTTGAGGTTGTGTATTATGGTGGTGATGGAGTACACTTTGAAGTCAGACAGACTAGAGCTTAGGGTTCCAATTCTGGCTCATAAATGATAGATGGGTTTAGTTCCTTGGAAGAGTTAACTTAGTCTCTCTAAGTCCATTTGTTCACCTAGGAGATGGAAATAATCATGTACTTACCTTATAGGGATGCTATGAGAACTAGAGATGATCATATAAAGGCCTCTGGCACATACTAGCCTTGCTTTTGGCTTTACTTCCTTTCTCACCATTGCTCTTTAAATGACAGTTTATATTATGACTGCTCTTTGAAATAAAGCATGTCTTCCAATCAAACTCAAGAAAGGTCATTGCTCTTCACTGCTGCTGTTTCCTATACCCTATCATTACTAGACACCATGCTCTGAAATGAGTCATTTCTTTCTGTCTCTAGTGTGCTATATAGACAGCCATTTAAATAAGGGACAGTGGAGGGATTGTGAATTTTGTGCAGGGCTAGGGGGGAAAAAGGAGTTCTTTTTCACAGGGATAATGAACCATCAAAGTCAATGCTAAAAGAGATCTCACATAATCGGTCTGGCAGTCTCATCTCCTGAGACAGCTTTAGGCATCCAGTCTCTTAGCTCTTAGCAACAGGAGGCTCTATTGTGGCTTCCCCCACTTTTCACTCAACTATTTATCTAATTTCTTCATCTATAGTAATTAGCCTATAGAAAAGAGAAAGCAAATCAAGAGGATTCTGGTAATCTGCAAAAGGCAGCTTTACAACATTTTTTCATAATTTTACTCAAGTACCTCTGAGGGCCCACCTGAGGGCCCTCCTGAGAGGTAAAGATAAAGCCTTGCACTGGGAATTGAAGGTATCTTGGCCCTGACAGTGCACCTGGAATTCACATCCTACCCTGAGAACGGACTCTCTGAGTTCTGCTGCTCTATCCGGGTGAGGAGCCATGATTCAGAGGAGGGCATGGCATGGGCAGGGGAAGTTCAGGTTTTATTCTTGGATTTCTCAACTGTGCGGTGTCATGGTTCTCAGTGACGCATATCTCAAGCAACTTCCTACATATAAGGACCTCATCTACAAGTGATTTCCTGTTTAGAATGCAAATTATGGTAGAACAAACACTGAGAAGTAAGTTAGCTTCATGAAAAGATAACAAAGGAAATGGCAGATAAATTGGGTTTTTATCCAACTCCTTTAGTCCACTTAGATTGCTATGTGTCAGAACTCCTAAGTACTTCATTACATAGATCTGTACACTATTCCCTCACTTATCGCAGGTATTATGTTCTAGACCCGCCCCCATGACAGGTGAAAATCCGCGAAGTAGGAACCTTACATTTATTTTAGTACTTATATATATTTTAAGGCCTTATAAATCCTTCCCACATACTTATAAACTGTTCCCAGTCCCTTATTAACCTTTCCCACTCCCTTATTAAACTTTTCCACACTTTTACAAACACTATTTATGTTCTTAAACATATTCTACACTCTTAAACCTACATAACAACATATGCATACAGTACTGCAAAATCCGCGATATAGCAAAAATCCACAATAAATAATTAAATATAATATTTTTAAAAATCCCGCGATACCGTGAGGCCATGATAAGTGAACCGCGATATAGAGAGGGACTACTGTATTCTTCTATCAGGGTACCTACATTGCATGTTTTTTAAAGGTATTAACTATGTCTTCATTTTAACGAATGAAGAGGCTGAGGGCCTGGGAAGTACAGTGACTCCTGTAGTGAAGACTACAACTCAGATCACTTGGCTCGAACTCTGCTTCTTTCCATTCTCTGATACTAGTAGTTATCAAACTTTAGTATACCAGAATCATGTGGAAGGCAGGTTAAAATACAGATTGCTGGGTCCTACCCCCAGAGTTTCTGATTTAATAGACCTGGGGTAAGGCCTCAAAGTTTTCATTCCCAACAAGTTTCCAGGTAATGCTGATGATGCTGGTCCTGGAAACACACCTTAAGGACCACTGCACTATAACTACTCCATTTCACCAAATCCCCATGGGGACTGTTGGTCTTCAAAGGAAACCGGTCTTTCTTCCTACCCTCCAACGCCTTACAAGTAAGTAAAATGTAGCAGAAGTGACGTGCTGTGCCGTGATCCTGGTTTTCCTGCAGTCCTGGGCCAGCAACCCCCCACTGGCTGGGCCCCATCCAACTACTCTGATGGTTCCATACCAGGATGGAGGCTCTGTGACCCATGAAAAACAGAGACCTCACCCTAAATGAAAAGAGGAATACCTTTCAGAGAAAGGGTCTTCCAGATACAACCTGAATTGTGTTTAAGAAAAGCTGTAGGGCCAACGCTGTCACAATTTTCAGAGCAAGGCAATTTGTCATTGTGGTTGAGTGCATGGTGCTGGATCAGGTAGACCTGGGTTTGAATCTTGACTCAGTTACTTGCTACGTAGGTAACCTTGGGCATGTTATTCTCTAAGCTTCACTCTCTCTATATAGAGAGTAAGGATAATGAGTACCAACTATTATTATTAGGCTTCGGGAAAGAGACTACTTTAGTACTAAAAGTTAGCAGAACCCCAAAAAGAGAGATGCATTACTTACTAGGGGAAAAGCTAACTATAATCTGGATGCCATTTAATAAGTCCTTAACTCTGTGCTAAGTGCTATGCCAAGTGCTCACACTGATAGTTGCATCTGATTCCCACAACAACCCCCATTTTGCAAATGAGAAAACTAAAGTGCAACATGGTTAATTAACATGTTCAAAGTCACATATTTTGACCTTGGGTTTGAATTCAGGTAGTCCAAGTCTAGGGCAACTATCCTTAACCACCAAGGTAAGATGCTCAAAGGCCAACATAAATGTAGCTACTCACCATTCATTCTCTTTGCATTAGGAAGTAGGAAAGTGGGAAGAATACCCAAGTAGCAAGAGAAGTTTCCACCTTCTTCCTAGCCAACTTCTTATATCACTGCCCTCCCCCCTCAGGCTACCTCCTGGCCCCTAAAGAAACATTTTGGAATAAATTTTAATTAGTTGACACACAGTTGAAATGTTGATTGTCAGGAGAAGAAAGGAAAACAAATGAGCATGAACAGTTCACAGACTAAATAACCAGTTCCAAAGACACAAAAAATGGGCAGCAGTTGTATCACAGAAGAGGGGGAAAGAAAACAACATTTTTCTGCAGAAAAGAGAATCAACTTCCACGTACAAAGAGAGACAGAGGTAAAGCCTCAGCAAGGGAGTCCTTTGTGGGTGCATCTGAATACCAGAACTCACCAAGGAATTTATTCTAGAATAAATTTCCCTCTCCAATCCACTTACAAACACATGAGGGCTCATTGGACTAGAAATACTATTTCTCATAGTATTTGTAGCTGATGTTAGAATTGTTCATTTGCTCCCCAAACCCCTGACACACATGGGAATCAAAGGGCATGTCCATTACCTGTTTTTCCAACAGGACAGGGATTTGGAGGGTCTGGGTAGCCCTGATCCTCACTGAAGTCCTTGGGAATGTTGTCACCAGTCAATTCTGCCACAATGTTTGGGATGTTGCCAAAAGGCCCCAAATGCTGCAGACCTTCATGAGCTCCACCTGCCAGGGAATCAGAAGCAGTTCACTTCAGTGCAATTTAATTCACTTCAACGAATATTTATCCAGGCATGTTGTCCATGCAATGTACTGTACTCTACGCTGCGGGAGAGGAAAGGAATCAAACAATTCCTGCCTCTACTAAAATTTTTAAATTTTCAAAATTTAGTTGTGGAAACAGACACATATATACATACATCATTTTCACACAAAGTGCATTATGTACATGGTATAATAGAAATGTCAATACAGCATTATGAGGGCACAGAAAAGGGAGAGTTTCATTTGATAGATACGATAGGAGGGCTTCCTGGACCGGCTGGAATTTGAGTGGCACTGACTCAGATGGGTAGGGCTTTGGAAGCTGGGCATGGAACTTGTGGGCTGGGTGAGGGCAGGTGGGGGAAGAGAACAGTGAGAACAGGCTGAATGACAACACATAACCAAAAAAAAAAAAAAAAGGTAGGCAATGAAAAAACTCACTAACCTACTGCCATGCTAGAGCAACCACTTCAAATTTAGTATACAGTATATTTACTCTTAAGAAGCTACACCATCGTCTCTCGAGACGGACGGGCATGGGCAACAGCAGACCCTCCATATCACCCTGCCCAGGCTCTGTAGCTTCAGCTTCACTGGAGAGGACACTCCAGCGTCATCGCAAGATGTCGATTCAACACGGGAGGAGACAGATACCGTGTCACTCCCGAGTCGGACTGCACAGCCATTCTCAGCGGTGCAGATAGACTCTTAAGAAGCTACACCATCGCCTCTCGAGACGGACGGCTGCCGACGATATTTACTTTAATCTTTTCTCCTCTGCATATCTCTTTATACATAAATATTGATTTACTATTTACTTAATATTAAAACACAAGCCTCCTCCCATGTGGCTACATGATCCCTATGCCCATAATTATAAATGGTTAGTCTTTTTCTATCAGGTGGTTCTCCTATAGCATAGTAATCATTCCCCTATGTGGGACATTTACTGTTTCCCAATTTATCCTTAGGCATTTAATTTTTTCCATAGTTTAGATTAATTTTCCTCTAGCTAGTTTCCCACAAGTCAAATTACTAGGTCAAAGGCTATAAATATTTTTATGACTTTTTATATTATATTGCCAAACTGTTCTCTCAAAAAGCAAGTACCAATTTATAAAGAATTGTCAACAAAACATGAGAATATCATTTTTACAACATCCTTAGCAGCAATGGGTTTTATAAAAACAATTCTTATGTTTTCCTTACTAATTTCAAAGGCTCTTAGAAAAATTACTGTTTTATTTTAAATGTCTTTGATTAGCAGGTCAGTCAGATGTTTTTCCTTGTGCTTATTTACTAGTTTTAATTTCTTTTTTGTGAGTTGTTTATTCATGCTCTTGGAATTTTAATTTTTCCATTATAAATTTGTATGAACACCTCACATAATAAAGATATCAGGCCATTGGATGGCACATTTTTTGCAAATTCTTCCCCATGTTATCTGACTTTGGATTCTGGATATTATAATAATATTTTGTTAACATCGTCGTCAGCAGCCGTCCGTCTCGAGAGACGATGGTGTAGCTTCTTAAGAGTCTATCTGCACCGCCGAGAATGGCTGTGCAGTCCGACTCAGGAGTGACATGGTATCTGTCTCCTCCCGTGTTGAATCGACATCTTGTGATGACGCTGAAGCTACAGAGCCTGGGCAGGGTAATATGGAGGGTCTGCTGTTGCCCATGCAGCAGACCCCCCCTCTCTTCGCAGCTGAAGGGTCCAAGGGAAAGACGGAGTCGATACAGCTTGGGTTCAGGTGCGCCGCAGGAGTTGCCAGTGTTGACTACAACGTCAAACCGCCTTAGGGACTCCGGCTCCGGATTTTCTGTCGGGGTTTACTCCCTTAGCCTTTCCCCTGAAGAGGTATGCCGCAAGGCAGCGGAGGTTTTTTGGAGTCAGAGTTTTCCTTCTCTGATGTACCCTGACTGGAAGATCGAACCAGCGACACTTAGCTGCAGGCCGACGCTCAATCCACTGAGCTAAACCAGCCAGGGCAATTTTTAATTTTTATGTAGGCAGATTTGTTGTCATTGTTCTCCTTTGTGATTTCTTTTTATCCTTCTGAACTTATAAAATTGTTGTCCCTTAAGAAGTACTACCAACATTTGGATATTTCTTTTAGTTATTTTATTTTAAAAATGATTCTTTTATCCATATGCTCTGTGTTTTAGTGCATGTAAAATAATGAATCAATTATCCTATGAGATTTATTAAGTAATTCTGTTCTTCCCAGCTTATTTCATTCCTTCAACAAATATTCAAGTGCCCCATACATAGCAAAGCCTGCACTGAGCGCCAAGCACAGCAGTAAGAACAATGTGCATTATGTAACTTGCTTTTCTTACACATACAAAGGCACATCAATTTCTGAACTCTGTAGCCTTAATATCCTGTAAGATACAGGAACCTTACTTTTCCAGCACAAGATCAGATTTCTTGGAATGAATTCTTATTTATTAACTTTATTGGGACACAGAGGTCCCACACTCCTAGTTCCCTTAATGCACAATCATCCTGTACATAGACCCGTACGCAGAGGACCAAATAAAAATCAAAAGGTGTGCATGAAATTAGAACCAAAATCAGGCTAAAATAACCCCATTTCGACCTCCATGAGAAGGATGGTCTTGCGAATACATCGTATTAATTCCAACAGCTGGACGAGGCTCCCTTCTCCCGGGATGAGCAGGAGCACTGCCAGGCTGTGCCTTCTGGATGCTTGCTTTCTTCTTCCCCTTTTCCTTCTCCTTCTCCTTCTTCTCCTTTGGTTGAACCAGCTTCATTTTGGATTGACACATATTTTTCTTCAGAAATGTTAATGTATTTAATAGGAATATGGCTAGATCTTAGTGTACTGAAAACTACATTGTCTTTAAAGTGACTTTGCATCTCTCTGTCTTAATTTATTATGTCTGATTAAAATTTATCCTTAAAAAGATAATCTTAACTCCTTTAATTACAAATTCCTCTAGCCCCCAAATATAAACTGCACCAAGTGACTGGGTTGTTTTTTTTTTTTACATTTACATTATATTATATCTCATTGCTTTGTGATGAGAGTAGCCTGCAAATTTTCTTCATAAAAAAAAATATTACTTTTGTAAATTTTCCATGTGGACATTTAAAATATGATGTATTTTTATATAGTCCATAAATGTCTAAAAATAGCCAATTAGTCAAAATTCTTGATTATATTCTTTTATATCATTATTCATACTTTATCTGCTTAAATGATCATAATCTGATGTCTATACATTAAAATCTATCAATATCTACAAATAAGTATCTACCAATCTACACTTATCTACCCATAAGTGTCTGTCGATCTCTTTTAGCTCTGTTTTCACTTTAGCATTTTGATGCTATGCTAGTTAACGTGACCCAGAACACAAATTTTTCATTTTAATTGTTATTAGTTGGCAGTTAAGTAAAAATTGACTAATCATATTTTGTTTCATTTCTTCTAATTGGCATTGCACTCTCAATCTGTTGTTTTGTGTTTGGTGAATCTTCGATCATCCTTTTAATCTTTCTGTACCGTTCTGATGGTTTGTCTGATTCATACCATAGTGACTGCCTTCAGAGATATTCTGGTGATTCATATTTATTATCCCACATTAACCCAAGGCCTGGGAAAGTCTGGAAAGATCAGTATACCTGGTATGGATCCATTTGAAGCTTTGTACAGTCTTGGCAAGATAGTCACCACTGTGCTTGCCATAGGGCATGCTCTCTGGTGTGTCAATGCATGCCTCAACTTTTGAAAGCACCCCAGCCTTAAGTGCCGGGAATTACCCAGCTTGGCTCAAAGGAGAATACATGTCTTAATGCTCCATTAGTAATTAATGAAGGAAGCAAACACAGTTTCCTTTATGAAAGGCCTGCCAAGGCTCTGTTTACTTCTGTGCACCAGTGCCATTAAAATGAATGCAGCACTTGTTAGGAAGCAACAGATGTTTAGCACCAGGCAGATACATTATAACACAGGCTCTTTAAAAACTACATTTTGTGACATTGACTCAAGAAACACTCACTGAGGTAGGAACTGTGGGAGATGTGTGGAAGCAACAAATGATATCTTTTGCTTTCCAGGACCTTGAGTTTTATAGACAAGAAAAGTAAACCATGCATATAAAATAATTTGATAATTATAATGAATTGATAAGTTCATTATAAATATATATCAGAATATTATATAGTTGAGTATACAACCAAATGCTAGTTATCTGATTCATTATATTGTTTGGATTTGCTGATCTGTTACACATGAAGTTAAGTCAACCAAAATGTTATGATGCTATGGATGTTACTTGGTCCATTTGTTCCAGTCTCAACCAAACACATATTTTTAAATCACTGATTTTTCCAGAAGTCTGAACAATATGTATTGAGTATATATCAAGACCTAGACTATGTGTTAGAGGGTCAATGATGAGTCAGATAAATGTGGGCCTTGCTCTCATAGTGTTAGGTCTATAGGGGATACACAAAGAAACTACCTTTTGCGACAACATGGATGGAACTGCAGAGCATTATGCTTAATGAAATAAATCAGGCAGTGAAAGAAAAACACCATATGATATCACCTAATACAGGAACCTAATTAACAAAACAAACAAATGAGCAAAATAGAACCAGAGGCATAGAAACAAGGAACAGACTGACAGTGACCAGAGGGGAGGTGGTGAAGGAGGAGAGAAAGAAGGGGAAGGGTCTAGTCAAGGAACTAGTATAAATGACTCACAGACATGGACAACAGGGTGGGGACTGAATGTGGGAGAGGTGGGAGGTGGGCTGGGCAGGGAAAAGCAATGGGGGAAAAATGGGACAACTGTAATAGAACAACAATAAAAAAAAAAGAAAAGCAGCAATTCATTGTCACAAATCACTAAATACACAAGGAAACAAAACATCCTTTGCAATAACCGGCAGAAACAAAATGGCAGAAGAAGACTCACAAAGACTTTAGATATCATAATATAAAATATGTGTGCTAAATATAACTTTAAAATAAAATAACTTGCAAATATTAATAAAAAATTTAAAAAATACTTAAAAGGCAGAGTTGTGATGAACTTACAATGTAACTGGGATATAACAAGATGTCACAGATATGTAGAAGAGAAACATCTAACCCAGATCTAAGACATGGAGGACTTCCTGTAAGAAGCAACATACCAATTGTTACATTAGGTGCCGAAGATGTAAATGTGAAAGACATGGTTCCTGTCCTCTAGTTGGTTCTTCACTCTCATTAGTTATTTAAGGCTAACAAAATAAGAAAATGGTATGTAATAAAACATATTCTCTAATATAATTCATTATGGTATAAACTATACATGATGTAGAAATTCAGGAAACAAGGGACCTGCCATGGAGACTTCCATGGAAGAGGTGACACTTGAGTTGAATCATGAAAGATAGAATCCTTGCTTACAGGTGGCAAAGGAAAGTCCACAACTGAGGGCACAGAGGTGGGTGTGAGCATGGAATGTCTGAGAGTCAGTGATGAGCACTTCTGGGAAAGGGAGGAGCTGGACAGGAGGGAAGAAGGCCAATGCCAAGCAGAAAAGTATGGCTTATAGTTGTATAGTAGTAAACAGCAACCAAAGCTCTCTGGGCAAGAGAGCAGTGCAATAATTGGATGTGTGGAACATTAATTTAGCAACAGTTTAAAGCCTTTGTTTCCACCCAGGGATGCACATCAGAGTCACTCGTGGAGTTTTGTTTTTTTTATTTAATCCCAATGCTCCTGCTCTGAAACCAATATATCCAAGTGTTCTTTTGAAGACCTCTGTGCAAAGGTAGGTTAGAGGAAAGTTAGGAAAGCCTGGTATAATGCTATTGCTGAAACTCAGGGGTGAAGAGACAAGGATTGGGGTTAGGGTGGCCACAACATAAGTAGAAATATTAGAGATTTCAAACAGAGCACAAGGGAGAAATGAGTCATGCACCCCTGAGGCTTCCAAGGTCTAGAGGCTCTCTGATTTGGGAAAATAATGCCATTGGTAAAGATAGGACCTTTCACTAAAGCTTTAAAACTATTCCAGGCAATTAATTAATTATACCCTGTGATGATGCTTTATTTATCTGTTTCCATCACAGCCATGCACTCCACAAATGTCTGTAGAATAAACAGAAAATATTTAACTCTTGCCAAATAAGTTTTAAGCCTAGTTTTGTTTATATAAATTTGCTTTATATAATAAAATTGGTACCAGGCAGCTGTTTATTTCTAAGCTCCAGATATCAAATTATTGTTGGGTTTTTCTTTGTATTGTTTTGGCAACAAAGTGCCAGTCAGTTGTCATGTTCAGAGGCAATGCAGGGCAGGGAGTGAGGAAGAAGGGGAAAGAGGCCTGAGTTGGTCTGATCTGGGTGAGGGCCCCTACATCTCCTTCTTAGTCTGTGTTGGAACACTTCCTAGAAATCTGCTGAGGCTCTTTTCCACATTTTGGAGTCTTTCTTCAACAGCTTTCATCTCTGTTCTATGTTCCCATCCCCTGCTTTGTGCCTGGATTCTCCCTCTTCTACAGAGTAATTCAACTGGTGGTTGAGCCTCATTTCAGTTCGCTATCTGGTCAACCTCAGCTCCACGCTTTCCCACTCATTCACTTGTCAGGTCTCAACATGACTCCTCCCAGGAGGACTCCACCTGGGGTTCAGTACATCCCATACATACTTCCTTATTCAGAAAAGGGCACCAACTTTTCTAGTTATTTAAAAAATCCTTTCAGTTTCAAATCTATTTTCCTACCTTAGTGACTTTGAAGATCAGTTGCCAATACCTAGTGAATGAAAATAGGAAACTGAATACATACTGACCCCCAAAGTTTTACCTGGCTCTGAACAGTCATTTTAGTGGTTTAGTTGTAGAATAAATCTCTGATATAACACTTTATCTTGATGTCATTTGACTCTCTTTATGTACTGCATGAAACACAAAATCTGAGGGAACTGAGATTTCCAAATAAAGTAACATCTCACTTATTTCTTTACTGGAGAACATGGTTTTCAATATCGTATCCAGATCACTGACACACCCCCTTAAACATCAATATTCATTTATTTAACTACATTAAAAAAATTTTCCCTATTAATTTTAGGTAAATAAACAGCAGCTTTGGAATATGACTTTACCTCTTCTTAATAGTGTTATAGCAGTGTGTTCTCACAGAGCATTAAAATGTACGCAGTACTGCAACTGTATTAAATGGTTCCAGCTGCTAAGGCTTTTAATATTCTTTGCCTCTTCCTCCCACGTAAGTTATTAACACTAGTCATCCCAAATCCTTTCCATAATGAAGTATAGTATATAAATAAATAAATAGTGGGCCGGGGCTCATGAGTCCCGTCTTCTAATTTGCTTTACCACATGCATGAATCATATGAAGATCTTGTCATATGCAGATTCTTAGTGAACAGGTGAGAGGTGGGCTTGAGACTGCATTTCTAACAAGCTCCCAGGTGATACTGATGCTGTTGGTTCTCAAACTGCACTTAGAGTAGCAAGGGGCTAGAAAATGAGAGAGTCAAACTTAGTCATATTATATGTAAAATAAGATTAAGTTAGCTCTGAGAGAGACCTTGAAGTGACAGTTTTGGTTCAGAGTCTGTGACATCCAGTGTGGCCACTGAGAGGCTTTTTAAAACCACCTCACACCTGTTAGGATGGTTATTACCAACAAGACAAGTAATAATATAGGTTGGAGGGGTTGTGGAGAGAAAGGAACCCTCGTTCACTGCTGGTGGGAATGCAAACTGGTACAGCTGCTACGGAAAACAAGAGGGGATTCCTCAAACATTAGGAATAGAGGTAACATATGACCCAGCGACCCCTCTTCCAGGTGTCTACCCCCCAAATTTGAAAACATTGATTTTCCAAGATAGATGTACCCCTAAGTTCATTACAGCATTATTCACAGTGGCCAAGACATGGAAATGAAGTGTCCTTTGATAGAGGACTGGATAAAGAAGATGCAGTACATTTATACACTGGAAAACTACTCAGCCATAAGAAAAGATGAAATACTGCCACTTGTGACAACATGGATCTATCTTAAGAATATTGTGCTAAGTGAAACAAGCCTGAGAGAAAGTCAAGAACCATATGATTTCACTTACATGTGGGATATAAAACTGAAAGCAACAAATGAACACACAAGACAAACAAACAAAACCTCATAGACAAAAGTACGGTGGTTACCAGAGAGAAGAGGGTTGGGAGTTAGTCATGGACAAAGGAGGTCAAATATATGGTGACAGATTTGACCTTGGATGGTAAACACAATGCAATATACAGGTGATGTGTCACAGAACTGTACAGTTGAAACCTATATAATCTTATTAACCAATGTCACCCCAATACATTTAATAGATAGATAGATAGAAAGCTGATGCAAAAAAGAAATACCACTTGCGATTTCCGATAAGAGAGCTGTAGCTACAGCTGAAGCCCTTTTACTTGAGGTTTTACTCTAATTAAAGAGGTACTCCATCATATTTCACAAGGAAAGGACCACACAGCACCCTTTCTCATCCAAGCGAGTTCTGTGGGAAACATAGGTAAATGTCTCCTGCAAGTAGGTAAGTTCTCACAGTACATGTGATGTGCTCTGTGATGTTGCAAGACTGGGGCTAGGGAGACAGTTTTGGTAGAAGTCAAGGTTGGCTGGAAATGAAGAAAATATATGGGGCCAGCTCCACTTTCCTCATTTTTGTAATATTATGGTTTCCAAAGTTTCAGAGTACTTTTATACCTTTATTAAAAATGTTAAGCCCTGGCTGCTGTGGCTCAGTGGATTGAGCTTCGGCCTGCGAGCCAAGTGTCGCTGGTTCGATTCCCAGTCAGGGCACATGCCTGGGTTGCATGTCAGGTCCCCAGTTGGGGGCATGAGTGTTAGGCAACCACATAGTGATGTTTCTCTTCCTCTCTTTCTCCTTTCTCCTCTCTCTAAAAATAAATAAATAAACAAGCAAATAAATAAATTATTTAAAAAATGTTTTCATGAGTTCAGTGGGACAAGAATTACTACTCACAATTTTAAGTGGAGAAGGTGAGTCCTGGGATTGCATTACTTGCCTAAGGCCACTCAGCAGCTTGGCGAGACCAGGATCCCAGCACCGTTTCCCCTCCACAATGGCACCAGGACAGCCCCCACTGGGGCCGTATGAAACCCACCCACACCCTTCACACTGGTTTCCCATCTCCCAGCGGTTGGATTGGTTCTAGCTCTAGAGCAATTGTTGGTAGAATGACTTGTCAGAGTAATAGGGGCCCTTTATATTTTCTAGCTCAGTGTGAGGATCCAAAGTGTCAGTGACCAAAAATGGGGGTGGCAGGGCAACATCCCACTCTAGCCAGGCACCAGGGGTCTGGGAATGACGCTGAGATGCGGAGCCAACCATGGTCCTCGCTACTGTGGGTTCCTTCGTGGCTGAGGTTAGCCTTATGCCAGAAGGGTTACAGCATCGATTTTCAACCTTTTCATCACATGGCACACATAATTACTAAAACTCCATGGCACATCAAAAAATATTCTATTTTTTGCAGATCTAACAAAAAATAGGTATAATTTTGATTCATTCACACTGGACAGCTATTATTGTGTTGGCTATTGTCATTTTTTTATTTGAAAATCTAAGAGAAGAGAGGCCAGTGCCTCTGACTAAACAGTCAGGTATTAGGTATTACACATTTTAAAAATCCTTGTGGTGCATTGGTTGAAAATGGCTGGTTTTGAGCATCCAGACACAGCCCCTGCCCTGCAGGCTCTGCCTCACAATCTGGTGACACTCGGACCAGCTCACAGCCAGTGGCCTCATCCGTACCCAACCCTGCGCACAGCCCTGTTGGGGCTGCCCGCCGAACCATGCAACTGGGCACCAGGGCTGGGCAATAAAGGAGAATTGTGGCAGGGCAGCCTGGTGCCAAGGAGCCAGTCACCTAGCTCATAAAGAGGGAGCTCCGTGAGCAGAGTCTGGCAGGGAGTGGGCACACTCTCCTGAATACCAGCCATTCAGCTGAAGGGAAAGGGTCCAGCAGTTTTCACTTATGTTACCACAAACAGCAGGCACTAAAAATACACTGTGGTCTGGGCCCTCATTCCTCCAGCACATCTCGATACATCTCTTACAAAGCTATGACCAATTTTTCATTTGTTAATGTCTGGGCGACTGAAGCAGTCAAATAGGTTATTCTAACTGAGGCTGCCCACCTTTGTTTTTGTCGCTGAGAGGAAACAAGGAAAGAAAGTGAGGAGATGGAGGCTAACATGCTGCAGACGAAGTGTCTGACCTCTGGTGTCAGAGGCTGCAGAGCAGGGATGGGAGGGGGAGAGGGAGGACCCAGTCAGTACGCAGCACCTGGATGGTCATGAGGGGATGATGAGAAATCCCAAGTCCCAGGAAATCATGACGGTCTTACAGAAAAATGGCTAGCTGGCCCCCAAAGTTTTTTTTTTTTTTTTCCCATGACTTGAGGTAAACACACACACACACTTCTACAAAAAGTGCAACCACTTCTCAAAGATCAGAGGACTAATTCTGTAGAATCGCTGCCTTGGGTTTCTCCTTCTTAGTGCAACATTCAGGCAGTTTCACTAAGTTATTGTCTGCCCTGGAGCAAAGAAGCAGGAGAAAGGGCTGGAGAAAGACAAACAAATCGGTCCTTATTAGTGTGTGTGTGTGTGTGTGGGCGGAGGAGCCTGAAAGAAGTGACCAACTTAAAGTGTGGGATTTTTAGATTTTCGATGTCTAATATCCATGTGTTTGCTTCCTTCAACCCAAGTAATTTAAATTTTTCATTCTGGGTTTCACAGTCCTGTGTTTGGGGCGGTGAGCAACAGGAGCTCACCACAGCTGAGCTTTTAATGAGCAGTAATGCCTCCTTCTCAGCTTAAAATAATTAAATTAAAACTTGAACTCATTCTACTTATTTTTTCCAGAGCAGGCATCCCCCAGCCCCACCCAGGAGACATAATCCCTCTCAGGGATCTGTTGTCCAGTTACGGGGGACAAAAGACACCCACATCAGCACATATCTGATGTACATGCCGGTTCAATGGAAGAGACCCCCAGAGCACTATGGGTCAGAGAAATACGTGTCCTAGAATGAGAAAACGGGCACATGGCGGCTTATAATTAGAGATGCATGTTATGGCCTCAACTTTCCTCCTCCCTGGTAACAGAATTTAGTTGAAGCTGTTTAGAATGGTGAGGACTTGTGTTGCAATATCCACATTCCCTAAACCCATGACTAGTGACCCCAAAGCACACAGCATTTGGTAATTGAGAAAAACAAAGGAATGATTCTATCTATGCTGAATTGGTTTATTCATTTATTTGCTCCAGGGAAGGGGGCTGGTCCAGATGGCTTGCTAGAACCACCCTAATACTCAGAGTGCAGCCTCGTCCCTCGCAGGCACGTCCCCACGCGGCGGCGCGGCCCGCATTATCACCAAACGTATCACACTTTGCGGCCCCGTCCTCTACTTGCGGGAGAAATTTGAATTGAGTTGAGCCTCTTGGCAGAGAAGCCAAATAAAACTCATTGTTCGGATATTTTGTCTTGAATGGTATTTGTTTTCATTCCTTCTCTTTCTTCTCCTTCCCTCCTTCTACCAGCATCTGAAAACCTCGGGGTCCTTCGGGACCAAAGGCAACATTATCATCATCTACCCGGAGGCACGCAAACAGCGAAGGCAGAGACTCAGCGGCGAGCGCAATGCGTTTGTAGCTTTCCCATCTACATATGGTCCCAATTTGGGATCACAAGCAGGGTTGTTTATTTTAAGAAAGCTTTTTAGTTCACTTTTAAGGTATTTTGCTTAGGCATTGCTTGCTTTTTCAAAATAAGAAAATGTGTATTTTTTTCTCCCAAAGTGGTGTTTGTTTTGGCTGTTTACTCATTTGCAAAAGTTCAACTTTTATTCTGTGAATTTAACTAATGTTCCTGCAGCCACCACAAACCCAGCCCCCACCCCTCAACACATGCACACAAAACCCAAAATTAAGAAAATACATTAATTTGAAAATGAGACATTTTTAGAATGGCTGTGAATTTTGTAGGTTTTGAAAACGTCATTTTAATAGGTAATTTGCAAACGCACTTTCGGCCCCGTTATTTGTTGCCTGAAACAAAGCCTCTACTCACAATCTGTATGGAGGCCAAGTCTTTTTGGACTGAGGTTAAGGATTATTTGGGGTCCTTTAAAAACTTTATTTTATGATTCTTGCTGAAATTATGACTTACATGGAAGTCAGAGTGGAGCTTAAACTGAGGACCATCTACTGCTGAACCAATAATGGGACATGAAGCAAAATTCCGGTGGGGGCTGGGACTAGCCGAGGACAAGAACAAAACTGAGAGAAACTTAAATTATAAAGTTGAGCCCTTCTAGTACCCAGTTCCGCCGAGAATCCCACTGCCTTTGATTATGTAAAGCCCCCGACTGCATCTTCCTTTCTGAAACTTCACTTATGGATGATTTCCTTTGTCCAGGAGGGCCTGCACCCACACCTCTGTTCTCAAAGGTATGACAAGTCCAGGGTGCCTTTCCTTTGGGTAAGGTTCTCGACTGACGTGGCAATGTGCGCTAACTAACATGTGCTCCGTTCCCGTCAAATAGAGAATTGCTGGGGTAATTATTTTATTTTTTAATTTAATTTTTAAATTACAGATTATTTCAGTATTATTTTGTATTTGTTTCTGGTGTACAGCATAATGGTTAGACAATCATATACTGTACAAAGTGTGAAATAATTATATTATTTATTTCTTTTTAGCGAGAGGGGAAGGGAGGGAGAAAGAGAGGGAGGGAAACATCAATGTGTGGTTGCCTCTTGTGCACCTCCAACTGGGGACCTGGCCTGCAACCCAGGCATGTGCTCTGACTGGGAATCAAACCGGCTACCCCTTGGTTCACAGGCCGGCGCTCAATTCACTGAGCCACACCAGCCTGGGCGAAATAATTATTTTAACTTAAAGTAATGACTTCACGAACAGGAATTCTAGGCCCCCTGGTGTACCAGCTGAAGAGACCAGCAGGCTGCGTGGAGTACTGAGGTCAGGAGAAGGGGCAATGACAATGACAATGCTGGTGGGCAGACAGAGACCAGCGTAAATTGGACATCAGAGCCCAAACCAGAGCCAAGTAAATGGATAAGAGGGTCAAGGCTACTGAACAAGTGTCCAGGGAGATAGCTTCCAACACAAAAGAAAATAATAAAGGAGACCCACAGAAACTAGGGAACTGGGACAAAATCCATGGTGAGCAGGTAGATGACATCGACTCCAAGACATCATGGTAATGGAGGTGGTCTCTGCCCACTCAAAGTTCTCTGAGGTTCCTGTGAAGGCTGAACTCCCCCAGCCAACCCAGGTGTTCCAGGGGGGAAGTAGGTCACTAGGAACTCAATGCTGAGGGGGAGGTGTGACTCAGGGGCAGCAGAGGCCTTGATGGCCCCGCTCTGAAGGGTGGAGGAGGGAGACACAGGGCCTGGTAGAGCTGGCCAGCCCAGGTCCCCTTGTGTCGACTGGCTTGGTGTCAAGTCTCCTTTCTGAGGTTCTATTCTGGGCAGGGGAGTGGCACCCTGACCCGTACTGGGGGTGGAAGATTCGAGAATGCAATGATTTCATCTGGCAGTTCCCTCCACTGTCTCTAGATTAAGACAAGGGGACTTGAAACTGCGTCAGGGATGGCCTGCTGGGCCCTTCTCACTTGCCCTCACAAATTCATACCTGTGTTAATTATTGACCCCCTCCTTCCCTTTCTCCATCCAAAGTTGCCGTAAATAAGTACACATCTTTTATAAATAGCTAGCATAAACATTTGTTTTGGACAAACAGCGATCTTCTTGTAGGACATTCTTTTCTGTTTCTGAGTTTCTGGCAGTTATTACCTTTTTTTCCCATTCCTTCTTCTTTTTTTAAATTCCAGCCTCGGGAGGGGAAGGCAGGTGGTGCTTGGGGGCAGGGGGTTTGCTCAGACTGAATCCTCTGCAAACTTCTGGTATAGTTTGTCTGGCTTACAGTTTTCCCCTCCCATACAAATATTCCCAACTTTTTCCTTTCGTATCCATATCATCTCTGCTGGGATTTTTGTTTTTTAATGGCTTCAACCCACACACACATCTTCAACCAAAATTTTAACTAGAACTATTGATAAGAAACAATGGTGGCCTGAGTAAATTTCACAGCCTCTCTTTACTTGGAATAACATACAGCAAACTGTCCAATAGAAATATAATGTGAACACAGCATAGAGAATATAGTAAATAATGTTGTAATAACTGTGTATGGTGGCAGATGGGTACTAGATTTTTGGGGGGGAGTTACTTCATTGTAAGTTATATGAATGTCTAACCACTGTACTGTACACCCCAAGCTAATAAAATATTGAATGTCAACTATAATTGAAAAATTATTTTAAAATTTAAAAACAAATCAATAAATACCCCCCCAAAAAAGACATATAATGTGAGCCACACAAGTAATTTATTTAAAAACTTTTTTTACTTTTCAATTACAGTTGATATATAATATATTAGTTTCAGGTGTACATCCCATCATATAACTTACTAAGTGATCATTCTGATAAATCTCATTCCCATCTCACACCATACATAGTTATTAGCATATTATTGGCTATATTCCTTATGCCGTACTTTACATCCCCATGAGTATTTTGTAACTACCAATTTGTACTTCTTAATCCCTTTGCCTTTTAAACCCATCCCCCTGCCCCACTCCTATCTGGCAACCATCGAAGTGTTCTCTGTGTCTATGAGTCTGTTTCTGTTCTGCTTGTTTATTTTGTTTTTTAGAGTGAATTGATATGTACGTATTGCCATTTTGTTGTTCATATTTTTTATCTTTCTTCTTCCTCTTCTTCTCTTCCTCCTCCTCCTTCTTAAAGAAGACACTAACATATCATGCAATACACTGATTTGGTGGTAATGAATTCTAGCCTTTTCTTGTCTGTGAAGCTCTTTAATTTCTTTCAATTTTAAATGATAGCTTTGCTGGGTACAGTAATCTTGGTTGTAAGCCCTTGCTTTCCATCACTTGGAATATTTCTTGCTAATACCTTCTGGCCTGCAAAGTTTCTGTTGACTAATCTGCTGATAGTCTTATGGGATCTCCTTTGTAGACAGCTAACTGCTTTTAAGATTCTCTCTTTACCTTTAACCTTTGGCATTTTAATTATGATGTGTCTTGACATAGGCCTTTTTGAGTCATTTTGGGACTCTGTACTTCTTAAACTTGTATGTCTATTTCCTTCAACAGGTTAGGGAAGTTTTCCATCATTAGTTTTTCACGTAGGTTTTCAATTTCTTGCTCTCTCTCTTCTCCTTCCAGCACCCTCATTTTATTTATTTATTTATTATTTTTTATTATTTTATTTTTTGGTTTTTCAATTATAGTTGTCCCATTTATCCCCCATTGCTCCCCCCCAGCCCACCCTTTCTCCCACAATCATATCCCTCCCCGTTGTCCCTGTCCATAAGTCATTTATACATGTTCCTTGCCTAAACCCTTCCCTTACTTATCCCCCTTCTCTCCCTCCCCACTCCCCCCTATTGATGGCTATTCTGCTCTTTGTTCTATTTAGTTCCTTTGTTTGTGTTGTTCTTTAGTTTCCTGTATTAGGTGATATCATATGGTATATTTCTTTCTTTGCCTGGCTTATTTCACTAAGCATAATTCTCTCCAGTTCCATCCATGTTGTCGCAAATGGCAGGAGTTCTTTCTTTCTGCTACATAGTATTCCATTGTGTAAATTTACCACAGTTTTTTGATCCAGTCATCTACTGATGGGCACTTTGGCTGTTTCCAGCACTTACCAGCACCCTCGTGATGCACGTGTTGGTACACTTAGAACTGTCCCAGAGGATCTTTACGCTATTTTTATCTTTTTCCTTTTTGTTGCTCTGATTTGGTGGTTTTCGCTTCTTTCTATTCCAAATCACTATTTTGATTCTTGGCTTTATCCACTCTACTGTTGATTCCCTGTAAATTATTCTTCATTTCAGTTAGTGTATCCTTCATTTCTGACTTGTTCTTTTTTAAGGTGTCCATGTCCACTGTTGAAGTGCTCTCTAGGTTCATCTACTCTTCTCCTAAGTTCATTGAGCATCTTGTGACCAGTGTTTTGAACTCTGCATCTGGCAGATTGCGTGTCTTCATTTTGTTTAGTTCTTTTCCTGAAGTTTTGTTCTGTTCTTTCATTTGGGACATTTTGTTTCTTTGTCTCCTCATTTTGGCTGCCTCCTTGTGTTTATTTTTATGTATTGGTAGAGCTGCTATGTCTCCCATGCTTGGTAGCATGGCCTAATGCAGTAGGTGTCCTGTAGGGTCCAGCAGCACGGCCTCCATGTTCACCCAAGCTGTGTTCTCCAGGTGTGCTCCACATATGGGCTGTGTGCACCCTCCTCTTGTAGTTGAGCCTTGATTACTGCTGGCAGGTCAATGGGGGGATTTACCCTCAATCGATTGGCTTGTGAAATGGCTGTGACCACTGTGGACGATCAGCTGTGCAGGGGCCAACCTCACGGAGCAGGACTTCCTTCAACAGAGCTCTGGTACCTGCTGAGTCCACCCCTTGGGTCATGCAGGTAATTTTAAGTTGTCTAGTGGCTTCATTTCAAAAAATAGAAAGAAGCAGGTAAAATTAAATTTAAGAATTTGTTTTATTTATTCCAATATATTCAAATTATTCTAATTTCAAGATGCAATCAATATTAAAAAATGACTGATGAGCTCTTTTGTATTCTTTTTCATATTGCCTTCAAAACCTGATGTGTGTATAGTTTACACTTAGAGCACATCAGCACATGTCCGTGTTCAGCAGCCGGTGTGGTTGGCCTCCATATGGGACAGCTCAAGTACAGACAAGTCTGGTGCAGTGGCAAGAGTGCAGACTCTGTAGTCCAAGTGCTAGAGTTTGCACCTTGGCTCCATCATACTAACGCTGGGATGTTGTCTGTGAAACAAGGATATGAGTAATGCCAATCTTAAGGGGTTGGTATGAAGACAAAATAAAATAAAATAAAATAGTCCTTGGAAGGCTTTTTGCATGGATTCTGGCAAACGTTAGATGGCTGTCATTTTATAATGCACAAGCTCTCTAGACTTATGCGATCCTGAACAAGTTGTCTTACCTCTTTGAATATTAGTTCCCTTCTCTGTAAAACAGGGTGATAATAATGCTTCATTGAGAAGATTAACTGGTACAAACAGAGCACTTAATAAATGTTCATTTCTTTCCCCTTGGATTTAGGTGTCAATAAACAGAGAAATAGCCAAAGGGCCAACAGAGCAGGAACAGAGGTAAATGAGCCTGGATAATTGGCAAACAGGATGGTCACGAGGTACCTATGCTGCAGGCAAGCATCCAGATGGTTCCAACCTGCCCCAGGCAGTTTAAGGAGTGCCCACTGGGTGTGTTTCTTTGGTAGTCCCTTCGCTAGAAGCTATGTAACAGCAGGCAGTTTCCCAGGTTCCCAGGCTGATGGAGGCTGCATCTGCATCTTCCAGGAAACACCCTCATGTATGCCTGATTCAACAGACAGCCATTCAGTAGTTTAAAGCTACAGCAATAACTTGACCCCCTTGGTGTTGAGAAGGAGAAAAACAAATACATTATTTGTTTATTATATAATTCAAAATCTCTAATAGTAATGGCCTTGACTGCTTTGCTACCCAGAGGTTTGTTTTTTCATATTTAATGGCTTATACAAGATTTTTAGAAAGAAAACTTAAAATTTTTAATTAAAACCATATCCTAACTATCTACTCTTCAACTCCTCTGCATATTTGTTTATTTTTTTCTTACAATTGATCTGTTAAGAGTAGTTTCGAGTTAAGAGTTTTGGAATTACCGAGGAAGAGCTTGTGGGGATGTTTGAAATCCATGATTCAGACAGGAAAGGACCCTGAGTGATGGGATTGCTTATGACATCAGAGGTAAGCAGCCACTCCTCAAACCACCAGCTTGGGACCCTTCCTGCTGCACTTCAAGGAGATGTTGTAAACCTTCTGTAGGTTTTAATGTCCCATTGCACTATAACAGTCCAGAAGGCTCATTTCCGAATGACAATAAAACCGCCATGAAAAACGTGAGTTTTGGATGACACGGAAGGTTCAGCCATTTCTTCCACCAATGAAAAGGGAGTTTTTTTAAGTCCTCACCCAAGGATATGCTTATTGATTTTAGAGAGACATGAAAAGGGGAAAAGAAAGAGGGAGAGAGAAACATCGACTGGTTGCCTCCCGTACACACCCTGACTGGGGATCGAACCCACAGCCTTTTGGTGTGCGGGCCTATGCTCCACCCAACTGAGCCACCGGCCTGGGTGGAAAGGGGAATTTTGGTAAGACACAAAACAGTGCTTGGTTTTCCCTAACGGGACTTGCGACCTCACAGCTCTGCCTCCTCAGTTTTCCACAGGCTTTCAATAAAACTAAAGGTAATAATAAACAGTAAAATATAACGAACATAGCAATACACCCTTCACCAAACTAGAGCTACCTCTAATCTCCATGTTGTCTTCCAGAAGGTGACAGAAACCTTTTTTTTGTTGTTGTTGTTGTTGTTGTTGTTAAATACAGAAGTGAATGCTAATGTGATGGTTTAAATAAACAGTTGAGTCAAGATGCTGCCTTACCAAAATGGAAGTAAAATACATTTCTTGAGAATATGCATAGAGACTATTCACGTTTTTCTAATAATTTCAGTAGTGTTGGGCACAGTTTAGGGAAAAGTGGCCCTGATGAATAAATGTAGTTTTAATTAATTTCCAAGCAGCCATTTGAGACTTAAAGTACTTGGGGGAGGTAAGATGAGCATAACCACAAAAATATTTCTTAAACCTTGAAAGGATTTTCATCTAGAAATCCCAAATGGTCTTACTCATCTGATATTCAGTCCCCATGTGACAGAGGAAGAATGACTATGGGAGGAAGAAGAGTCTCTGAGACCAAAACCGGAGGCACATATAAAGGCCGGGCTCACTTAGGCAACATTGGCCCAGACCAGAGCTGGGAAGGATGGCTGGTATCAGTCCCCGTCACTATGCATTAGAAGCTCATCTCCTACATTCAATCATTGCACCCTTACCTCTCTGTGTCCCACCCAGGGTTCTGTACAGGGAGCAGATACTCAATACAGATTTGTTGATAGAATGACCTCCATTCCGTGCAACTGGAGATGACTCAATGTTCTCGGCAGAACACGTTATTTATACAAATAAAAGCATCGAGCAGAACACACATGGGTAGGACTCTTGCTATGACTGTTCGTAGAGGTGGATTTGTAGCAGAGTGAATGAGGCTTCAGATTCAGGGCCCCTCATTTGCATAGACCACTTCCAAGGCCCTGGACCTAAGCTTGTATTTGTAATTTTGTATTCTTCTTAAAGAGGATTTCAAGATTGCATACGCTTCAAGTCTCACAAAACTTGGATCTGCTCTGGGCTGTTCTGAAAAGCCATCCATAAACGCAATCTCTGGAGTTTTCATCCGTCATTATTTTAACTCCTATTCAACCTAAGCAAATACACATCAACTAGTTCAGTAACCAAAGACAAATTAGTTCTGTGTTTCCTTGCTTCTGGAAATGAAAGGGGATTGGATATGATTCCTCGGGTCCCCAAAGAGAGCCGTGGACAAGTAAGGCAGAGTGGAAGAGAGGAGACAAACGAGCCGACCCCAGCCCTTGTCCAGACTGCACTACCAACAGCTGGTGTGGGACCTTCAGTGAGAATCTTCACCTTTTGGGACCACAATCTTCTCTTCTAGGAGATGAGGCAGGTAGGCAAGATGCTGTCTGAAGTGCCACCCTCTCTGTAATTCCAACACTGCCTTGTGCAGTGTGCCACATCTCACACCTGCTCTCACTGGGGCTCACAGGGCCCTACGGAGTATTCAGTGGAATCTTCTGGCAAACTTCAGGCTTCTAATTCAGTGTTCTTCCTGTTATGCCACATTGCAGAGATTTGCCAGCTGATGAGTAAATAGGGCTGATGTCATTGATTTTGATGGCCTTCAAATATACACTGCTGTCATGCTGAGTCAAAGATGACACCATGACATGAACCAGTGCTGTAGCGTGTACATGTGGCAAAGGAGGAGGGTGAGCTCCTCTCCCACAGCAGGAGATACAGCCAGTCTCCAGGGAAAGGCAGCTTCTTCTTGTGCCTCCATTCAAAATCAGGCTTCCTTTTCTCAATGACCTGACTGCCCCGGGCGACAGCGAGACAATGATTAGAAATCCCTGGGACACTGGGAAAAAGGTCCCTTTTAAGCAGCAGCTCTCCAGAGCTACCAAATTTAAATTCCTGGAGAGATGGGTTATTAGGAATATTTAATTCTGAAAGATTCCAGGGTGATTCTGATTATCTATCAGGTCAGATAATGGCTGTGCGAGGTAGTTTTCTCTGTCCTAACAAGACTGGAAATGCGAAAGGCCCTGAAATAGTCTATCTAGCTGCCCTGATGCCTCCTTCATAAAGGAAATGGGGGTAGTGTTGACTCAGCAAGTAATAGCCAGAATGCAGCCCTATCCCAAAAGACTACCAATTGTATGATTCCCTTTATATGAAATGTCCAGAGCAGCAAACTCATTGGCACAGAAAGGAGATTAGAGTTGTCAGGGTCTGGAGAAAGGAATTGGGGGTGGGGTGAGGCAGAAGAGATAGGGATGGTGATGGGTAAAGGGAACAGTGTTTCTTTTGAGGGTGATAAAAATATTCTCAAATTGGTTGTGATTATATGAATACAATAAAAAACACTAAATTTTATACTTTAAGTGTGTAGTATGTGAATTATATTTCAATAAAACTATATATATGTATTTAAAACCAACCCTAACCTTCCCTTCCCTTACACACACACACACACACACACATACACCATGCCAATCTGTGAACACTGAAGGGTCAATTACAAATTCCCAACCAGTAAAAGTCCGATATGTGTGACTGGTACTCAGTCTCCTTATCACCTCATTTGCCTTAGGACCACTAATAGCCTTCCTCAGCTCTGGGAGACTAGAGAAACCAATTCATCCCAGTCCGGTGGCACCACCTGGTGACCATCCTGGGAAATTCCTGATGAGCTATTTCTGCACTAGTCTTCTATCACGGTCCATGGTCCTCATGCACAAACCATTATCCCCTTTTATCTTCTTCCAACTTCAGGGTTCAGATATTTCTAGTTTAGGTAATCTCCAATTTATACGCAAGCATTCCCTTTCACTTCTTCCCCCTAACTCTTGCCCAGGGTCTCCCACTACTGTTGCTAAAAAGCTTAAGAAACTTCAGTTACAAGTTTGCCCTCTGGAAAAAAAAAAAAGTAGCAAATCACAAAGTGGGTACACACAATTGGAGCTACTAAAAAGGCAATCCATCTCATTAACAAGTATTTTGGAGAATCAAAAAAGCAAATAGGTAGGTAACTGATGGAAAGACAGTCTTGTTGGCAATCAAATTAAAACAATGAGATGCGATGTTTGCCTGTTAAATGAAACAATTTCTTAAAAGATGATACTCAGTTAGCAGGAGAGACAAGATTGCCATGAATGAACAGATGGAGAGAGAGCAGCCACAGAAGTGCAACATTCACATAGAGTGACGTGGGAGACAGTCTGCAGGAAATGGAGCCTGGAAACCTGCATGGAGCTTCACCCGTTTTGGTTTGTTTGTTTGTTTGTTTTATAGATATGTATACCCAGAGAACTTGTCAGGAGTCCACACAAAGGTTTATGTGCAAATATGGTCACGGAAGCAATGCTTATGATGGAGACAAACTGGAAAAACTCTTAAATGCCCAGCCTTTGGAGAATCCTTAATCGAACTGTGGCATAAATAGGTAATTGGATATAATGCAGTTACTAAAAGCAACAGTGATTTTCTATGATACACGAAAAAGCTCTTGATGTACTATTAAGTATAAAATTCTACATATACACACATAAAAAGACACTGGAAGGAAACACACCAAATGTCAAACGTGGATATCTCTAGGTGGTAAGATTATACACAATTTATTTTCCACATAATCCACAAGGTCTTTATTACTTTATAATAATTAAAAATACTGTAAGCATAAGTAACCATACCACCTATAGTCTTTTTATTGGTAACTTCAAAGGTCCTTCCTAATGTGCAGTGGCAGGGAAAATAAAGCCTGCAGAGCAGTGGTTTTCCGCAGGGGGCGCTGTTGACTCAGAGGACATTCGACAGTTTCTGGAGATTTGTGTGGTTGTCACAAAGCAGATTCTCCTGGCATCTAGTGGCGGAGGCCAGGGATGCAGACTACGCAACAGAGAATTCTCGGGCTCAGTGCTGCGAGTGGAAACCCTGCTTTAGAGTCTAACATACGCTTGGGATCCTGATCCCATTCCCTAGTTGGTCAACCCTGGGCCTCACCTTTCCTTGTAAAAAGGAATCATCCCATAGCGTTTCTGAGGACAAAATAACCATCTGTATACAGTCTAGTACTCTATTTACAAAATAAATATTATTTCCCTTCCCCTAGTACCACATTTAAAGGAAGAACACTATTATTCATTTCTGCAGGGATTTTTTTTTTTTTTTTTTTTTTTTTTTTGGTTAGGTGTTATAGTTTTTACTAATCTTTTCATTACTTCTCAATTACTCATTTCAAACATAATCTTGGGGTCAAGTAAGCTTTGATGTGCGCTCCCCCCATGCTAGAACTTCAATATTCAGACTGATAGGATGAAAAAAAATGAATTGAGCCTACAATAGTGATAATCCAAAATTCATGGAGGCAAGTGTTCTCTAAGTATTGAGCTAACATGGGTGAAAACTAGCTTATCTGTCCTGACATCACCCACTGGGTCTGCCCTGCAGTTTCAAGGCTGAGCCTGGAGGGGGCGCGGGGAACGAGAGGACACACGCAGAGATGTCCGTGCAGGCAACCCTCCCTAGTGATCAAAGCCACATGTGAATGATTTGGGGCTCATCCATCCATTTGCGTTTCCCGCACTTCCGTCTTCCACTGAATAATTCCAGCTCTGCTCACAGAAATGAATGATGATCTAGAGAGAGCAAAACTCTAGACCCAAGATTCCCTCGTTCCTGACTGCTTCTACATCAGAACACTACTGGTAATACCCGGAGTGGTGGGACATCCCACCAGCGGCCTCTCAGCTCCTTTGCTAAATTGGAAGGAGGCAGGTGGTACTCGTGCACTGTCTTCCGCGCTGTCACTGAGGGAGAAGAAGGCGATGCGACTTGCCTAGGAGCACGAATCAACACAGTGCGGCTGGGTTAGGAGGCAGGCTGTGCCAGGAGCTGCATGGGGACGCAACTCCAGTCGCAGCCATGGATACCGCGAGCTGCGAGCGCGCTGACCGCTCCTTCCAGCAGGCACTGCCTGTCCACAGCCCAGACCCATAGGCACCAAGACTGCCTGTAAAAAGCCAGAAGCACTTACCAGGCTCCAGTGTGCTGTATACAGACCTAGTTACATGAGAGCCGACTGCCAAAAACTCTCTTCACTGACCATGCACAGGGAAAAAAATTCCTTTTAATGTTAGTATAATGCATCATTTACTCTCAGAGTAACTCCTTCCATGCCCCCAACCCCCACCGCCCCTGCCACCCCTTCCTTTCAGAAACGGTTTCAGGCCTGCATGGTTGCCATATTTTTGCACACTCCAGAGACCAAGGATTATTCAGTCTGGACAAACTGAACATCATAGCTGAAGGATTTTTTTTTTTTTTTTTTTTTTTTTTAGGAAAGAAAGCAAAAGACAGGAGACCCGCTGGTTCAGTTCAGGAGACAGGCGTCTTTGGTAATTTATGGCAAAGAAATTCTCCCTGGCAAGCCCATCATTCCTGCTGCTTGGGAGGAAAATATTAGTCACCACATCTGTCCAAGCCGTGCAGGGTTTGTGGACACAGGCCTGAAGAGCTGTTGCACCACAAAGATAGCATCACAAAGGTCCCCTGGGCCTCTGCAGGGCAGGCCAGTCACCTGGATAACACACCTCAGCCACAATCTCTGTCTCATGGCAAGAAAGACTTTGATAGTCTGCCATGAGTCCCCACTGGAAGGGTCATCACCACAGTCCTTTTGGACCCAGGCCAAATGCCAAGTGACAACTTCTCTTCCCACGACATGGGGTGCCACTGCCCACTGCACACCTAGGTACAGCGTGCAGAGCTGTGAGAGGTTGGTGACCAACCCTCTGGGAACTGACCACCAAATGGGGGCCAGTGAATAGCCACATTATGTCTTGGATGCCTGTAAATGCTGACTGACTAAAGAAATATCCACCTTCTTCCCCTGAGCTTCCAACAGTGCTGGTGCCAAATGTGCGTGCATTTGACCAACACAAAAAGAAATATCCAGTGCACCCTGCTGCCCAATCCCGCTACCGCCACCACTGCTGCCATTGAGGGCGTCTCCAGGTCTGGGACAGCCTTTTAATGTGCAAGGAGGTGACAGGCTGTGGAGGCAGCAGCTTCCCTGGGGCAGCTGAGGGCCCTGAGTAATGCAGACCATGTGCTCCTGTCCCCAGATGCTTTTAAGTAGAGAAACCTGATGACATCCTTCCCAGTTTCCAGCCTTCTTCGCTGCCACCGCCCCTCCCCATTACCAACCGGCACTCAACACATACTGGCTAGAAAGGATATCTCATCCCACTCCTTCCTGCCAGAACGTGAGTACCCATGATCCACATCCTACCTCTCCTCAAGTATGTCCAGCTCAAGTTCAATTGACCTGCGATGTGTTTACTGGGGGGTCCATGCCTTGCCCCCCTCCAGAAATCCTTTGGCGGTAACTGTCTGCCCCACAACCTGGGCTCTCAGCTTCTATCCCAATGTGCTCTAGAGATGCATTCCAGTATTTGTGACCCTTTCTCTCCCCTAGACTTCAGCTTCCCTAAACAAGGGCTGCAAGTCACAATAAGAGAAAATGGGCCCCAGCTACCTCTTTGTGGCCCTCTAGACAGCAGTTTGCTCACAGCTGACCCACCCCCTGGAGTGAGGGGCTGTGCATCAGTCTTGATCTCCCTGAGTGGTGTTATTCTCACACTTCTGGATGCCTCTAGATGGAAGCACAGATGGGCAATACAGCCAGTGGCTGGGGGAGTAAGGGAAACAGCAGTCTCATCCTGCTCCACTGCTGATTTTCTGAGAAACTACTTAATTCCTTCAGTCAGGGTTTGACCTCCACTAACAGGTCAAACAAAGATAGTGCCTGGCTCTTACCTGTTTTAAAAAGACCCCATGTAAATAAACTAAATGCATGTTTATTGGTTGTAAAAGGCATCAAGGTCACAGTTCCTGGCACACAGTAGGCACTCAATAATTACCCACTGAGTACACACAAAGGGAAACGTGTGAGCTGACAGCATGCACAGCTCAGGGCAAGTGTGTGGAATCCATCCTGTGGGACACGCCAGCCTGTGCACAGCCTGCTCTCACAGCCCCAGAGCCCCCTTTCCAACCCCGCTGCACACCCGTCTCACACTGACATTGCCCACGTCCACATGGGCAGGCTTCCTTCTGGCTCAGCAGCTGACTGGCTAGTCTTCTTGATTTTAAAGATGCTTCTGTAATCAATTTCATGGCAAATCACCATACTTAGATTCCCACGAGGACAAGAAATGAAACAGCACAGTTGAGTATAGAAAAGTTGCTCTTTCTCCGAACATGCAGGAAGCACCCACCCTCACTACTGGCACATACTCCTGACATGCAGTGTCAACACCAATGGGAGCCGAGTGTTTCCTGAGACCAGAAAGGGACCTGGTTCCTCTGAAGGTTAACATGCAACTATTGGGAACATTTTCTGAGGCCAAGCCTAGGAGGACACAGGCACAGGGAACATAGGATATGACACAGACTGGGACAACCTTCCAGCCATGAAGCTGTTTACGCCTGGAAAGACAGGTGGTAGGATGAGACAAGCAATGACCACAGAACGATGCTTCGCCTTTGTGGAACATTTTAGATTGTCCCAAGCACTTGTATATACAGGGCAGGGCAAAAGGGGGTTTACAGTTATTTGTATGGAAAACAATGCAATAATTAATAAACAATAGGATAAGAATAAACTCTGTATTTCGTGTACTCACAACTACTGTAAACCTACTGTCTCCCACCTGTGCATTATTTGGCTACCGTATCAACCCTGTGGGACAGACTGGACCACTTACATCCATTTTCATATTGGAAATAGGAACTTCACAGAGTCTAAGGGACCTGCTCAGTGCCACACGAGTGAGCTGAGCCAGGACTAGAACACCTGGCCACCTGCCTCAGTGCTCTCCCTGCTGCTAGTCAGTGACCCTTTCCCCACCTCAGGTCCCACCTCCTGCCCTGGTCACATGGCACACCACGGGCAAAAGCACACGCTTGGTTTTCATTGTGGTGCCAAGCTGTAGTCTGCTAAGCCCTTCCCACCTGCCTTAGGAGCTTCCTTTATGAACTGTGATGCCCAGGTATTTGCATCAATTTGTTCCAAGAGGGCAGTCTGTCAGAAAACTGGCTTTCTGAAGCATCCTTTATGTCCCTGAAGCACCATCTGCCCAAATCCACATGTGGTTTACCACAGCTCCCAGCACTGTTGGAGCCTCTCAGCTAAATATTACAGAAGTATATGAGTCTACGCGGATTGAAGACAGCTGTCTGGAGAGATGCTTTCAAACCTAACCCAGCCGTTTGCCAACCAACTTGTAAAGCTCAAGCCATGTGAGGTGGGCAACTTCAAACTTAAAAACAAACAAACAAAAACTATGATAAAGGTTATATCAAATGAGAGAGGGTACAGGAAAGAACCTTTGCAAACTATAAAATATTGTATAAAATTTAGCTACCACTATCCCATTCCACCATGTGCATGATGCACTTCATCAATTATGTGTGGAAAATGGCTCACTGTGGCGTCCCCAGGGACTCCGCACGCTTCTTGGTGCCTCACCCTTTTTCCAGGTGGCAGGTCTCGGATGCAATGGAACAAGGTCCCAGTTTGAACCTGCTCTGGGCTTCAGATATGACAGCAGGCTGGGAGAACCCCTGCCAGAACCTAGTTGCATTAGGAATTGAGATGCCTCCTGGGGAAAAGCTCCCAGGAGAGGGGAGGGGAGTCTGGCTCTGGGCCTGAGGAGGGGTAAACCGTGCCTTCCTGGGCAATGGGAGGGAGATATTTTTAGCTCCTTGGTGCTCGATGCTTAGATCTGTCTCCATGTCCAGCCGTTCATGAGAATTGTATTGAAAGCACAAGGCAGGGAAGAATGGGTTGTTGGGAACAGTAAGAAATGAAATGGAAATCTCTGTTTTCTGACTTCTGGCCAAGATGGAGGCCTAGACTGACACGCTCCATCTACTTCCACAACTAAGAAGGAATACAACTACTGCAGGGCCAGAAATAACCAGAAGTTCCAGAAAATAAAGCTACATGGAAGTCCAACGTATGAAGTTATGAGAAAGTGGTGCTTGTCTGAATGGGTAGGAGGGACAAAGCTGGGACGGAGAGGCCAAATTGTGATGGTGGCGGCAGCTGTGGCGATGGTGGTGGGACAGCAGTAAGCACAGACACCCATGTTTAAGGGGAGGTGAGAAGTGCCTGGGGACCATCTCCAGCTGCAGACCAAGCCCGTCAGCTCACGATTCCAGTGCAAGGGAAGGCAGACCCGCATTGCCTCAGACCGTGAGGGCCAGAGGTGGTGGGGATGGAGAAGGAGGCTCCCAGTCTTTCAGTGGAGTGCGAACGGCAGAAATCCATCTTGGACCCCCGCCCCCACACAAAGTGCCACAGCGTGGTGAGAAGGATTGCCCAGTAGTGATGAGTGCATGGGGCTCCACCCCCTATAGTGTAGGAGGTGTGACAGCCCTGCCCAGGAAGCAAAGGTAAACACAAAACTGTCAGGATGGCACAGATCATGATAGAGATCCCAATCATGCAGCTGACCAGCATATAGGAAATCTTACTGAGGCACAGTTCAGAGCTTTGGTTATATAAATGCTCACAGACCTAACAGCAGATCTTAAACAAGACAGGGAAGGAATGAAGGCTAGTCCTGCTGAAATGAATGAAAACACATATGAAACAAGTGGTGAGGGAAAGAAAACCAGGGATCAAATCAACAAATCAGAACATAGGGAAGGAACAAACAGTCAACCAGTGCAGAAAGAGGAAACAAAAAGTGAGGAAAATGAGGAGAAGCTCAGAAACGTTTGGGACAACTATAAGCGGGCCAACATCCGAATCACAGGGTTGCCAGAAGGTGAAAAAGGAGAACTAGAAATTGAAAAATTATGTGAAAAATAATGAAGCATAACTTCCCTAACTTGGGGAAGGAAATAGACTTACAGGTCCAGGAAGCACAAAGACTTCCAAAACAACTGGACCCAGGGAGAACCACACCAAGGCACATTATAATCAAAATGTCAAAAAGTAATGGTAAAGAGAGAATCTTAAAAGCAGCAAGAGAGAAGAGAATTACGTACAAAGGAGTCCCAATAAGACTATCAGCTGATTTCTCAAAGGAGACTCTGCAGGCAAAAAGGGACTGGCAAGAAATATTCAAAGTAATGAAAAGCAAAAACCTACCACCATGATTATTCTATCCATCGAAGCTGTCATTCAGAACAGAAGGGCAGAGAAAGTGCTTCCAGGACAAAGTAAAACTGAAGGAGTTCATCAGATCCAAACCACTGTTATATGAGATGTTAAAGGGACTTGTTTAGGAGAAAGAGGATCAAAACTATGAACATTAAAATGAAAACTGTATATTACATTTTGGGGGGAGGTCATCGGGGAGGGGGAAGGAGGAAAGGGAGGGAGATGGTGCAGGAATTAAGAAGCACCATAGGAGGGAGTGGTTTAGACAGAAAGATGTTGAGAAGAACTATATGCACAACCAATGGGCATGGACTAAGGGGCGGGGGGCAACTGAAGAAAGGGAGGGTCACTGGGTGGAGGGGAACAAAGGGAAAAGAAATTGGGACAACTGTAACAGCATAATCAATAAAGCATATTAAAATAAAATAAAATAAGTTTTTAAAAAAGAAAGCTCTGTTTTCTTAAACACTCTCTAGGATTAAGGGGTATAAGTTACACTGAGGGACCTTCCCCTGTCCTCACCACCAGCACTTTAAAACAGAAATCCCTGGGGCTGGTCCTGGCCAGTGGCACAGTTGGTAGAGCATCATCCCGATACCCTAAGGTTGCAGATTCCATCCCTGGTCAGGATATGTACAAGAATCAACTGATGAGTGTATAAATTCTCTCTCTCTCTTTCTCTCTCTCAAATCAATCAATTTAAAAATTTTTTTATTTTATTTTTAAAAAGAACTCCCTGGGGCTGCAACAGCTTAGTGGAAGGAGGACAAGGTGGTACCCAGCTAAAGGGGACAGAAAAAGAAAAGGGGAAAATGGGGACCTGCTGTAAGGGAGCCAACCAACTGATGACTTGCAGGATCAGACATGGGGTGTGTTCTGGGGTCCTCAGGAAGTCAGGGCACTTCACAGGAAGCTGAGGTCCTGAGTGAGCAGTTGTAAGAAGGTCCAGTGCATTTTGGATTATTAATGCTCCAGCCAAGTGTAGAATAGGGGATATAGTCAGTAACATTTTAATAACTATGTAGGGTGTCAGATGGGTACTAGACTGATAGAGGTGATCACTTCAGGAGTTATAGAAATGCCAAATTAGTATGTTGTGCACTAGAAAACTAATGTAATATTGTATATCAACTGGAACTGAAAACTAAATATTTTTAATTAAAAAATAAAATAAATCAAAAGAATAAGATAAAATAAAATGCTCCAATTGTACTTACAGGTTGTATTACAGGTTGGATGATCTTGACTGAAATAACACAAGTCTCACTTGCTATGTCTCAGAGGTCAATGTTATTTCAACAAGTATTTCGTGAGCATCTATTATGTGCCTGGTCCTGTCTAGGTACTGCTGACCAAAAGCAAATCAGATGTTGTGTCTGCTCTGGCAGATCTTACAGTTGAGGGAGGAAGGCAAGCTGCACTTAGTCCTGAATGCTGATTCACAAAGACTCTATGAGCAGCAATTCAAAGAAGAATCAACAATGAACCCAGGAGTGAGGATCACCCCTAAAGATAAACCTATTTCACAATTTGGTCTAAGATCAACCCTGTCCATATCTTTCCCTTTAATCAACTAGCCCAAGAGGCAGCGTGCTGTGTTGTACAGAAGAAAACACTTGGGCTCTGAACCCACATACAAATACTATCTGCATGCCTAGATAAGTCCCTTCCCTGAGCTTCTCTTTCCACATCTGTCACATGACTCTGTGCATAAAGACACTCTGAGATCCAGAATCTACAAAGAGGTATTCAGAAGGGCTGTACATGGATTAGAATAATTTCCCTTAGAAAAAAGTGGGTTGATGGCAACAGTGTTCTCCATCCACTCTGGTGGGATGGTTGATTATATGTGGCAGCTTGGCGGGGTTACAGTGTCCAGTTGCTTGGTCAAACCCCAGTCTAGATGTTGCTGTGAAGGTATTTTTGGGGTTTGAGTAAATTTAAGTTAGAAGACTTTAGGGACTGAGCAAAAAGGGAAAAGGTCTCATGGACAACAGTGTGGTGATTGCTGGGGGGAGGGGAATATAAGGGAACTAAAAGGTAATGGGAAAATATACATATACAATAAAGAAGGCTTTGAGCAAAGCAGATTATCTCCCTTAATGTGGGTGAGTCTCACAGTTGTAGGCCTGAAGGGCAAACACCAAGGCCCCCTGAGGAGAAAGAAATTCTGCCTCCAGACTCAAGATCACATCAACGCTAACAAGGGGCTCAGCCAGCCAGGTAGCCCCAAGATTTTCAGTTTCCAGCCCGCCCAAATGCATGAACCAACTCCTTAAAATAAATATCTCTTGTCTCTATGGCTCTTTTTCATAACCTCAACCATACTTTATTTGACTGCATCTTATTTAGATAGCCAGCACATCTCAAATCCCCCTGAACCTTTCTCTCCAAAAGGATATGGGACAATAGAAGAAAATGATGCGGCAATATCTAGTTGTCAGAGAGCAGTCCCATATTTTGAGATATGTGTGATATTTTCCAGATACTCAAACTCATATCTGATGCTAATATAATTTATGGTTATGTTTTCACAAGCCTGAAAGCATCATTTTAGTAATGTCATGGTGCACTGACAAGTGGCTTTGATGAACTACCCATTTGTTTGTATCTGTGCTCCTGAGAGTGATGAACTGCATGATTTTTAGAAACCATAATATATATACACATATAATCAGTCTTACTCATATCAGTCTACATATAGTAGTGTTTATATGCATAGAGACAGATTTATTTATAAATATAAATATGTATATGTGTATAGATATATGTACATGTACATGTACATGTATATGTATGTGTAGATTGTTGTTTCTCTAGAAACTATGACTAATATATCTGGATTCTACGGACTTCCGTGATAACACATGAACTGAAGATTTCACATCATTCAATATTCACATAATTTCAAAACAATCCTGATCAAGGATGATAAGCTTTTCTGCTTATCAGCTAAGAGGCAGTAAGCATTGTTTAAAATGACTAAGCTTACTACTTTGAAATGTGATTCTTAACAAATTGTGACTTTGCAGGGGGTTCACATTACTTCAACATTTTGAACATGAAGTGAAACTGTACTAATCTTTTATATTGCCTTGTTGCAAAGTCACTTAAAATGTACATGAAGATTATTAAGATTATTTTCCATTTTTGTTCTTGGTTTATGCCTTATTAAAACATGTATTGCTATTCACTAAAAAAGAAAATAGAAAAAGATGACACTCCAGATCTTTTGATCGTGTATTACATTTTACAAGATACCGAGGAGTTACATAATATAAATATAAAAAGGTTATAATTACCAAATAATTAGTAGTTAGATTACATTAATAGAAAGTTAAACCAGTCTCGCCTGAAATAGTAAAATTTCAAAAAACATATAGGCCAGGTATATGAGATGTATACAAAAAAAAAAAGAGATTTGGGGGGCTGATTGAATTTCATTCTTATTTTAATTCTGAGTAGGTGGCTTGAGAGAATACAAATACCAAAGCCAAAACCTCTGAACTCACCCGCATCCCAACAGATCTCTGCCTCTCCTTTTGTTCCCAGCAGAGGAAAGACCCAGGCCTCCCCCTGGGCTCATTTCTCAACCCTCCCACCTCCTTGGGAGCTTTTACACCTCACTCATCTGCTCTTCATCCCACCTCTTCAACTCCCCTCTCCACTGGTTCTTTCCAGTGAGCACTTAGACAAGCTTAACTCTCTAAAACCAAAACCTAACAAAATCTTCTTCATCTCAATATCAAACCCCTCCACCGCCCCTGCCCACCTCCTTCCACAACTATTATTGCCTTCTCCCCCTTATCTGGAGGACACAGGTAACAGAGTTCTACACCTTCTCTTCTGTCCCCTGCAGTGTGGTCTCTGCCCCCAAGACTCTGCAGGGCTTTAGTTATGTCCACGCCCCCAGTAATTTGGGTATTGCTACACCCAGCAGCTCTTATTACACATGATCTCTCTGCTGACTGGGACAATGGCGACCAGTGCTCCCTCCTGAAACACTCTTCCTTGTTTTCTTTACAAGTCACCTTTCTGGTTCTCATTATGCCCAGACTCTTGAATCACACCCTATGCAGAGTCTTTAAGGCCTTTTTCCTAGGTGCGCTGCTCCTCTTCCTGATACTCCCCCAGGGTGACCTCATCCGTTCCGATAGCATCAGCCACCACCAACATGGGATGACCCCAGATCTCTCCCTTCACCAGATACCTCCCCTGTGTTCTATACATCCAAGTGCCTTCTGGACACCTGCACCCGGATGCCCCAGGGCACCTTAAACACAACGCAGACATAAGTCATCACTTACATCTCCCTATTCTGCTCCCCTCCTCAAACACCCCAAACCTCCCCCTATTCTTTTTCCACTTCTTATCACTATCTGTTCAGCTTCCCAAGAAAGAAAACTGGAAATCATCCAGGGACTTTTTTTTTAAGGATCTGAGTTCAGGGTGGACTGAACAGAACCCCCAAGGATATGGGCCACTCAAAGACAGCCCTCAAACCCACTGCTATCAATGGTTTCTCAGGATAAGGATAACCTAGAGGCAGATTTTAGTCTACTACTTTCAACTACAGAGAGAAGCCAGCCAGAGAAACAAATCTCTCCCTCTCCAACCTTCAAAAGGAACGCAACTGTTGCCCTCCTGTGGTAAAGTGGAGGCACTGCATCTCCTTTTCCAAGGCCAAAGGTTGGCTAAGTAGAAACTTCCTAGGATCTGACCCTTCAAGTAGGCTTTATTTTACAAAGGACTCTTTCTCCACTTGTATTTATTACAAAAATAATCTTGGTTCACCTTGTTTTGAAGTGAAGTAATTGATTCCCAAAAGTCGTCGTCGGCAGCCGTCCGTCTCGAGAGACGATGGTGTAGCTTCTTAAGTGTCTATCTGCACTGCCGAGAATGGCTGTGCAGTCCGACTCAGGAGTGACACGGCATCTGTCTCCTCCCGTGTTGAATTGACATCTTGCGATGACGCTGGAGTGTCCTCTCCAGTGGAGCTGAAGCTACAGAGCCTGGGCAGGGTGATATGGAGGGTCTGCTGTTGCCCATGCAGCAGACCCCCCCTCTCTTCGCAGCTGAAGGGTCCAAGGGAAAGACGGAGTCGATACAGCTTGGCTTCAGGTGCGCCGCAGGAGTTGCCGGTGTTGACTACAACGTCAAACCGCCTTAGGGACTCCGGCTCCGGATTTTCTGTCGGGGTTTACTCCCTTAGCCTTTCCCCTGAAGAGGTATGCCGCAAGGCAGCGGAGGTTTTTTGGAGTCAGAGTTTTCCTTCTCTGATGTGCCCTGACTGGAAGATCGAACCAGCGACACTTAGCTCGCAGGCCGACGCTCAATCCACTGAGCTAAACCAGCCAGGGCCACCCAAAAGTCAGTGTTATAAAAAAGAATTTGGTATTTTTATATCAGTCTCCATGGAGGATGCTCAAGTTACTTATATAAAATGTGGTATTTGCTGCCCTGACGGGTGTGGCTCAGTGGATTGAGCACCAGCCTGCGAACTGAAAATGTCACTGGTTTGGTTCTGGGTTGGGGCACACACCCGGGTTGCAGGCTGGGTCCCAGCTGGGGGCGTGCGAGAGGCAATGGGTTGATGTTTCTCTTGAGTATTGGTTTCTCTCCCTCTCTTTCTCCCTCCCTTCCCCTCTCTCTGAAAATAAATAAATAAATAAATAAATAAATAAATAAATAAATAATAGTATTTGCATATAGCCTATGCAAATCCTCCCATATACTTTAAGCCATCTCTAGGTTACTTATAATACCTAATGCAATGTAAGTACTATATGAATAGTTGTTATGCTGTATTGTTTAGGAAATTATGACAAGAAAAAACGTCTGTACATGTTCAGTGCAGACACAACTATGGTAGGTCTAACTGCATAGTACACACCAGCAACAATGTAACATTGTTGAAAAAATATTTTTAACCCGTGGTTGGTTGAGTCTGCAGATGTGGTACTGAAGGATTTAGAGAGCCAACTGTACAGATTTAAAATTATTTGGAACCATCAATGCCAATATCTATAAATTTCTGTCTCAGTGGTTTCATGCCTCATGTTATCACGAAGCTAGCCCTCTGGTGGCCTAGAATGGTGGAGAAAATGAACCAGTGGCACATTTTCAGATTGGGTGAATCAAAGGCCAACAGTAGTGTCAGCTGGCAGAGCCATTCTGACTCCCAAGAGTCTCTATCCCATAGCAAATGGTTCTCTGAATCAGCCCCTTGGACAGCGGTGGCTTTACTTGTTTCTGGGGACAACTAGTCATTCCGCTGTGTCATAAGGACCAATGAGCAACCATGCGCTTGGGGGAGGATGGGCACAGCTGAAATACTAGGTGCACTGAAGCCTCTCTGAGCTTTGCTGCTAACCGAATCAGTAACCAAAAATAGTATTGGAGAAAGCCATTCAAGATTGAAAATGTCCTGTCAATAATCCCCAAGGTGAGAGGAGGCAGGCCTGCAATTCAGTTACTAACAACACCTGCTTAAGGCATTCGAGAGAGTGGGCTGGAAGCCCCACCTTACAGATGAGAAAAGTAAGGGTCAAAAAGTCGGCAAGATCACCTACAGCTAGTAAATAGTACTATAGGCAAGACTCAACCTCAGTTCTCCTCGCTGTTAAAGCACGTTTCTTCTCTATAAAACAAATTGGTCCCAGTTTGTCTTGACTTTGTGGGATGTCTTTTGCTTTAGGCTAAGTATTTATACATTTAAAAGATGCTCCTTACCAAGCCATGTGCAAAACGCCTATGGAGGAGTACAAAATAACCCTAGTCTTCTCTGGATTTTTTTTGGTAAATGCTTCCTCCCCAGTGAGCCCTGAGAGCAATTAACAACTAGGTTTCTGGAGTCCTGTGATATACTTTGAGTCTGCTCGGCCCCCTGCTGGTTTAGTTCCAGAACTGCAGGAAGTCCTTCCTGTTTCTCAATAGACAGCAGCTGTAGCGAGAGCGCAGAACTTGCACCATGGTGATGGGCCACCGTCAAAGGAAACAAGTATGTATCACTGAGCTCTTGGCAAAAACTTCTAGGTAGACTTTTTTTAAAACACAGAATAGAAATGGGATATTTGTCTTGAACTGAAAGAAAAAATGTCTTAACAGATCCAGGTGTCCAATAGTATTTACATACTCACTGCTGCCAAATATATTTATTTTCCCCCAGTATCATATATTCAACCTTCATATATTTACTGAGTACTGTATGGGTTCCGAATGAGTCACCCCAAGATGTGCCTCTGTAGTATGCAGATTATTTTGAGCTAACGGCAACAGAGACCCCGTGGGCTCAAGAGAAACTTCTGCCTCCTCCTCTTTAATTACCCAGAAGATTGAATTAAGGGCCTTGCCCACAAGAAGAGATTATCAGAGATATCCTTTTTTAACCTAGCTATATGGCAAACTACTAATTACTGAACATCTGCCCTTCATATCACCCTTTGAAACTCCAAGGCACCTTACCTCACCCTTAGCTCAGGATGTCATATACACTTCAATTCCCCTGTCTTCAAACCTCTCATATATGTGGGATTCCTATGAATACATATGTAATTAAATGTGGTTACCTTCTCTTGTTAGGCTGCATCATGCTGATTGATTAAATGATTTATTTATTTATTTAATTTCTTAGCCCACCATAATTATCATAATTATCTGTTTACTTGTGGGTCTATGGCTAACTATAGTGAGCAGGCCCAGAACAGGGATTTTCAATCTTGTCTTCGCTTCCTTTTTGTCTTCACTCATTAAACGTTTTTTGAACAAATGAGAGTGTAATGATTGCATAAGAGATCACCATTTTCAAGCCTTGGGGGATTTCCTAAAATTGATTCAATCCTTCCGGAACCTTTTTTTTTTTTTTTTTTTCAGGAATAGTGCCAGGAAATCTGGATGGTCTCTTCCAGGATGTACTTTAGGTTGGCTGCTGCTCATGCTTCATGAAATTGTGAGAAGCATGGATTTGGAGGGCTGGAAGCCTGGGTTGAATTCTCACAGTCATGATACTTGTGTGACTTTGGGAAACTCATATAATCTCTTCATTTCTTGGTTTTATCAGCAGGGAAATAGTAATATCTAGCCCACAGGTACTGCTTGGTGGCAAATAAATGAGAATGTGTGTGAGAAGTGATAGCACATAGTAGATACTCAGTAAATTTTCTCTCTCCCAACTGAAAGAACCTCGAGGGTACAGGAAAGCTTCTTCCTCCCCCACAGTATCTACTATGTGTCTGAGGACAGAGCAGTCAATAAATAGACATAGTCTCATGGAACTTACATTTCAGAGGGGAGACAGACAATAAGCAAAGAAACAATGATAAATCCCCCCCACCCCAAGAATGCGATGGAGCTTAAAAAGCAAAAGAACACTATGACAGAGAATGGCAGCTACTCTAAGTGAGTGACTTTGAGACTGAGACCTGCAGAGGAGGGCACAGCAATGCAGAGCAGGAAGACCAGGTGACGTGAGATCCCAGAGGCTGGAAGAGCTGGTGTGACTGAGGGACTAAAAGGGAAGCAAAGTGAGGGAGAGAGTGGACAGGAGCTGTGGGTCCTTCTAGGTCATGAGCAACAAGTGCTATTTGTATCCATGCGCAATGCAAAGCCACTGATCGAATCTTAATCAGGGGAGTGATATTGATCTGATTTAAACTTTTAAAGTTTAGCTCTGCCTTTCCTATCGAGAATAACCTAAAAGCAACCAAGAATAAAGGCAGGAAGATCAGACAATTTCAGAAATCCATGGCAGACACATGGACCTTGAACCAGAGGGTAGACCCAGAAAGAAAACAGGCAAAATGGCCAGTGTTATTTTAGGGACAGAAATGAAATCAGCTGCTTCTAATTTGACAATGATGTATGATACAGAAAATCTAGGGTGTTTTGTTTGTTTGTTTTTTGTTGCATACAGGTCAGTGGTGACGCTACTCACTTACACAGAAAAGGCTGATAGAAAGAGGTCATGGAAGGTGTTGGTAGAGAAATGTTGACATGGGGTAACTTAGCAATCACATAAGCCTATAGGGATACAAGGAAGAAATTTGGGCTCAAAAATACAAGTACTGGCAACATAAGAAAAGGAATGGCATTTAGAGAACTGGCCAGAGAATGAGTGCTAGGTCCACTCCTCAGATTCTTCTAAATTCTCTGCCACAGTCTCCTGCATAGGGCCTGGCACGTGGTGGCTGCTGAAGAGCTGGCTACCCAGGGAAGAAAATGAGACTCAAAATTAACACGGGCTTTTGATGTCAGGGAGCTGCTGTCTCTTTTCCACATAGATGATCAGGCCTCAGGTATTAATAGAAACTTGGAATGCTTTCTCCATGACAACAGCTGGGTGACTAGCCTAGCACTTCCGGCATTGGATGGGCGGATATTTGCTGTCTCCAAAGAGCTGGTCTGAAATGGACAGGTGTGTTTGAAGCAACAGCTGGCAGGTGCTGTGAAGGATTTAAATTCTCCCAACAATGGTGGCATAAGGCCGTCTGCTAGGCTGGTATGCTTGCTGATTCAAATCACCCATGTTAATCCATTCCTAAAATCAAATGTCAGCCTACATAGACAATAACCCCACAGAGTTAGTTTTACTCAATGGCTTCAAACTATGCATAACAAGCCAGAAACAAGTATCGTATGTGAACAATAGGTATTCACAGGACCCCCAAGGTAGAAAGTATTTTTAGGAAATTAAAAATGCAGGCAAAATTATGCATCATCAATCCATAGGGAGTGGCAATTGTTGGGTGTGTTTTATATATGCATATATATTTTTTTTTTCCATTACCACTTATCCCCCTATCTCGTCCCACCCCCCATGTGTGTGTTTGGACAAAACTCAGCAAAAGAATTTGCATTTTTTCCTTAGGACCCACTCCTGTGGGTGAATACTTGAAGTGCTCCCTGCAGTTGACCTGCATTAACCATGCTGCTGCTTTCGGGCTCCACCTCAGCAGAGAAAGAGATCATTCCCATTCAGAGAGGACACACAGGAAGGCATGGAAATAAGGGGCCTGCTCCTGAGAGTAGCTGGTCACCTGCTCCTAAGAACTGGATTTAGATTCTCTCTATAGATAAATTATTAAACAACAAAGTACTGCTTTTTTTTTTTTTTTTTTTAATCCTCACCCAAGGATATGTGCATTGATTGGAGATAGAGAGAGACAGAGACAGAGAAAAAGAGAGAGAATCATCGATTGGTTGCCTCCCTCACAAGTTGCAACCAGGAATCAACCCCAAAACCTAGGTATGTGCCTTGACTGGGGATCAAACCTGTAACCTTTTGGTGTACAGGACAATGCTCCAACCAACTTAGACACCTGGCCAGGGCCAAAGTGCTGCTTTTTAATGAAAGTATTACAACTGCATTGACAGAAAGTTAGAAAAATTCTGGGAGGAAATGGTTTCGCCACATGAAAATGAGTTAATTAACATTTGTTATATTTTAAAATACTTTTTTAACAGTTTATGACATAAACTTTTTTTTTTTTTTAAATGACATAAACTCTTAATGTCAGTACCTCTTTTGGCTCTTTTGGGCTTATATGACACCATCCCCCAAAATCAAATCAGGTCCTTTTGGTCCTATGTTCTGAGGATCTTTTACAAGTACTGTCCACCAGTGACTCAAAGACACTGTCTGCCAGGGACACAATTTTCCAAAGATCAGTATGGGGAAGATGTGGGGCTGGGTTCTAATCTTTCTTTAGAGATAACACCAGATCCTCCTTCATGCACTCGTTATATATTAGTGTACCAGACCTTGTGTTAGGTGCTAGGGCTACAGCTGTGGATTAAATAGATAAGGTCCCTGCTCCCACAGGCCTTACATTCTTGTGCGGATGCATATACTGTGTAGGGGAAGAAGAAAGGGAAAACAGAGAGAAGTAGATTTTCTTCACTATGTATTAACTATTTTAAATACTAATGGAAACTTCAAAGTGGTAGAACACAGTAAATACCTTCGATGCTCTGTGGGCCCACAATATTCATGGCCTGGTGAGCTGGATACTCTACCCGTGGCCTGGCAATGCCCAGCTGCTCCATAACGCCGTGGAGCAGTCTCTGGATGTCTGTTTCGGAGACCCGGTCAGGGGTCCTTGGGCTATAAGCAGATGTTGCCATCCATCCAAATGTCAACCAAAACATTAGGCCAGATAGCATGGTGGAGGCCATCCTGGAGGCCATTTTTAACCTGCAGAAATAAGACCAAATTATATGAATAGGCCACAATTGGCAACTGTGATGATGCAAGGGACTAATTTGAGGACCACCCAAAAAGGGACTGCAATGAAAAAATCCTAGGGATTTGCTTTTGCCTTAAATACCCGCTGTTGCCAGGGCATCTGCTGTGGGAAGGTGTTAAGAAACAGAACAGTTGGAGACAGCCAACTCCTCTGTCCTCTCATACTTGGGAAGACCAGGCTGGAATGGCAGTTCTCACTCATTCTTTGATCCTCCTTGCAGCTTCCCGGAAATTATGCATCACCCCTAATCCCACCATTCTCTCCCTTTCTTACAAAAACAAACAAACAACAACAACAACAAAAAACTTGTTTCAATTTTGAGAAAGGGACACCTTGAGTTTCCCTAAGTCTTGGGGGCCAGAGTTGGGAAGGTGTGGGGTGAGGGGTGGGGAAGGCTCCCAAGGAGTTAGGGAGACACAAAAGGTCAAGAATCACAGAAGGGTTAGAGTGGTGGAAGGGAACACGTTAGCTTAGAACATCTAGTATCAGTACATCTGAGATCCTGAGGGGGACTCAACAACACACACACCGCTCAGGTCTGCCCTGCCATCAGAAAAGGGAGGGGAGGCGTGTTTGCTCAATCACGGGCAGGCTGGGTGATCTTGGGCAAAAGCCTCAGCTTTCTCCTCGGGCAAAAGCCTCAGCTTTCTCCTCTGCCAAAAGGAGATTAGAAAAGCCTGTGTCTTATAGCATTGTTGTGAACATATGTGTGGGAACACACATCAGGAGGGCCAGAACCATGCCAGGCACAGAGCACCCACACTGCTGTCATTATGTTGGCAAAGTTACCTTACAGTCTGGGGTTAGAATCTGAGGAAGTGAGTGATGACAGGGAAGACAGACAGGTGAAAGAGAGGGAGAAAATGAGTCTGGGAGTCACTGTCCTAAATGCTGGCTTCCGTCGCCAGATGCCTACAGAACAAGGGAACAGTCGTTCATGCAGCGACCCTCTGCAGCTGCTCGCCCACGCTTCTGACCATTCTTCTACGCATTTTCTTCCCTGGGACTGAAATATTTATAACTCCTAATATCTTTTTCTGCATAGAAAAAGGCCTTTTCTAGCCATCCCTGGATACAAAGCCTTATCTCCCGAAGAGCAAAGCCTTCAATTCTGACGGGAAAGGCCGGAGGCAGCCACCGGCCTCCATCCAGCCCTCTCCATCTTTCCCTGCTCTGCACTGAATGCAGGCTGTCTTTCTGCTTCATTTACATCCCCCGCCAACACACTTCTATTTGATGAGCCGCATGACCTCCTCCGTAGGTACTCTTTCCCTATTTATAGCCGAACCTCCCAACCCCGCAGGCATCCTTTGTCTGCACCCAGCCTCCAGCTCCGATTTCAGGACGCCCTTCCCGACTCCCGATCCCGAAGAACCAGCGCGTCTCGGCTGCGCCTCAGGAGGTCGAGCCGGCATCAGCGCGGGACTCACCCAGCGATCGAAGCCTGCCTGCCGCGGGTCTGGGCCTTGCTGGAGGCCGGGTGGGAGCAGCGATCTCGGTCTCTGGTGCGTCACCTCCGCATCTTAGCTCCGCCCCGGCCCCTCCTCCAGCAGGTGGGGGCCGCCCAGCAGGGACTCCCCAGGAAGCCCCCAGATGCTGGTGCCTCCTCCCTGGAGCCACACGGCGTTCAGCCCACGCATTCCAGATGCGAATCTCCTAGACATCCTCTTGTCCACCGACCCCTTTCCTCACGCAAGTATCTAAACGATGTGCCAGGTCGCCACTGTGTACTTTGCCCTCCAAAGCACATCTTTAATTCCGCCACCATCCAGCATTTTTAAAAGTCTTTCAGCTTTAAGAGGAAAGAGGGAATGGGGCAATGATGGGAGAAACAAAAGATGAGGAGGTCCTAAGAGCATTTGATGATGGCAACGACAGGGCATATCCCACGGGTGCTTTCGGAAGCCCTTTCATTGAGCAGGGAGACTGAGGCTATTCAAGATCACAAAATGCTAGCAACTTCTGTTCAAGTAACACCCAAAACGTGGGAAAACCTCTAGGAATGAGTTTTGGGTGTTATTTCTCAACATCCACACCAACTATCAGGTAAAATTCCTTTGGCCTCAAGAGAAACCATACTCCCAGCACACTGCTGAAATTTATCTGGGTAGACCCATAAGTTTATGTTTTTATAGATCAAACTTGTACACTTGAATTTTACCCAAATACAAAAGTTGAAATGCAAAACTATACAATGTGGTATTGCAAATTTCTTTCAAGACCGGGGGTGACTAGAGTACCTGGGGGTCTAAGAATAACTAACTTGAGGTTAGATTCCAGATTGCTTCAACCTAGCTTTACGCAGCAAATCTATGGTCACCTACAGCAATTTTATCCAGTGCAGAGGGGCACGCAAAATTCATTCTTTAGGGACATGGCCTTGGTTTGATGCCAGCCTACTTCCTAGCCTTTTCTTCTGTGGATACTCTTCTGTTTCCAGCGTTTTGTTTCAGGTTATGCTCAATCAACAGTGCAAATAGTTTATTGGTTCTAGGTTCAAAGGCCAAGCTGGGCTTTATATTTATTATGTACACACAATGAGGGTTTATTTTTTTATTCCAATTCTGAATTTTACTTTTAACATTGTTCACTGTTACCTTCATTTTGTGCTTGGAAAAATGAAAAAGTCATTTAAAATTTACTGTTTTTCTGATAAATGGAAACTCAGTTGAAATACAGCAAAAAGTGAACATTGTAATTGAAATTTGGTATTTAAAAAAACAAAACATATACCACATGTATCTTGGACTTTATGATTACCAAAATCCTATATTAAATTCTTAGTGATTTTAGGATGTTGCCAAGCAACCCACTAATTTAGTTCTATATAACTGTATTTTCTCATAATAATCAAATTAATATTAGATTTTTACCTGTAAGAACAGTAAAAATAACCTTTGCACATATCCAGACACCTTTTAACTTTGTTAATTACGTTTATCATTTAATCAGATAGCCCCAGGAGATTAGGAACATAATCTATTTTGTGTAAAAGAAAAAAAAAAAAAAATGTAGATTAAATCAAGTCTAAAACTCAACTTGCCTGACTTGCTCCAATTATCATACCTCCTAGCTATTCATTTTCAGCTAATAAGAATGGACATGTGTGTATTTTTTTAAAAATAAGTATCTCTCATTATTGATTCATCTCTCAGAAAAGCCACTAATTCAGGTAATTTGTACAGTTAATTTCCCATGTCTTCTTTCTAAATTAGTCTTCCAATTCAACATTTTGCCCATCCCCATGAATATAAGAGGACATTAATAATGTTTTAAAGTTAAAAAAATTCTTTGCAACAGACAACATATATCAGAGTTTATGAATATTTTCTATCTCTACTACTAGAGAAATATCATAAACATCTGAAATGCACACCCAGTAAACACTACAAACCTGTTTTGATGTCAGTTAAACATAATGTTTGTATCTACAGATTTTTACAGTCTTTATATAAGTCAATTGCTAGCTCTGAGAAAGGGCTGATTCCTAGGTAATGAATATAGACAGGAAATTGCTTTGAAATAGGAGATGTACTGCTATCAAGTAAAACTTGCTAAAGCAAACATCTGATGACTTTAAAGTCCTCATGCACACACGCACACACACACTAAATCTGGTTGCTCTGAGTAGGTGTGCAATGCTGCCCCAACCTCTGACTGACATTCTAACAACTGACCTAAAAACTATTTTTAGTGGTTGATTCTGCCTGTGTATTTCTTCCTGTAAAATTTAGAGAATATCTTCTATTCCTTCCTTAAAGATTTATAATTTCTAATAATTTGAAATATAAAGTTTTGCGTGACAATTTGCATCGAATTCTAAAAGACATTTTGAATTTTATTAGTCCAAGTAATTTTTCAGAAAGTTATCTTTAATGTCTATGCTAAATAAATAACATTTACACACAAGACAAAAACATCACTGGCTTTTACAAAAATCCAAAGTATAAGAATCCAAGGTAAATGTCGAGGTGGATCAACTATTTCAAATTCTAGAATCAAGCATCTGCATATAAGAAATCACCTTGATTAATTTTTTCAAGCTTCATTATTCCTCAATTTAAAATTCTACATGGGACAAAACAGATATAAATGTATTTGTGCAAATTAACTTTAAAAAATATAGTATGGCTTAAAAGTCATCAATTATTCCTGCAGCATCTACTATATAAGCATACTTGAGTCATTATTCTACTTTAGCCATTATTCTTAAGTGATCACCTTGTACACATCTACAGGCAATAGAAACCTAATTACTTTGTCCCAAATAGGAATAAAGGATTAAGATGCCACCGAAACAAGTTTAATTTCTAGGAATTTGGATAAAGACAATGAACATTAACGCAATTCAAGAAGTAAGATTTGTGCCCTGACTGGTGTGGCTCAGTTGGTTGGAGCATTGTCCTGTAAACCGAAAGGTTGTGAGTTTGAGTCCCAGTCAGGGCACATGCCTGGTGGCGGATTCTGTACCCTATCGGGGGCTCATACAAGAGGCAACGAATCAATGTTTCTCTCCCTCTCTCTCCCCCTCTTCTCTATATAATCAATAAGCATGTCATGTCCTCAGGTGAGGATTTAAAAAGAAAAAGAAATAGGATTTGCAAGGCTTATCTATTCCCTTTATATGTTAGAAATTTCTTGTAAAAATGTTATCTGACTTAGGAGGAATGACACAACTCATTCGACTCTTCCTATCACACTTAAGAAATAAAATTCAGTTTTCAAAACTCAATTTCTTATAAAACCAGTCAACAATTTCTCTTAAAAAGTAAAGTATAACCTCTGTTTTAAGAGCTCACAATAAGTTTTAAATATTGCCATAATTAAGGAAAACAAAGTAGTCATTTATACAAACCTAAGAATTCAAGTTGCTTTTGCAGTGAAATTAAAAATCTATCACATAACAATCATCCTGAGCTACAAATTACCTTGCAAGCACATCACTAACATTTATTTACATTAATGACAGGCATAACATTCACTAATTACAAGTCTACAGGTTTACTTGTTGGTAGTAGTTGAGTTTTTCCAATAGGATTTTTGGGAGAACCTTTATACCAGACCCTTTCTTTCTCTGATGGTTTTCTAAGGATCCTGTTATTCATCCCAGAAGAAAAGCCCACATTATTATTTGCAACAGATTTTAATATATCTTGATTTGTCAGATCTTCCAAAGGAAACTTAATTTGACCATCAGATGTCACTTTCTGTTTATAAACTCTGGTTGACCCAAGAGAAGCCTTCATGGAATCTGGGTGCCTCTTCATCTGTGAGAAAGATTTAGAAGTTAATTCCATGCTTGATTTTGAAACTGGATCAACATTCGACTGTTCGCATGATGTAGACTTCTGTTCTCTTGGACCTGATTGAGAAAATGAAATCGAGGACTCTTTTGATATATTTTCTCCACAGGAGGAAAGAGCACCGTCACAGCTCACTGCTTTAACCAGAGGAGAAGCAGTATCAAGATGTGCCAATTTATGCCTTGTAGGTTGTCTGTTATACTCTAACAAAGAAGTAATTCTTCTGACAGACTGACGGACAGGCGTGCGCTGCAACTTGAGAGGTGATTTAACTTTTGTCCTATTTGGTTCATTTAAAGAAAGCTTATTAAACCACTGTATGTGGTCTGAAACCTTGCCATGCTCTGTTCCTTGTAACCTTTTAGAAACCGTAGTATCACAAGTTTCCACCAGTGAATGCTGTTTAAGGACTCTCACGGGCTTAGGTTTTGACAGGCTGATTATGCTACATGCAATCTGCTCTGAGGAAGAGATGTTCGCTGCATCCTCCCTAGAAGCTGTGCATTTCGGGAAATTCTCTTCAACCATATTCTCCTCCTTCAATTTAGTATTTAGTTTATCCCTTGGGGACTGTTGTGTTTTCATTTGTTCATCACTGGGCAATTCTTGCTTGCTTAAAGAATCATTTGTTATGTCTGAATGAATGCTTTTGTCATGTTCCATCTTCATCTCATTTAAGTAACATTTTATAGTTGCTTCTCTATCTAATTTTTGAATTGGATGTAGCGAAAAGTCTCTTTCTGAAAAACTGTTTTCACTTTTACTAGTGTGGTGTTCACTTGATTCTATCACGGTCAAATCATTAGTTTCAAAGAGATTTTGCCCTGGGCTGCACGCCATAGAAGATGTTTCATTCAATTTTACTTTCCCTGCATTAGTTATTGATGACTGCCTGTGATTTATCAATGCATGAAGATGGCTTCCAGATTCAGAAAATGCTTTCTGAATTTTCACCAAAGTCTCTGTACTCAAATTATTTTCATCCCCACTAAGAGAGCTTCCGGTTACATTGTTATTATGCTTATTATGTATATTAGAGGGGGTGAGTTCATATGAATTAATAGATGACTTTTCCACCATAATATCAGGCTCCAAAGAGAAGTTTTCCACCTCAAGACTTCCCTCTACTGGAGAAGCTTCATTTGCTTCTATTTCTTGAAAACTTGAATTACTAGGTCCTGTCCAAGACATTCGGTAGCTTGTTTCATCTAGTCGCTCTGGAGTTAATAAGTTTTCCTCAGACTTACTGCTCTTTTTTGAACCTAAAATAAAGCAGTTCAAGGTTTATAATCATTTATATTTGACCTAGTTTTGAAATACTATGTAAATACATGGTAAATAAAGGTACTAAGCATTTAATTACAAAAAATTAAAGATTTGTGTAAATTTCTTTACAATAAATAAGCATCCTCCAATTGTTCCCAAAATATACACTGCCAATTCAAATATTTATTCAAACATGAATTTTAAATTTCTAGAACAGTAAATTACTTAATACATTTTATCATTAACAAAGCAACTAAAGGTTATGTGTCAATTTTATATCAATAAAGCTGGGAAAGAAATGTTTAAACCAACTAAAAAGTAGGCTTTTTGAGTAAAACTCTAACAATTTAATGTAAATGTACCTTTACCTTTCTTTGTTAATCTTTCATCAATATCTGGGCTAAAAAGCAGACCTGTTTTTACAGATTCAATTCTGTTTTTAAAATTTTGTTGATTTGCAAGTCTTCGACCAATATTTTCATGTCTGTTGACACCAGAACACCCATTCTGCACAGACAAAAAGTTACAAGTTTTGGTTAAAAATATAAACCAGTTAATTTTCAAAATATTAAGACAAGTTAAATTTTTATTGTTATCAAAATCCTCTATAGTGAATTAAAAATGACATATATGATTGAGAAACAATTTATAACAAACACAAATATACTTATTTGCATGCTGGTACATTGTAAGCATTTGACTTGGCAATTAGTTGATTTTATAATCCAAAATAAAAAATAGCTTCACATATTCATTAACTTAAAAATAATTATGTTGAATCTGTGCCAAGGCCTATTCACAATAGTGAAAAAAGACAAACAAACACACAAAAAAACCAAGACCAAAATCTTACCTTCATAGAATTTATATTCTAAGTGGAGAGCTTTAGACCAGAACAAAATAATCAGTCAATTATATTGTATGGTATATAAGATGAAACGTGCTATGCAGAGAAGTAAAGTGGGGTAAGAAGAATATGAAGTGATAAAAGGAGGGGGTTTAACTTTAAACAGAGTGATCATAAGAAGATGATCTGTGAGTAAAGAAAAATGAAGATGAAAATCAAGAATGTATAAAGGGGAAAACATTCCAGGGAGAGGAAATGCCAGTGCAGTCTCTAAGGCCGAAGCCAGGTCTGGCATGTTTGCCCAACAGCAAGGAGGCAAGAATGGATGAAGCTGACTGCGCATGGGCAGTGGCAGGAGGAGAGCTCAGAGAGGGAGGCTGAGAACAGGTCACGTGTAGGATTGCAGTCAATGGAAGAATTTTTTTTTTTTTTCTGAACAAAAAAGTGACATGACTTAATTTGGGCTTTAAAAGGATAATTTTGGCTAGAGGACTACAACAAGGTAGAAGTAAATATATCTACTAGTAGAAACTTATTTCAATAATCCAAGTAGGAGATGACTGGACTTAGAGAGTTAAAAATGTAGTACTGCTGAGAATTGGTCTGAATATACCTGGAGAGCAGAAGTTAGACAGGATTCCCTAATGGTGTAGGCAGGGCATGCAAGAGAAAGCGAGGAGTCAAGAATGCCTGCATGGTTTCCGGCTGTAACTGAGGTGGTGAAGACTGCCAGGAGAAGTAAGCTTAGGGGGAGGGGAGGAGGGGAGAAACAGTGGCAGTGAAGAAGCGCATCTCAGAGCTCTACTTGGGAGAGGTGACAGTCGAGATGTCTACTGGATCCACATCCAAGTAGGCAGATCAAGTAGGCAGATACTAAGAAACAACCGAGTTGATCAGGAGAGCAATCTGGGCTGAAGATACACACTTGGAAGGCTGAAGTAAGTATATGATGTTTAAAGCTGATAACCCCCTTTGAGTGAGTGGAGAGAGAAAAGAGAAGTCCAGGAATGAAGCTTTGAGCACTCCAATGCAAAGAAATTAGAAAAGTACCCAATGAAGAAGGAAGAAAGCATGAGAGTGCAGTGTCCTTGAAGCAAGGAAAGAAAGTATACTGAAGAGGAGCAAGTGATCAGCCAGGACAAATGTGGCTGGCAGGTCAAGTCACACAAGGACTGACATTTATCCAGTGGCTTGAGTACCGATGAATTCATGGGTGGCCCTGATGAGAACAGTCGCCATGAGTGTGGGGATGAAAGCCTCACTGAAGTCAGTTTAGGCAGAGTAGAAAAGGAGGAGCTGGAGATACGCCAGTGTAAGAGTTTGGTATAGAGAGGAGTGGAGGATGAGAAAGTAGCTGGAGGGGGGCAGGTTTGAGAGGGTCTTTCAGCATCGAGTCTACAGCTTTATACTAAGATGAAAAAAAAGTGAGAGACAACTTACTACATCTTTGCTACTTCTCCCCAGACTAAATTTCAAACGAAGAGATCTTCGAACTTTTTCTTTACGACTGATTTTAGGAGAGAAGCAGCCTGCTTTTCCTGATTCCACCCTAAGAAGAGTGGAATTTAAAATGTCAGTTTATAGCACAAAAACTGAAGAAATTTTTGCAAAATGAATTGAGAATGTTCACAGCAAATCAAACTGCTAGTAAATCAAAAGTAATAATTTTCTAAAATCAGTTATCTTTAAAATAACATATATGAACACATAGTATTTGCATTAAAAAATGATTTTTTCCTATCAGAAGTTATTTAGTCAGGTATAAACCAGAATCATTAGAATAGACTAGATTTTTAAATAAGCAGAAATTTAAAAATTACCACAAGAACATGAAGTAGGATTTTAAGCAAGCAAATGACTCAAATTAGGAATCTTTCTATGGAGGATATATAAAGGGCACCTGATTAATAAGATTATAAATGCAGAGAAATTTTTTAAAATTATAATTCTCAGTATACAGACAAAATATTTTATTAACTATCTACACCAAATATTTATCCAATGAAAACAGAATGCACTGCATAAATTACCTGCAAACTTTTTTGCTTGCAATCCTTTTACTTCGCCTTGGCACATTTGTATTGATTGAACGATTTCCACTGACGGCTACAGGAGAGAGTGAACTCTGAGAGGACCCTTCTGGGCTTGTATCAAGGTGAACTATAAAAATAATCACATGTACTATACCACACATACTTTATTTTTCCCCCCAAAATACAAGTTATTAATAGCAATTGGACTTCAAGCCTTAATTTCTACCCCTACACCACAACAAAAATCATATAATTTCTGCTTAAAATTTTCAGGGGCAAAATAACCCAACTCAACTTAAAAATAATTATATATATATATATATATATCCACTTTCTACTTTTTATATGCTAATGAAAGCTGAGATTAACCATGGCTTTCACATTGGAGTTTTGCTTTAAAATCATTTAGGAACACAAGGGAGGACTGGACACTGTTGGAGATTGGAGATAAAGCAAGCTTTCATGGCAGACAGACTTGAGTTTGTTCCACTCTTAAATGGCTGTAAGCTCTGAAAATGGATTTCTATGGCATATATAAGTATTACTGTAATGTATATAAAATGTCCAGCATAATACTTGATACATAATACTAATAACTTTACCAAAAATAATTTTAAAACAATTTAGAGTCTGAGTATCCAGTATGCACCTGTTAGCCAATTGCAGTCCATCTAACTCGAGTATAATTGTCAAATGTTTTTGGCAAAAAGAAAATGATCTGTAACACATGCCTAAGCACTTGGCTACTGCCATGTTCCATGCTAAAAGCTGGTGGTTACAACAGCTCATTTTGATAAAGTTATTTAACACTATATCATGAAACTGACTAAAAAGGAAATTAGGAAACAAGTAAAATAGTTATGAACAAAAGCTCCCTATACATTTGACTTATATTTGAATCATGCCCAGGATGCACTCCACAAACTTGAACCCTTTTAACTCATCATTGATATCAATAAAGAATTACCATGGGTCCCCAGGGACATCCACATTTTACCATAACCATTACAATGGCCTTGGGGTGCTTCTGACTAAAGAAAACTGTGGAGGCCAATATTATATATCCAATGTGACATACGTAGCTTTATTCTAGGGCTGCAGTGATCACTAGTAGGCACAGCCAGAACACATGGCATAATGCAAAATTAGCACACATATATGAAATAAATTACATATAGGTGCTCATGGATTTTAGATTCATATTGTTGCCTTTATATTGAAAAGAAACAAAACAAAACAAAATATTTTGCAGATGGAATCTATTAAATGCCTGAGAAAGTAGGGTCCAAGAAAAATGGTGAGTTAAAACAACAGGGTTACTGTTGAACTTTTTGACTTTACTTTTTAAAAATTCACTGATTATCCCTCACTCGTGTGGCTCAGTTGGTGGGAGTGCTGTCCCGTATACCAAAAGGTCATGGGTTTGATTCCTGGCAGGGCAAATACCCAGGTTGCGGGTCAGATCCCGGGTCGGGGAGCGTACAAGAAGGCAGCCAACCGGTCTCTCTCTCTCTCTCTCTCTCTCTCTCTCTCTCTCTCTCTCTCTCTCTCTCTCTCTCTCTCTCTCTCTCTCTCTCTCTTCCACCTCCCCCCACCGCTCTCTCTAAAAGCAATGAAGAAATGTCCTTTGGTGAGGATAAAGAAATTTAAATTTAAAAAAATTATTGATTAACCAGGCTTATACTAATGTTACAATAAAAGAAGAACGTTTAATCTATTTTGAGGGGACTTGGAGAAAAAGAATCAACAGGTTCATCCTTGGGGAAGATGCTAATAAGCAAAGGCTTCACATGTGCTGTTTGGAAAAAGTCCTCCAAAGTGAAAAAACCTTTTTAAATTAAAAAAACACACACTTTTAAAAAGTTGAAGTCTTCAATTTCTGAATACTGAAAAAGCTACAGACTCAGCCTCAGAGTTCTTATCATTACACTTTAATGAACCATGGAGAACCTGTGAACGAGCAGAAACAAACTGCTATTCTGTTTATTTTTCAAATAAAACAAACAAGGAAAATATAAATCTTTTACATAAATCTTTTAGACAATAGAAACAAAAAAGAGGCTCTTGAGAAGATCTCATAACCCAGTTAATGAATTCAAAATGGAACTCTTAACACCATCAGAAACCAATAAAAATCTAAAAGAATCAGAGACCACTCACATTTTGACTAAATGTGAAACAAATACAAGATGGAGGACCCCAGGCTTAGTTTTGGTTTCATTTCATTTTGATTTGACCATAAGGTTAATATGAGCCACCTGTATTCCACACATGCTGATTCAACCTAAGACCACACTAACAAAAGCCTGGTATTCAAATTGGCATGGTTATATTATATTATTCTCTGGAGGCTCTGGTTGGCCACATTAGGAACTTATAGTTCATTTGGAAGAAAATGGCTGGGCTAGTAAGGGATCTGGAAACCATACTACAAGAAACAGTATAAACAACGTTTGTAAAGCTTTTTATATAAGCTAATTGAGCATAAAACTTTGAAAATATTACAAACACCCCCCCTTCCCCCACCCAATGCAGTCCACAACGGTTACTCCAATGGTAATATCCCCACTCTGGATTCAGAGATGGTCAAACTTCTGGCAATCCCAAGTCAACAGAAGATAGCAATACGGTTATAGCTATAGATCCAGAAGCAACTAAAGTAGAATTCAGAAATTTCAATCACAAAAAACCTGAGTACCAATGCTATCCATGGAAGTCCAAACTGTCTGAGTTATTTCTCATAACTTTCAATGGGCATGGCCATAAAAAACACATACATTAATTATGCTGACCACTGTCCATTTTAAAATTTAGAGATCTCTCCCTGACCAATGTGGCTCAGTAGGTTGGACATGGTCCCACAAAGCAAAGGTCACCAGTTTGATTCCTGGTTGGAGCAAATGCCTAGAATAAAGCTCTGGCTTCTCAAAAGTGGTATTAGTGTGAAACAGCACTTTGCCCAGAATAGGTACTCATGTTAATATTTACAACCCAATCATATAAATTACATTTGCTACCTGATACGGGTGTAGAACTGGTACTGAAGAGATTACTTGGTAACAACTCAAGGTTAAAACTGTGCTTTACAGACTTCCTTTTCTTGCTTGAGAAGCCATACGAATCTACTGGCAGTTTACGCTTAGCATTTGGTGTAAGGATCACTGGTGACTCAGACAGCTGGGCTGGAAAAAAAAAAGGAAAGTTATTGTTTCTCCCACAAAGTTGAGAAAATAAAAAAGCTTTATAAATTTATTCTTATAAAGCTATTACTTAGGGCTAAACAAAGAATGAGGTGATATGTTTACATTTTCAAATGTTATATAGCTAAATACCAAGCAATTCCATAAAATAAAAAGACAAGTTGAAAAGAGACAAGATTCTTAAAACAGTATTACCTTAAACCAAATAGACTAAAAGACACATGTAATTCATGTTAAAGAATATTATTAACACGGGGAAGAAAATTATAATCAAGGAATTAAAATAAAAACTGATCTAAATATACTTTGCTTTTCATTATAACTGAGTATTAATCAGTTAATTTATTCAATCTGGAAAACAAAACAAATGATTATATAGTTTGTTATAGGACTAAATAATTTCAGCCATAAGCAAGCTAAGATAAAAACACTAAAATATACACTAATAAGCTTCTGGCTCTAAAACAAAAATAAGATTGAGTTATTTTCACATGTTCAATAACATCTAACTTACAAGCAACAGAAAAGCGTAATTTTGAAGACTAAAGATATAACAATAGACTAAGAGAAATTCTTAATTATAATTGTGGGTTCATTAACTCCAATGTAATTAGCAAGTCAATTAACATATAAAAGCATAGTAGTACAGTATCCCCATTGAAAATGTTGAATTTGATTAAACAAAAATAATTCAAACATTTTCATTTAAATAAATACATATAATACCTACCAACTCTTTCTTGTTGCGGTGTAATGGAAGGTGTTCTGTTATATTTAAGTTTACTTAGTGCTCCACTGACAAAATCTGAAATGCAAGGCATACATAATCATATAATCAATTATAACTTAACATCTGCCTATCTTTCACCAATGATTCAAATTGATTATTTGTGGTCTTCTAACATCTAAGTTTGCATCAACTTATATGTTTTAAAGGTCATTTAAAGGAATTATTTCAAAATAGAAAAAAAACTAAGTGATATATTTTTATTCCATTCTACTTATACTCTTATCTCTCTCTCTCTCTCTCTCTCAAAATAAATAAATAAATAAAATAAAATAAGATATAACCCTAGCTGGTATGCCTCAGTGGATTGAGTGCTTGCCTGAGAACTAAAGGGTCATCAGTTTGATTCCCAGTCAGGGCACATGCTTGGGTTGTGGACCAGGTCCCCAGTTGGGGGTGTGCAAGAGGAAACCACACATTGATGTTTCTCTCCCTCTCTTTCCCCTCTCTAAAAATAAATAAAATCTAAAAAAAAACAAACAAAAAGATATAATATCGAATGAAAGGTAAAACACATATTTATGATGTATGGAAACGTATGGAAGATGAAAGCATTACTTGTTGAGGAGGGTAGGAGGAAGTGGTAATAAGAGAGAAAGCTTTGCAGGGTAAGTAAAACCCCATGTGTTCTGGAGGATTCATAGGTGTTGATTTGGGCTAGGTGAAGAGCTAGGTAAAGAGCATATGGATTTACGCACACTAGAAACCAGTAGTTCTGTGTTGCTAGAGCAAACAGTGAGCAGTGGATGTGGTAAGAGATAAGCCTTCTGTATTAGAAGAACAGGGCCTGAGTGTCATTTGAAAACCTTGAACTTCTCCAAAGGCAAAGGAGAGCAAAACTATCTGATCTGCATTTTAGGAAAATTACTCTGGCAGCAGTTTAAAAGACAGACCTAAGGCAGCATGCTTCCTTGAAGGCAGGTGAACTAGCTGAAGGTTCTTCTAAGTATGTTACTAAGTCATTAATCAAGCATGTCATTTGTACCTGCAATGTGTCAAGCACCTGCTAGCATTAGAGACACAACAGTGACCACTACAGACATAGTCTTTGCCTTTATGGAGCTTATTCTCTGAGAGAAAACAAACAATAAATACACTAAATACTAAATGTATAATGACAAATGGGTTAAGTAGTCTGAAGTTAAAATATAACAACAGATTTATACTAGGGAGTCAAAGGTGTCCCTAAGGAGGTGATATTTGAAACCTGCAGAAGTGTGGAAATTAGCCAGACAAGAGATGGAAGTCTGAACAGAGACAGGGACAGTGGAAAATGGAGGCAGGAATAAAAATATTAAGAAGATCAAAGTTACAAGAGTTGGTGAGCACTGAGATGTAAAGTGAGGAAAGAGTAAATAAAGACATAAAATTGGACTTCTGGACAAGAGGGAGGCGTAGACAGACACACTGCGTCTCCCTCCACAACAAAGAGGAATACAACTACCTCAAAACTAGAAACAATCATAAGTTACAGAGAATCAAACTACATGGAAGTCCAGCAAACAAAGATACACTCATCCAGACAGGTAGGAGGGGCGGAGCTGGGGAGGAGAGGACACAATGTGGTGGTGGCGGCAGCGGCGGCAGAGGCAGGCCAGCAGAAAGCACAGACACACGTTTTAAAAAGTCAGGAGGGACACCTGGGGAGCGTTTCCAGCTCCTCACCAGCCCTTGCAGCTCACTGACCCAGCACCAGAGAAAATCAAGCCTCGTTGCTTCTGACTGTGCAAACCAGTGGGGGTTGGGATGGAGGCAGAAACTGCCGGTCTCTCAGCAGAGTCCACTTGTTTAAAGGGTCCCTATGGTCCTAGAACACCTGCAGACCCACCACTCTGGGAACAACAGCCAGGGCAGCAGCTAGAGGGGCGCCAGTCCAGTGCAGAAGTGGGAGAGGTGCCTGGAAAAGGGGCGAGTGCTGGGCAGGTGGCATTGTTCCCTCTCAGACCCCTCCCGACACACACAGCACCACAACGTGGTGAAACAGGTAGCCCTGTACTGATGAATCCCTAAGGCTCCGCCCCTTACAATGTAACAGGAGGGACAGCTCTGCCTGGGATGTGGAAGCAAACAAACAGAGGAGTCTGTCAGAATGAGGAGATAGAGAAGTATGGCCTAAAAGGGGAACGGATCAAGGTTCCAATGGAAGGACTAAGTGACAGGGAGATAGCCAACCTAATAGATGAGGAGATAGACAATGTAACAGACCCAGAATTCCAAATGCTGGTGATAAAGATGCTCACAGGCCTGACAGATATGCTTGAGTATGGCAAATGCATAAGAGAAGTGAAGGCTATGCTAAGTGAAACGAAGGAAAATCCACACAAAGCCAATGGTGAAGGGAAGGAAACTGGGGTTCAAATCAATGATTTGGAACATAAGGAAGAAAAAAGCAGTCAACCAGTGCAGAATGAGGAAGAAAGAATTGAAAAAAATGAGGAAAACTTCCCAAATTTGGCAAAGGAGATGGACAGACAGGTCCGGGAAGCACAGAGGGTCCCGGGCGAGCTGGACCCAGAGGGGACCACACCAGGACGCAGCATGACTGAGATGCCAAAGGTTAAAGATAAAGAGAGAGTCCTGGGGGCAGCAAGAGAGGCGGACAGTTGCCTACAGGACTATCAGCTGATTTCTCAGAGGACACTTTGCAGGCAGGAAGGGACTGGCAAGCAGTATTCAATGTGATGAAAGGTAACCTGCAAACCACGTTTACTCTATCCAGCAAGGCTATCATTTGGAATGGAAAGGCAGATGAAGTGCTTCCCGGACAAGGTGAAGCTAAAGGAGTCCATCATCACTAAGCCATTATTATATGAAATGTCAAAGGGACTTACTTAAGAAAAAGAAGATCAAAACTATGAACACTAAAATGACAATAAACTCACAACTATCAACAACTGAATCTAAAAAATAAAAACAAAATCCAACTAAGCAAACCAGAATAGGAACAGAATCATAGGGATGGGGATCATTTGGAGGGTTATCAGCTGGGAGGGGGGAGAAATGGGGAAATGGTGCAGGGACTAAGAAGCATAATTGGTTGGTACAAAATAGACAGGGGGATGTTAACAATATAGGAAAGGGTGAAGCCAAAGAACTTATATGTACGACCCAAGGACATGAACTAAAGGGGGTGGGACTGCTGGAAGGAAGGCGAACACTGGGCAGAGGGGAGCAAACAGGGAAAAAAATTGGAATAACTGTAACAATATAATCAATAAAATTACTTTATAAAAAAGGACATACAAAATTATGAGTTTGATGACTGAATAGATAATAGTGGCACCAAAAGAGAAAGGAAATCATGAAAAGAAGAGTTAGACATGTCTCTGAAACACTGGGATGGATATGAATCCATTTGTGGGAAGGTTCAGGCTAGAGTGGTAGATTTGGGAGTTATCAGCCCAGAAACGGTAATTTTTAAAAATGATGGTGAACGAGATCATTTAAAAAGGGGATAGAGATTAAGAAGATCAAGTATGGAAGAATGGGACATTTAAGAGGTGGTCAGAAAAAACAAAATCCAGAAAAATGAGACAGAACAAATAGCTTAAAGAGGTAGGAAAACCATAAAAGCATAGTATTACACAGTCGTCAGCAGCCGTCCGTCTCGAGAGACGATGGTGTAGCTTCTTAAGAGTCTATCTGCACCGCCGAAAATGGCTGTGCAGTCCAACTCGGGAGTGACACAGTATCTGTCTCCTCCCGTGTTGAATTGACATCTTGCAATGACGCTGGAGTGTCCTCTCCAGTGAAGCTGAAGCTACAAAGCCTGGGCAGGGTGATATGGAGGGTCTGCTGTTGCCCATGCAGCAGACCCCCCCTCTCTTCGCAGCTGAAGGGTCCAAGGGAAAGACGGAGTCAATACAGCTTGGCTTCAGGTGCGCCGCAGGAGTTGCCGGTGTTGACTACAACGTCAAACCGCCTTAGGGACTCGGCTCCGGATTTTCTGTCGGGGTTTACTCCCTTAGCCTTTCCCCTGAAGAGGTATGCCGCAAGGCAGCGGAGGTTTTTTGGAGTCAGAGTTTTCCTTCTCTGAAGTATTACACAAAAAAACAAATAACAAGGAAAGAAATAAATATCAGGAAGGAAAGGAAATAGTCAAGTGGTCAAAGAAATATTTAATAATATAGGCAAAAAATATATACCACTGGATTTAGCTATTAGGAAATTGTGACTTCAACAGGAATATTTTCATGCACAAATATGCCCCCCTAATTTTCAGTTACAATGAAACACAAGTCTTCTAAATATGTTAATTTACCTGATCAACCACCAAATATCACTCAAAATAGTCATTTAAATTCAAGCTCAGCTATATCCCACTTACATAATTGAAATCTTACACCCTCAAGTGAAATATGTACAAATCAGAGGAGAATACTGAAAACCTCAATGAAGAACCAAAAATAGGCAATGCTCTAACTCACAGGCCAATCTGCATGAAACTAGGGCAGCTAAACAAGATTACTATGGGAGAAAGGAAAAAAATGAAAAAGGAAGAGAAACGAGAGCCAGAGCAGTAGAAGAAACAACAAAGCGACAGATTCAGCCACAGCAGATAACACACAATTAGACCAGCACAGCAAAATCAGGAGTATGGAAAGATAACTGTTCTGCTATAATCTGAAACCATCCTGACTGCATGATGGGCCACACTGAAGGTAGAATATTTCTCTAGGGAAAAAGAAAAATTATGCCCTAATCCCTTTAATAGTCTCATGAACTTACTATATGTATTTCAGGAAGTACCACACTAAGAATGGCATCATATTAATCAGATCAGATCAGCACTGCATCACTGTCCATGAAAGACATTCTTTAGCACAAAGACAATACAGAGGAGCACACACACTCACATACACAGGCAAGAATGGGAAAATTCTGATAAACCAAATTCCTCTTACTCATTTTAAGTTTGCTCATAGCATTCTATGTAGATTCCAAAGCAATACAATTATTGAGAACTGTCATAGCTAAAAATTAAGCTAGAGTAACAACTCATAAAATTAAGATAGAGTAACAACTCATATAATAGCAAAATAAACGTTTATAGAGATTGGTGCACAATGTGAATGTACTTAACACTATTGAAAAATACACTTAAAAATGGCTAAGATAATAAATTTTGTTATAGTTTTCCACAATTTAAAAAGAAGTCAAGAGTCTTCAAAGCAACTCCAATCAGATCACACTGATGTTTGTATGGCATTTCAAGGTCAGACGCAAAAAAAGAAAAGAAAAAAGAAGATAAGGCCTAGCTACAGCATAAAATAAACACTGATGGTCTAGAGCTCCTGAACAGTTTCAAATTGCTAATAAAATTGATGTATTTTATGACATTGACAAATATTATCATAACCTGTTTGAGTAATAAAGTATCTCTATGTTTAAGTCTAATATCAGTACTCAACTTACTGTATTCATTCATTAGTTCATATCTATTCAGGAAAAAAAAAGGCACTGGGTTGGATACAATGATGTACAAAACATGGTGTCTACCTCTAAGGAGTATTAAATACAATAGGTAAGAGAGTTATGCACAATTAATTAATATAAAACAAGATGAAAACCATTACATCTAGGATATTATAGAATATTAGAAAAGAAATTTCCCTACTAAAAAAGGGGAGAGGGAAGCTTGCTTGGCAAGACATTTAGGCTGAATTTTGACAACTGGATATAATCTGAATAGCAGGAATAGATGAAAGTAAAAACATTATATCAATAAACAGTATATGCAAAAGAACAAAGTGTCTAGAAAATAGAGAATACAGTTTGACTACAGCACAGACTGCATATAGGAGAAACAAGAAAGAGTACAAAGGCATATTAAAGCAATCCCATGAAAGACCTTTAATGTCAGCCTATAAATATCAGTATTTATCAATCAAAGTTCCCGAAGGGTCTGTGTGTGATCCATGATTGGAGTTATACATCAAAGCTATCAGCTGTGACAGCAACAGCAGGGCAGATTCAAAGAGGAGGCAGAAAAACCAAGGAGATTCTTAGAGTAAAGATGTGAGGAAACATTGCATATAGAATCTTATAGAACCTGAAAACTGTGGAAATACAGATAGTAAAGTAAGAGTTAGGCACCAATGGCTTAAAGCCCAAGTGATTAGAGAATGACAGTGCTATTGATAGGAAATGGAATTCCAGCAGAATCAGTTTTAAAGAAGTTAAAGACGATCATTTCAAATGATAAGCTTAAAGTACCAAGGAAAAGCAGAAGTGAAGGTATCTGTCTTGTAGTATCTAAAGCAAAACCTATACGGTTAAATTAAAAAAAAAAAAGTTACTAGAGTTTGTATGAATTATTAATGAGTAAAGTGGAAATGACATCTGTGAGATAACAGTGGAAGACAGAGATCCAGTGTTCATCTCTTTAGACGCAATAACCAAAACTATAGGAGTGAATGAAATCATAAACGAAGTAGGGTAATAAAGGCAATCTGTCCGAGAATAGCCACATTTGGGGTAGGAAGTTTAATGGGTTGAACTGTGTCCTCCAAGATATGCTTAAGTCTTAACTCCCAGTGCCTGTGGATGTGACCATCTTTGTAATTAGGGTCTTTGCAGTTTTGTTTTAAGTCACCTAGTTTGTGGTGCTTTGTTACAGTAGCCCTAGGAAATTGATGCAGAAGGCCTAAGAGAAATCTACAAAAAAAAAAACAAAGAAGAAACAGAAGGTAAAACCTTATAAACCAATAGATCAAAAAACAAATGCGATAGTTAATAATTTGTTCTCATACTCAAAAAATAAATTTCTAAGACAATTAGAGGAGGTATGACCACAGTCTTAGAATTGATTTCACCACGATGGTATTCTGGATCTTTTTAATTCTTCTGTGGTAATATACCTTCATTATTTATTTCATATTCCTAATAAATTCATATCACTTTAAAATCATGATCTCACACCTCGATTATTGCCACACATTTGTGACTATTCTTCCTACCTCCAAGTCTCAATTCTCCAAACCAGACAACTTTCTAAAATATTTTATTCATGTTATGCCTCTTCTTATAAACCTTCAATGGTTCCCCAATACCCAGCTTAATATTTTAATTCTTTAGCCTGACATTGAGCTCACCAAAATATCATCCTAATAAACACTTCAATCATTTCATGCTGGTCTTTTTACATACTGATTACTTCTTCCTTACAACGATCTTTTTTCATAACACCCTTCTCATCTAGAATAGGATACAAGTATGATCCTCCACCCATTCCCCCTAGATTCTACCATTCATCAAGAAGGTTCAGTTTGACCTATTTGAAGAGTCCCTGATCATTACAATCCTGGGAACTTTTCTCATTTGAACACATTCGGTTTATGCTAAAGATCTAACACTAAGATTAGATTGTATTGTCATTTTAATTTTTCACATGCATGTCATGTCTTTCCAACCACGCTGTAAGCACCAAAAAGGTACCACAGCTTCTGCTTCTTTATGTTCAAACACTTTTCAGAAAAAGGCAAACTGCTGTACCTCCATAAAAGAGACTGTTCCTGCTACTTACCTCCTACACTTTGTCTTCGCTTTCTCTTGTAGTCAATAGGAGTTTCATATTCACCTTCTTCAAAGCCGTCCAATGATGGAGTAGCACAGAGACCTTCCATGCCCAACATAGCTGGTATCTTTTCCAGGATAAAACCTGGAACATGCCCTAGGAAAATGTTCACAATTAAGATCTTTCCTCTACTGTCCCCTGAAATGCTTAAATAGTATATAGCAACTTTCTAACAGTTGTCTGCATAGTTTACTTGGAAGAAGGGAGGATCTCCCTCATTTAAACAAATCCCATTACTTGATAATGCAGCTACATCTTACCAATATCTGATGCATAATCAATAAAAGTCTGCACTACTGCAGCCTGTAATCGCAGCTTTTTTTCTGTGTTGGCAGACATCTTTTCATGTCCTTCGCTTGTCTGAAGAAGGTTTGGTGCAAATATCACTGCAAGATTGCTACTATCCATCTTATTCTCACTGGACCTTAAATTTAAAAGTTTTATGAGATGGCGCCAGAGTTAAAAATAAAGAGCTAAAATAATGTATTAAGTACATTTTGAAGATCACTTCCTTTACCAGTCAGACACAAGGTAAAATACAGTTACCTTTTAACTACACATCTTAATAATCAGCTTGAAATAAGACAGAACCAGAAATACACAGCTCTGTGTGCTTAAATATATATCGTAAAAATCATGCAAACCATAGCCTACATTTTTTCCCACACAAATTGAACATGTTTGATCAAACCCACGCAGAGAAAATCTGAAGTATTAGAAGGCTGGAAGTACGTCTAGAACAAGCAGGCTCACTGACAGCAGGGAAAAGAGGTAAATTGGAAAAGCAAAACACAAATATTTTTAAAACACACTAATCTGAAACCATTCAGTGGACAAAGAGTCCTATAATCACCAATAAGTTATTAAGGCATTCATAATGATCACTCTAAGCGAAGAAATAGTAAATCATTTGCCATATTGTTTCTTAAATTATACAGGGTAGACTTCTTATAGTAAGGACATTATATTTTTTAGAAAATTTTTCATTCTAAATGAAATTTATTATCTATAAGAATAAATTCAGCTAGTTGAGAAATTAAACTCTCATTTCCCAAGACCTTTAATTACTACTTACCTAAGAGAAACATTCCTGAGAAAGTTAAAGAAGTATCGTAATATATCAATAGTGTGGTCAGGCATAAGACAGGAGAGCAACAATGTAGCTTTATTCTTCTCCTCTGTTCCTAACTGTTGAGCTTTGAAAAGTGCTTCATGCAAATCAGCTGGAAGAATGGGCTCTGGCAATTCCCTAAAAAACTGCTTAAGAAGTCCTGCAATATCACAAGGCAGTGCAGAGGACAGGCCACTGTCCCCATGATCCAGTTTATTCTGAAAGAGATAAAATAATCTTGAGCATCTGGAGCCTTAAGAGTATACTGCAAATAAAATATCCTTTCTTATAAAGGAGGAGACTAAAAATAATAAAATGTAATGTTTTTTCAGGTATAGGAACAAGGGCCACGAATTTGAAACTAAACTTTTAAAGCATTGTATACATAAATAGCTTGATTGTGGTGATCATTTCACAACGTATATGTAACTCAAAACATCAAGTTGTATATCTTAAATGTATTTGTGAATTATAGCTCAATAAAACCAGGAGAAAAAAAGGCATTATATAAATGATATACTTTCTTTTGGAAAAAGTTCTTTTGCCATGAAAAAAAGCTACTTGCAAGTTCAATTTCTGTCAATAATTCATGTAATACTTCTAAATAGTTCAATTATAAAAACCAAACCAAAAAGTGGTACAAAAGAAAAATTACAGTTTAAGACTATGCTTACCTTTAGAGCTTTTAGACGAATAACAGATCCTGATTTTCTAAAAAGCCCTTCTGTATGAATATGCCCTTCTAGGGATGTGCAAGCATCAACAAGAAAACTGAAAGAGAGAAATCTTTTCAGGTGGCCAGATACACATCTTTCTACGTCCTATTGTTCTGCCAAAGTATATGGGCAGACCAGGCCCTATACCTCTTTCAGAAGCTCTGATGCCACAAGTCTCTTTACTTTGTGTATAAAGGGTTACTTGCTCCCTAAATTCCTCTCTAGGACCCACCTATTCATCCATGACAACTTCAATGAGCCCACTCAATCTTACATCCTTCCCAGTGCTCCCTTTTTCTGCTTCCACCCAGAGCACAGCATCTGTCTTTTGCTTTGTCGCTACTCCTTTATATCCCAACTCTACTGCACCCTCTCCAGATAAGACTCGCCTGCCCATCACTCCACAGGACAGCTCTCGTCAGTTACCAATGGCCTCTCCCTTGCCGAATCCATGGTCAATTCCTTGTCTTCATCTTGCTTGTCCTACCAGCATTTGACACACTTGACCACTCCCAGCTCATCTTGAAAATATGTTTTTACTCTTCTGGTTTTCCTGCTGACTCCCCAACTGCATATTCTGAAACTCCTTTTCTGGATCCTCTTTTTCTACCAGACCTCTACATTCTAGGATGACCCAGAGCTCTGTATAAGACCCTCTTTTCTTCATTCTCTCTCCATGTGTGATCCTGCAAAGCACACACAGCTTAAAGTATCTACCATCCACATTTGCTCAAATATAAGGCAAAGATTTCCCCCCCTCACTACAACATTGCCTTTCTGAGAAGTTATATATATCCCAGTTCTTACAATCCTTCATATTTAAAGGTGTGTGCTCGATTTTTATACTGAACAAATCTTAATAATCAATGTTAGCTTTAGATGCTTAGTTAATAGCTGGTGCCAACGAATTAGAATGGATGTTAGCTCTAAGCAACCGATAAAGTTGCATGGTGTACACTAGCTGAACATCAGGGGTAATTGGCACAATACAGTTGCTGTTTTGGTTGTTTCTTAAAAAAAGAGGAGGCAAAGAAATTACGACAAAGATACACTCATTATTACTGAGAATATGACCTCCCAATTCTAAATGTTGAAAATCATAAAACAAACCTTTTGCAGATTATTTAAAAAACAATATAGTAGTAGACTTCTGGCCAAAATGAAGCCCTAGACAGACATGCTGCATCTCCCTCCACAACTAAGAAGGACTACAACTACCTCAAAAATAGAGACAGCCAGAAGTTCCAAAAAATCAAGCTGCATGGAAGTCCAGCAAACAAAGATATAAAGAAGAAATACTCATTCAGACAGGTAGGAAGGGCAAAGCGACAGTGGAGAGGAAGTGATGTGGTGGCAGCAGCAGCAGGCTGGCAGAAAGCGCAGTCGTATGTTTTAAAAAGTCAGGAAGGACACCTGGGGAGCTCCCAGCATCAGACCAGACTGTACAGCTCACAGTCCCAGCACCAGGGAAAATCAAGATCATTGCTTCTGACTGTGCAGACCAGTGAGAGTTGGGGTGGAGGCAGAAACTGCCCGTTTCTCAGCAGAGTCCACTTGTTTAAAGGGTTCCCACAGTCCTAGAACATCCGCAGACCCACCCACTCTGGGAACAACGGCTAGGGCAACAGCTAGAGAGGCGTGAGTCCCATATGAAGGTGGGAGAAGTGCCTAAAAAGGGACGAGTGCTGAGCAAGCGGCATTGTTCTCTCTGACCCCTCCCCCACACACAGCACCTCAATGTTGTGAAACAGGTTGCCCTGTGCTGAGGAATACCTAAGGCTCCACCCCTTACAACATAACATGTCCAACAGCTCTACCTAAGACACAGAGGCAAACAAACACAGGAGCCTGTCAAGATGAGGAGACAGAGAAGTATGGCTCAAAAGAGCGAATGGATCAAGGTTCTAGTTGGAGAACTAAAGCGACAAGAAGACAGCCATCCTAACAGATAAGGAGATAGCCAACCTAACAGATGCAGAATTCAAAACACTAATGATAAAGATGCTCACAGGCTTGACAGATATGCTTGAGTATGGCAAACACAGAAGGGAAGAAGTGAAGGCTATGCTAAATGAAATGAAGGAAAATCCACACAAAACCATTGGTGAAGGTAAGGAAATCGGGATTTAAATAAATGATTTGGAACATAATGAAGAAAAAAATAGTCAAGCAGTACAGAATGAGGAAACAAGAATTGAAAAAATGAGGAGAGGCTTAGGAACCTCTGGGACAACTTTAAATATGCCAACATCTGAATCATAGGAATGCCAGAAGAAGAGGAAGAGCAAGAAATTAAAAACTTATGTGAAAAAATAATGAAGAAAAATGTCCCTAATTCAGCGAAGGAAATAGACATACAGGTCCAGGAAGCACAGAGAGTCCCAAACAAGCTAGACCCAAAGAGGACCACACCAAGAAACATCATAATTAAAATGCCAAAGGTTAAAGATCAAAAGAGAATCTTAAAAGCAGCAAGAGAAAAGCAGAGTTACCTACAAAGGGGTGCCTATAAGACTATCAGCTGATCTCTCAAAAGAAACTTTTCAGGCAAGCAGTATTCAATGTGATGAAAAGCAAGGACCTACAACCTAGATTACTCTATCCAGCAAAGCTATCATTTAGAACGGAAGGGCAGATGAAGTGCTTCCCAGACAAGGTAAAGTGAAGGAATTCATCATCACCAAGCCCCTATTATATGAAATGTTAAAGAGACTTATTTAAGAAAAAGAAGATAAAAATTATGAACATTAAAATGACAACAAACTCACAGCTACCAACAACTGAATCTAAAATACAAACTAAGCTAACAACTAGAACAGGAACAGAATCATACGTGTATGGAGAGCATTTGAAGGGTTATCAGCAGGGAGGGGGGTGAGGGTGAATAGGGATATAGTGCAGGGATTAAGAACTGTAATCAGTTGGTACAAAATATAGGGAAATGTCAAGAATAGTATAGGAAATGGAGAAGCTGAAGAACTTATATGCATGATCCATGGACATGAACTAAGGGGGGGATTGCTGGAAGGAAGGGGGATGTGGGGCAGAAGGGGGCAAAGGGGAAAAAATTGGGACAACTGTAATAGCATAATCAATAAAACATCATAAAAAATAAAATAAAGTAAAAACACAGGTTATTGGAATACAGTATCCAGAATAAACCCTACTTTGGACATAGAAAAAAATAATTAGAAATCGCTAAAATAGTTTTTCTTTTTCAATTTTATTTTTATTGTTTTTTAAAATAGTTTCTTAACATGCATTTAAACTATTTTCTTAAGATGTAAACTTCCGTGGTAATTTCTGATGCAGTTAATACAAAAGATATTTTATAAATAGTAAGCAATATAGTAAGGCTCAACTTTTATACAATTTATATTCACAAATACTCTAACATCTCAGCATAATATTCTTTTATCCAACTGTTCTAAAACACACAAAAATATGAATAATATAGCTGATTTGGTAAATCAGTATTTTACTGAATATAATCAGGATTGTGGAAAAAAATGGTATTGAAGTGAAAACTCTGATTTCATAGAACAAAAATAATTTGCTAATTTCTAGCATTTATTCATTACTAAACCTTAAAATTCAATCCTGGGAATGAGTACAAATTAAAAAGTTAAAATATGTAAAAGTTAAAAAAATTTTTTTACATTACTATTGAGAAATGAAATCATTTGCTAGTTCAAAACAAATGTCAGTTGAATACCATTCTAAAATATTTATTCTTCATTTCGAACTTTACCTACCTTGGAATGTGTCCATATTCTGGTACAACAGAATGGGGCAATGCATTAAAAGGTACTCCAAATATCTTACCCTAAAATGACAAATTTAGTTACTCTAACACAAATATTAAGCATAATACAAGCTTTCTGAAACATCAGGCAAATTTTAAAACCTCAGGAAGTAAAAATAAACTATCAGTCAAGAAAACAAAAGCAATTATTTCAAGTACGTTTGGTAAAAAGTATATTATGCTAGGTGCTGCGAGTATAATGATGGTAAAAATAGTCACTGCCCTCACGTGATGTGGTCAATTCCATCAGTTTCCAATGTCATAACAGAAAAATCAATCCAGTTAGTGCTCAGTCAGGGAACTCTTAAACAGAATTTGCCCCAAAACACTAACATTTCCCTCAAAATACTACCTGTTCCTTCAGCAACTGTATAAATACTGATCTCACATCTTACTTTTGTCACCTTATAAACACTAATTTGAACAAAAGACTAAGTCAATTGATTGGGTACTTCCTAAAATTACAGAATTTATAAGATGTATACAAATTATTTTTGCTAGTTTTCTTTTCCAAGTACGTATTTACATTTCAGAAAATATAAACGATTAAAAGTTAGTTTTAGCCTTGGCTAGTGTGGCTCAATGGATTGAGTGTCAGCCTGCAAACCGAACTGTCAACGGTTCGATTCCTGGTCAGGGCACAAGTGCAGGTTGTGGGCCAGGTCCCGAGTTGGGGGCATGTGAGAGGCAACCACACACTACTGATGTTTCTCTCGCTCCCTTCCCCCTCTCTATAAATAAATAAATTTTTTTTAAAGTTAGTTTTATCAGTTTTCAGCTATACTTAGAAAGCACCATATAATTAGGCAAATATGTTTAGAATAAAATGCTTTATATTCTATTTATTTTTCATAATGAGATTCTTGATGATGCAATAGAGAAATAAAAATCTCATTCAAAATTCCCCTACCTTAACCACCCAAAATCAGCATCTTTTTAGTCATTCCACTCTGGCTTCTTATCTTACTTAAAAAAAATAGCTTTTTCTCAAAATATGATACAGCCAAGTTGCAAGCTCCTTTTTGTTTTTCTAACTGGTGAATACAGAGTTATTATCTGAAGCCTATTCCTAATGTTCTGTCACATCTCCCGATTCATTTAGAATAAGTACAGGTCCCCCTTGTCCCCTCTCTTCAAAGCTACTCTACAACAGTGGTGTTAGTATTTGTCTCCCTTCTCATGCGCTACTTGTTCAAAATACAATAAACTGGCAATATCTGGAACTATTTTTAATTGTCACAACTGGGAGATGCTATTGGCATCTAGTGTATAGAAGTCAGAGGTGCTTGCTGCTAAACATCCTACAATGCACAGGACTGCTCTATATGCCCCCCAATTATCTAGCTCAAAATGTCAAGCTTCTTAAACTAAAAAACCCTGCAACTTTCTCTCAATTACCAAAAATCCCTGTAAAATAAATGTCCTTCTTTAAATTTTAGCAGTTTGCCCTTTGGATTAAATTAGACATATTTAACCACATTCTCTTTTGGATCCACACAGAACGAACATTTTAGCATGGCCTGGCAGTGATAGCACAGGGGGTGTTTTTTGGTTTTTTTTCCCCTCTAACCTAAGTACTCCCCCGAACTTACCACTATTTCCGTGGCTGCTGTTTCACGCCTCCTGCGATCGCACTGCCCGCGGCCACCTTTGACCTTAATGCCATAGACAGCCCGAAGCTGCTGCAACAAGGCCAACCTCACCAGCCTCTGATCCCACATCCCGGATACGTCGCCTACTCTCCGAGGCAGGATCTGAGTCCTGAACCTCGTTCGCCACCAAGTCTTCCAATTTCCGAACACTCTCAGGTTTGCGCTCCGCTCCGCTCCGCTGTCTTGCGGCCACGTCTGGTACAGTTTCGGCCCCGGACCCCAGCCACTTCCACGACTTTTCCTTCGTCCTCTATCCGCTTCCACCAACCGTCTTTCCTTAACCCTTTGATCTAGCCACACCTCACCTTTCCTTCACTTACACCGACCTTCTTTCGACTCCTTACACAGACCTTCCTTATCCTTCCGACAACGTCCGTTACCAGCTTCTCACCACTTCCGGCAAAAGATGACCTTTCCTCCAATCCTAGCTTTGCCCTCGGCTCTCTCCGAAGTGTAAAGACGACTCTTTTCTTCTCTCCTGTCCCGACAGTCAGCTGAGTCTCTGCCCCGGCACCCTCCGCCCCAGCCCAGCCGCCGGACCAGCCGGCTGCTTAGGCGCCTCTTCCAGTCCCGGTCCCCGCCCGGGCTGGTCACCGCCGTCACCCCGTTTCACAGGCTGCTCCTTCCCTTCCCCATTAGCATGCCTGCTGCCCTGGGCCTGCACATCTTGGTGCGCTCACTGAAGCCAAAAAGCTCTCTTCATGCCACCGCCCCCACCGCCTTTGAAGACGCCCAGAGTCACGGCGGCCGCCCTACTCACAGTTCTAGCCCAGGCTCAAATGGCAGCGCCAAACGGCGCTCCGCACTCTGATTGGTCCGCTCTGCTTTTCAAAATCAGGACCCCCGGAGGGTGGCCAGAAGGTGCCTGTCTAGCGAGGCGTGGGCGAAGGGTGTGGCAGGCAAAATTAAAAAGCATGAAAATAAATGTAAGTTCGACTTGCTCTTTTATAGCCACTTTTTTTGAGAAAAATATTATATAAAGAGAACTTTAATACACTTGGCCTGCGCCTGAGACAATATTCGGGGAAATGTGGTAGACAACTCATTCTCATCCCCCCTCCCCCCATCCCCCCCCCCGGAACTTGGCTAAAGCTGAAGGCCTTCTTTCGGAGAAACCGCTCTTACGGAACTCGAGTTGGGTGTAGTTGAGTAAGGATTCACAAACACTGAGTTTAGCAACCTTAAAAAAGGGCCTTTGGTGGAAATTTCGGATATGGAAGCTTGGAGGACTGATTGTGACGCTCAAATCTTAGCGCATAGGTAGTTAAATATAGCGAAGAAAACCTATTAGAGAATAGATTGCGGGAGGAATGCTAAATCCGCGGGAGGAGGCAAGTGCAGAAGCTTCATTGGTTGGGATGAGGAGTTTGGAGACGGGGGAGGAACTCTGCTCGAGGACCACACACTGCTGAAACCTTGGTTATCTTGTTAACGAACAGGACTGCATTTATCCAGCTTTTGTCTCCCCACTGCCTCTGCTTTTCCATTCTCAGACATCAACAGGCGATCCCATCAGGGTGGTGTTCTCTATTTTCTGGGATGTGATTACTTCCAGGAACCTGTTGAGTGACCTATTTGCAGGCCTTACCTTTCCTCTAGGGCTAAGTCCCTTTAGAAGGCTGGAGCCAGGTTCATGTTTACTTCCCACAAAATATAGCCCGGAACTTTGAATCAAGTTCTCACTGAATGCTTTTTGATTGAATGAATGAGGGGTTCCTATTAACAAGAAAAGCTTTCAGTTACCACTACTGTACAATAGGGCGAACAAACAATACACCTTGAGAATGAAAATTCAAAGCCTATATCTGGGGAGAGCAAGCAAGGAAACCTATATACCAACATGGCAATGTGCAGTCTCCAGATCCCTAGTTCGTGGAGTGTTAAAAAGCGACACCTCATCAAATAAGTGTGGGAATTTAAACCAGTTTCTTTGCCACAGATTCTCTAGGAACCTTTAATACTTCGTTGCGCTTTGCGCTTTGGGGCTTACCAATGAGAGGAGGGAATTAGGCTGCACTTCCTAGCGTTTACTGAATTTGGGGGTGGGGGGGTCATTATTTCAGAGCATCTGTTGGTGTTTGATGAATGAGCTTTGGTGCTCACTGCACTGTGTTCACATGAACTCATTGGAAACATCCTCCAGATCTGCTTTTCTCATATTTGGTGAGCCTTCCTATCTCTGCACTCACACTGCCTCCAAGGTTTGGTCAAACGTTTCTGTGGTCCCTCTGATCTAAGAAATCTGGACACAGTTGCAAAACATATGTTTGTTTGTTCGTTTGTTTTCATTAGAAGAAGAAAATAGAGTGGGTATGAGGAAAGTAATAGTTCGAAGTCATCAAAGGTCTTTAAAAGATTCATAGCCCATCAGTCTAAACTAAAGTAATGTCACTGGCAATTCTTGCTTGACCCTTAAAACAAGCAGATAGAGAGATTTCTGCCACCCTCGAAAGGGCAGTATGTTATCTGAATTCTTTAAGAATCAGGTGCCCAGACATGATTAGATGTGCGAGAGATTTATTGGGGAACTCTTTGTGAAGGATAAATGGGAGGAAGCAGGAGCAGACAGAATCTTTAGATCATGAAGCAGGTCTGATGCCTGTGAACAGGGAGAGGGAAGGAAGATTGGCTAGGAATAACCTCAACTATAGTTCTAAGACATTTTGGCCAGACTGATGTGGAGTTCCTTACTTGAAGTCATATGTTGGAAGTCTTGTATCCCACAGGAATGGGCCAGCACTAGGAACCCTCAGTCACTGACAGGGAGCAGCTCATGCTACAAATGCCTTGGTGGATCCAGAGGGCCAGTATCTGGGGCTGCCATTCAGCTATGCTCCTTGCAGCAGGAAATCTCAGTGGTAAATGTTTGTGGACACCAGGGGAATGAAGTAAAATGACCAGAGTTTGAATTTCAGCTCTACCACTTAATTATGGGAAAGTTATCTAACCTTTTAAAAAATTGATTTTAGAGAGAGAAAGAAACATCAACTTGTCCACTTATTTATGCATTTATTGTTGCTTCTTGTATGTGCACTGACAAGGGATCAAACCTGCAATCTTGACATATGGTGATGATGCTCTAACCAACTGAGCTACCCAGTTAGGGCCAAAAGCTATCTAACTTAATACCTCATCTGTAAAATGGAAATCATTAAAGTGTCCACCTAAAAAGTTGTTATGAGAATAACATGACATGAAATTCTGAACATTTTGCCCAGAACATTGAAGATTTCAAAATGTTAACTATTATTATTATAGTTACTTGGAACTGGTACAAAGTCAAATGTCTCAGCCCTGAGGGAATTCTGACATCTGGATAAAATGCTGAAGGGTGGAAGAAAGTCTTTACCTGTGTGTCATACTGTGTATATAGCTCTCTGTTCCGGGTCTTGGGAATATGGTCCTTTCTCCCCGCTCCTCAGAACATTATTCTCCCAAATTTCACTTCCAAACACTTAATATAAGGGGAAAGGACAGCATCCACGTTTCCCTGCTAGTTGGTATGGGGACTGCCCCCACCTTTGCAAGTATCCCTTGAACAGTTTAGTGTGTTTATTTATTCTATGTGCTCTCTGTGAACGTCAATAATGCTGTAGACAGAGGAGAGTTCCAGAGTCAGTCAAACAAATTAGAGAATATTGAAAAGGTCATGGCAGGAAAGTACATTACTATAATCCACAGAATATATGAAGCTTTAAAATTCTAATGCCTTGACTTTTGATGAGAACTTACAAGGGATGAAAAAAATGAACTACCTCAATACATTTTTATGGCCAAAATTAAAAGAGGGGTGGATTCACTTAACCCCTACTACTAATCTTAAATTCATTAAATTATCTGCTGTGCTCATATAATTCGGTCTCTATGGAACTCAGTGTGATGGGGAGCTGTTAATGCTTTGGAACCTTCCCTGAAGACGAAAGGAGAGACAATAGGTGTGTGATAATAGAACAAGTTGGTGAGACTTCACACCTATGAGACTGGGCTAATAGCCAAATGAGTGTTGATGGTTTTTTGAGGATATTGGGCACCTGACCCCCCTGGATCTATGATGTTGATTGGCTCAAATGCATGGCCTGTCTTTTCATGGACCATGCAGCAAGGACAGCTCTACACAGATTCTATTCCTCTGCACCACACCAAGCAGAAGTAATTGTTGACTAAAGACAGTGGCTTTGTAGCCCGTGAAAAGAGTAGACAGAGGAACATGAAGCTATGTGGGTATCTCACATCTTGAAGAGTCTTGATACCTACAGGAATTCTGAGTGAAGCAGCCATGAGGCCTGACTTGGAACTATTTCTCAGAAATACTGTGTATGAACAATTACCTAAGAAAGAATTTATTCATGTATACATGCTTATAACTAAAATTACTAGTGATGTGACTGTCTAGCCTTCTACAAAACAATTTACTCTGCCATCTGAGAAGTTTCATCAAGGGAAGAGGCAGAGGAAAGTAGCATTTATTGTATGCAACATGCCCAGCATTATCCCTATTTTACAGACGAGAAAACCGAGGCTTATAAAAGGTTAAGAAAATTATACAAGGTCCTAAACTGTTAAATGGCAGGCTGAGATTCTAATCTGGATCCAGGCTCACTCTCAGTCACACAATCACAACTGCAACACCTTTACTGTGGGGAGCACGGATGACCTTGAAAACAGCCTTGATACAAAAGCTGCCGTTTGTTTACTTGAGTGGTAATTGAAAACCTTTCTGTCTAAAAATGTCTTCCTCATTAATCTCTGTAATTTTCTGTTAGGATCTGGTTGCTTTGGCTTTAGTACTGATTTTCTTCTAAAATGTAAATTATTCTGAGTAATGAGACACTGTGTATAATTGTTTCGGGGACTCTTTTTTTTAAGGGAGACCTTGGACAGGGGTCACCTGAGAAACAGAGGGGTTTATAGAAAAAAATAGCAAGAAATGGAAGAATTGGATGTGCCAAGTTAGTGAGTTTATTTTAGAATTTAGCTGAGACTGAACACAGTGATCCCTTTTGCTTTTTTTTTTTTTTAGGAAAATTAAGTTGTATGTTTTTGAATGTGCACACCTATACCATAATAGTGCTATGAGAAATACATGGGAATGCTTTTTGATGTAGATGGATTAATATAAACAAGGTGTGCTGTGGTACTATTTCAATTTGTAAATTAGTTCAGTTTTTATGGCTGAATATACCCTTTTTATTCCTTGTGGCTCCATTCTCTTGACTATACATCAAATATAAATGGGACAAAAAGTAATTGGACTCTAGAAACAAATTATATCGACCAAAGATTTGTTCTAGAAAATAATGTTTGATATTTCAGATTGAAAGAATTACATTTGAGGAAAAGATTGAATACATTTATTCCATGATTTTCAATGTGCTTTTCTCTTATAGTTTTAAAAACATAATTGATGTTTCTCTCAATTTGACTTCTAAAAAATTTTTAAAACTTTTTTAAAGCTATCTTAGAATTTACCAGCAGAGGGGAGTAAAAGAACACAAAACATCTTTCAGTTTAGGATAATTTTTGTGACTAAATAGAGCAGCAAAGTCCTCAAATCCATGGTTTAAAAACACTTTTTATTAACCAATGAATCCATGTGAAAGCATTGAATTTTATGAATAACTCAATCTGTAATCGAGGCAAATAAATAGATCGGTAGGTCACAAAGACATTGACTTTTGATCAGAAGTTATAGGAGATGAGAAGAATGAGCTACATCAGGGCATTTTTACGGTCAAGTCTGCCAAGTGTGAAGTTTTATTTTTCAAGTCTAATAAAATAACAGTGGAGTCAATTTTACTATACTGATTTTTTTTCTTGGCTTATTTCTTAATATTCATTTAGAATGACATTCCAGTGAAATGCATTTTTAAAAGCAGCTCTCTATTTATGTCATTGTGGGTGGAAATTTGACTTTTACAAACTGAGTCTCAGATGTATAGTTTTTATTTATGTTGAAGTAGGAAGCATCCAAACATATAGAGAATTTTTATGAGTTTATCTAAGCCAAACAGGCAGCATATACTGTCTCAAATAAGATCTCAAATGCTCCTGAGAATAACAGTTTTGCAGTTTCTTTTATGCATTTGTAATTAAGGAAGGGACCTAAGGAAAATTGGAGAAAGGTGGGATAGTTAACAAGATTATGTGCTTTCTTAAGGGTGGTTATGCCTTTGAGGGGTATTACACTACTTCTGACATCTCAAAGGTGTGTTAGCCTCAATGCCAAGAGCAATGGGCGGGGCTTGTTTTAAAACCTGTCACTAAAGAAGTTATGTGTGTGGGGAAGGCATGACTACCCACCATGACCTATGCAGTTAAGAATTAATGATTTATTACAACAGCCCTTGTTTGTTCACATTTAGATGAAGAGTATATGTAGGAACATAATCTGATGCTGGTTTAAAATGTACCAGAAGTACATATATATATATATATATACATACACACACACACCTCTGAGAATCCAGTTATTTACTTCTAGATGGATGCTAGTTAATGTTCCAAAACCTCTTTCTCTAGGCCTTGAAGGAAGGTGACTTGACAGCTTAGAATGTGTGAACCCTTACCTAAAGGGAATATATCAAAACAATCATGGTCAACAACCTAAAATAGATATTGAGTGATTCCTGCAGTAGACATTAGAGACATAAAGATATTGAAGAAGAGGCCATTTCCTTGAGAAAGGACGATGTAGTTGAGGAGACAAATGAGAGTGTATTTTGCAGTAAGATATCTCATAGAGAAGACATATCACAAATAGATGAGAATTTCAATACCTACTCAAAGTAGTATTCACCAGGTTTCTCCTTCACATTCATTTAGTTCATAGTTTACATAGTCATAGTATGAAATTAAAAGATAAACTGAGTCCTGGCCAGTGTGGCTCAGTTGGTGGAGCATTGTCCTGAGAACAAAAAGGGGTTTGAATCCTGGTCAGGGCACATGCCTAGGTTGCAGGTTTGTCTCAAGTCAGGTGTGCATATACGAGGCAACCAATTGATGTCTCTCTCTTGCATGGATGTTTCTCTCCCCTTTCTCTCCTTCCCTTCCTTTCTCTCTAAAAAGAGCAATGAAAAATGTCCTCAGGTGAGGATAAAAAATAAAAATAGCACCTAGCTTTAAAAAAAAGCTAGTCCTGGCTGCTGTGGCTCAGTGGATTGAGCTCTGGCCTGTGAACCAAAGGGCCGCTGGTTCAATTCCCAGTCAGGGAACATGCCCGGATTGTGGGCCAGGTCCCCAGGTGGGGGTGTGCGAGAGGCAACCACATATTGGTGTTTCTCTCCCTTTCTTTCTCCCTCCCTCCCTCTCTCTCTAAAAATAAACAAACAAATAAATAAATAAAATTTTAAAAACACAGTTGAAAATGTAACACTTCAGATTAAAAAACAAGATTAAACTGAGGCATATTAAAACTTTAAGAGTTTATTTGAGTGAAAACAGATTCCAATTGAGTGGGGCCAAACCGGAAGTGGTTAGGAGCAGTCCATTGACAGGAGCTGGGGAGACTTCCACCGAAAAAAGGCAGAAGCAAAGCAAGGAAATTATTGATTGGCCACAGTTTAAAGCCTAGTGGCTGTTTGTGATTAGTTGTCCTTGGATTTTGATTTTATAATCTTGAGGCATACAAGCTTAGATTTTTGTTTGCTTTCTTAGGCTGCCAAGGCATTAGAGCCACCTCGGTGTTGTGGTCTCCTTGCTTAATTAATTTAACAGTGGAAACCAGAGTTATGTGCTCTTAACAGGTTCTAATTTGGTAGACTGGAGAAGGAAAATGTAAACTTTAGATTTCATTGCATGAAAGGTCACTCCTCAATTTCATCTTCATTGGCTTTTTATTTTACTTTACTTTATTTTTATTGTATTTTTTTCCATTACTATTTATCCCCCTGATATCCCCTTCGACCTCCCCGCCCCAGAATCACCACACTGTTGTCCATGTCCACGAGCCCTTTTTCTTTTTTGCTTGATCTCATTGGCTTTTTATACAAGTTCTAGAAGAAATTCTAACCTCTTTGCTTTATATACTGTATACATCGGTACTTACTTGGCTTAACAGCTTTGAAGGTCTTCTATTCATATTGATACTTCTAGTCCCAGAACTTCAAGTCTTGGTAGGACTCGATATCTTATTTATTGACACACCAGGGTTACAGAATGTGTCATCAGTTGATAAGTTAGGATGGATTTGTTACTGGTCTTAGAGCCTCAGAGGCCAGCATACCATGCAGTCATGGAATTCTGGTTGTATTGGGGAAGACTTGATGAGAAAATGGAATTGTAGAGAGCTTCAAAGAGAAGGTCAAAATAAGAGCATTAAAAAGGGAGTAAAAAAGCAGCCCAGGTAGGAGGCAGTGCTTAGTAACAAGGCAATTTGATAAAGTAATTTGTATTCTGGAACCCACAAAATGGAGGCCACCACAGTGGCATGGCGCTTGTCACAAATCTAAACCTAAATCAGCCTGCACTTTTGGGAAACACCTGTCAATCACCATCCTCCAACTCAGCTTTAGCTCTTGACTATACCCTAGAAAACAGGACCTGCCTGCCTGATCAGGAAATCCCAGCCTCCTGCTCAATCATGCCCTGTTTTCATGTTGCCTCTTCTAAAGCTTTATAAAACTTGCTCTTGCCTCAGCAAGAGTGCTCCTCTGCTTGTGAGGCACTGCATTCTCCCAGTCCATGCATTGTTTTCTCTTGAATAAGGACATCAGATTCATCAGATTCTAATTGTTTAAGTCTTGTCATTTGGCAAATTACATACTATAAAGTACCTGATGAGTTTAAAAAATGATGAGTACTGAGAGGGTTTAAGTAGTAAATTTTACTTGGTCTTCCAGAGTGTAAGGGATATCCTATTAGAAAACATGGAAGAAAGAGAGGAGACAGTCTTGGCTCTAAATCACACATCTGGGAGCAACTTCAGTAGGTTTCTCTCTCCCTAAATTAATAAATGTAGATATATTGAATAGCTAATAAAATAACTCTTTCACAGTGGATACGGAATCAATATTAGCTCTCTTGTCATTCCCATAATCATAATCCATCTTAGAAATACATTCTCAAAAAAAGGCAGTTGGTAAGCAATAAATGTTATAAATCTGAGAGTGTTACACAAAGTACATTATCAAGAATTTTAATAGTAAAAATAAGCATAAATAATAAATGTTGTATTTCTCTATTACCTTTTTGTACTTTGCTCAAGGAAAGAGTCCCTTGAAACTTGTAAGAGTGTTCATACTTCAGTCCTACTTATAATTCTCTGTGGCAATTTTTTTTTCTATTTTTCTTTAGCAGCAAACAAATGGAACTATGTAAATGGATAGAAGTGTTTCTAAATGAAATCACTCCAACAACTCTTAAGAATTTTCCCAGTTTCTGTTCTGGAATTGACATTGGTACTACTTGTGCATCATGGGCGGTTAGGGCCAGAGACCACCACTTTGCCCGCTCTGTGACCACCCACCTGCAAAACAGGCTACAGCCAGTGGTCGTTGTGTTCTCGGGAACTGTGGCCTGCAGTCGGGCCTGAGGTCCTGTGTTCTCGGAAACCTCCTCTCCCGGTTTTGCAAGAATCAATTCTTTTAGCCTGTGGTCAGGTTGTTATTTCTGCTTGGACTCTGACAATCCCGTTTTCCATGACTAAAAAGCCCTTAAAAGCCCCTGCTCTGTTGTGGCTGGGGCTGCAGTCAGTCCAGACTCAGCCTGCCTGCTTGGACCTCCCCAATAAAGGCTTTGAACTGGTTTGCACGTCTCCTCCCTTCTTCCTTGCATGACTCTAACATGGACTAAATGACCTAACAAATTTCAGTGTCAAGGAAACAAATATCCTTTTTGTTTTATGGCAAACTTTCCCTTTCATAAAGACTGCCAAATTTATGGGGAAAGGGGAGAGACCATAATAAGGTATGGAGTTATATTTTCACTTTTAAAATATATATATTTTATTGATTATGCTAATACAGTTGTCCCACTTTTTCCCTTTGCCCTCCTCCACCAAGTACTCCTGTTCCCTCCAGCAATCCCACCGCTTATTTCATGTTCATGGATCATGCATATAGGTTCTTTGGCTTCTCTATTTCCTATACTATTCTTGACACCCCCCTGTCTATTTTGTACCTACCAGTTATGCTTCTTAACTCCCGCACCTTTCTCCCCATTTTTCCCCTTCTCCCTCCCAACTGATAAGCCTCTGAATTATCTCCATACCTATGATTCTGTTCCTGTTCTGCTTGTTTGCTTAGTATGTTATTTGGATTCAATTATTGATAGTTGTGAATTTATTGCCATTTTAATGTTTATCATTTTGATCTTCTTTGTCTTAAATAAGTCCCTTTAACATTTGATATAATAATGGCTTGGTGATGATGAACTCCTTTAGCTTTACCTTGTTTGGGAAGCACTTCATCTGCCCTTCCATTCTAAATGATAGCTTTGCTGGATAGAATAATCTTGGTTGTAGGTCCTTGCTTTTCATCACATTGAACACTTCTTGCCTGTCCCTTCTTGCCTGCAAAGTGTCCTTTGAGAAATCAGCTGACAGTATTATGGGAGCTTCTTTGTAGGTAATCATCAGCTTTTCTCTTGCTGCTTTTCTGGTCAAGATAGAGGGGAGTATAAACATACCTCACCTCTGTGCACATCTATCGCAAAATCACAGCTATACTACAAAACAAATATCACCCAGAATTGTCAGAAAAACTGAGCTGTGTGGAAGTCCGATCACCAAGGATTTAAAGAAGCCGCATTCACCCAGATGCGTACTGGGGGCAGAGACGCGGGGAGGCACAGAGACACAGAGTGATGCAGAGAGGCACAGGGATGGGAACGGGCGGTCTCACATCCACATGTGGTGGATAAGAAAGGAGAGGAAGGGATCCCAGCTCTGGTCCAGACTACCCAGCCCAAGGTCCCAGCACCAGGAAGATCAGTCTTCATAACTTCTGGCTGTAAAAACCGGTGGAGGTGGGTGCACAGAAGAAACTGTGCCCTCTTAAAGGGCCTGCAACTGACTCAGGACTCACACAGACCCACGCCCCTCGGGAATTCCGCACCAGGACAACAGCAGGAAGGGCAGCAGTGGCATATGGGGAGAAAGTGAAGTGCGAGTTGGGAGACAGCTTCCTCCTGAGAAAAACTCCAGAGGACAGGCAGTGTCAGTGTCCCCTCTGTGAGCCCTTCCCCACACAGATCAACAGAGCGGTGACACAGGTTGCCCTGCCTTGGCCATTACGTAGGCTCTGCCCTATACAATGTAACAGGTGCACTAAGACAGGGAGTCAAAGTGTAACTGAGCAAGGGGTCCCTCCCCAAAAGTCCCCACAGCTCATGGTTTTGAGGATGGGGAAAGGAGATAACACAGCTTTTAAGGTACTTTGCACATCTATGGCAAGTTGGTAACTGGATAGTAGCATTGCTATAGCCCAGGACAAAGGGTGGATGATAGGCTTACAATACTTTTCATAACAATGATGTATGGTGCTCTGGGTCAGCTGGCAGCCATAAAAGAAGAGAAGCTACACTGCCTGAAATGGTGGAGATGAGAATCAGCTAGGAGGTCTGGGGTGTAGGAAGAGACCCATGATGTAGCAGCTAGGCAGCTTTGTAGGAGAGCTGGTCCACCATGGGAGAGGGCCATGTGGGCAGAGTGAGTGTAGAAGAGAAGAGGAGGAGTAGCCATAGGGAAGGAGCTGTGAGCAGAAGGGGATTCAGCCATGCTGCCTGTAGTGAAGTAGCAGCTCTGCAGTTTGTGGTGAAGCTGGTCCACGGTGAGAAGGAGGAAGCAGCTCTGCAGTTTGTAGTCAGGGTCCAGCCATGCAGTCTGAGCTAGTAGGAAAGCAGGTACGCTGCTGCTTTGACCATGCCAGCTCCAGCTGACTCTCGAGCCATCAAGGACTCTGCCTTGCAGTCCTGGACTCTATCTGGACTCTTGGAACTTGGGACATATGGAAAGGACACTCTCTTAGGACATGTGCCTTTCCTGGATTTCACCGTGATCCAGTGTAACATGGCACATGCTTTTCTGGACCATTATGCAGAGTCTGAGGACAATGTACCCGAGATCCTGAAGGAGAGAGCTGACAGATAAGAGATGGGGAACTATTTATCTTGCTTTTGGTTTATAGCCTTTCAGGGAGCAAGGGAAGCGCTGGGTCTCATGGGAAAAAAGGTCTCTGAGATTAAGTGCTCCCATCTCCCCCCAGGTTGGAATATTGTAAGTAAAGACCTTTTTTCAACACTAACTGTTGGGTCTTACACCAAGGTGCCACCTGAACGAGCCCTTCTTTGGTCGGTAACAAAAGCAGCTCTATCTAATACACAGAAACAAACACAGGGATGCTGCCAAGATGAGAAGATGAAGAAACATTTGCACTTAAAGTAAGGTTTTTTCCTGGTCAGGCCATTTTGGTAGATAATGTTAATGACATGGTTGCTTAGCAACCCTATCATCAATGAACTCAGGATTCCTGTTTTTGCTGAGAAATCCTAAGGAGCAATACCTAGGAGAATTCTGCTATTGTTTTTGGATCTTTCAAACTAAAACATGATTTTTATAAAAGGTTTCATTGGTGTTTAAATGGCTGAGAGAGGAGTAGAAATTTAAGTCAAAGAATTTTTATTTCTCTTGTTTTAATAATGAAGAAAGATGTTGACCCATATTCCATCTTTCCTGAGACTTGCTGTAGGTGCCAGAAGGACTGAGAGTGATGTGAGCCCAGGAACATCTGTCCTTACCTCCACTTGCATTTTGGAGACTATATAGCTTGCACTTCAGGATTGTGTTGTATTAATTTTCTCCCACTTCCATTGTCTTCCATTCCCATTTATTCCTTCTCCATTGGTTTCTTTTTCCCAATATAAAAAGTTCTGGAGATTCATTGCACAACAATATGAAATACACCTAACACTACTTAACTGTATACTTAAAAATGGTGAATATGATAAATTGTATGTTACTTTTGCCATAGTAATAAAACAATTAAAAGCACAACAGATAAAGCATTGGGAATAGAGCAGATGCTGTCTGGCAGCTAAGGCCTTGATAGAAAGGCTAAACATAACTTCTAATTTTATGGGTCATATCAGCCTGAACACCTTCATATCATCTATCCAAAATGTTTTTTTATTGCAAAAGTTCCATAATACAAATAACAATATTTAAGTATAGTATCAAAATATTACAATGTGGATTAATATGAATTATAATGTATGAATAACTAAAAAATTCCATTTTTCTTTTTGTGAAAGTTGTTCTCCTTTCACCGTCTCTATTTGCTTATGTTTCAAGTACACATAATAATTGAGTTCAATATTAACAGACTTAGGAGTAGTCCTCCTGGAGCTTACAATCCCAACACTATGACCCCAATATAGGCAATTATCTAGAAAACTAGAGAGTTGTCCAAAGTAATATGAAATATACCCACACATGCATATGAGCACATACACACATACAGAGACACGCAGACACACACGCATAATACTTGCTGATGCTCATGAAGCTTTCATGAGTCATATTTTTTTAAATTATGTATTTATTTATTTTACTGAATTGATTGGGGTGACACAGGTTAATAAAATTGCATCAGTTTCAGGAGTAAAATTCTATAATACATCACCTGTATATTGTATTGTGTGTTCACCACCCCAAGTCAAATTTCCTTCCATCACCATTTATCCCCCCATTACCTTCTCATGAGTCAAGTTTTTGCATAATTAAATAATGTTAAAAAATAATTAAATAATTTCATAAAAGGCATATGTTGAGAAAAATGTTCTTAAAGAAGAAAGTGAAGCTGGAATTTCAAAATGTCTCTACTGACCTTCATTGACTTATAAAAGTTGACATAAATTCTCCAAACAGCAATCACCCGTCAAACAAAAAGCAGACCTTGGTATGAGCTGATTTTTTGGTCTCTAACAATACATTCAGCAGCAGGAAACATCTCAGACTTTCCCATTATGCTTTCAGAAATTTCCTTTTTCTGAACCTACACATTTTAATCTCTCCCATGAAAACCATAAACACCAGGGGTGAAATGGAATTCAACATTCTTAAATGATCCCCTACTCTATCTAATAGAGCTCATTTACCATCATTGAACCTCTGGGGTTACTACGGTAAGAAATCCTGTTAGCCACTGAAATGGAGCAGTTGATTCAAACTGGAGAAAGTGACAAGGAGAAGACCTGTGAAAATTGTCATGTGCCTGGGGTGCAATAGGCAATCCCTGATATAATACTACTTTCCTTTATATCTACAGCTGGGGGACTGAGCACAACCCCCAGGCTTGCCTCCTCATCCCTTCCAAACCTGTAGGAAGTACATCTCTGCTAGTTTGAGCCCTGCCATTTCTAAGTTGCCTGGGAGCTATAGGAAAACATCATTAACTTAATCTGTGTTAACCTGAAATGCTGAAAATAAAAATAGCATCTAGGAGACTACTTCCCTAGATTCCTGTTATTTCATATAAAGATTTTATTCTCCCTTGAGCTACTGTTGCTTGCTGGTCACCTTCCTCATTAGTGCTCTTTTATTATTCCAGCCTTATTGAGCTGTAATTGACATATGACATTGTGTAAGTTGAAGGTGTACAACAGGATGGTTTGATGCATATATATATTGCAAAATGATTACCATGCTATAAGGTTGGTTAAACACATTCATCACCTCACATAATTATATTTTTTGGTGGTGACAGCATCTAGGATCTACTCTCTTTATAGTTTCTCTTTTAAATTTTTATTTGTATCCAGTTCTACCTGGAAGCAAATTTACTTGGGAAAGGGGACATATCTTCCTCCCCTCTGTGCAGAAGCAGGAAATGGAAGGAAGCAGGCCCATTACACTATGGGATTTCTTCCTTAGGCCCATGTGTATTTATGCAGAGGGAACCAAGTAAAACAATTCCTTTTAAAAGCAGGCTTAATGGGAGAAATCACAAAAGCTAAAATCCTTTGGAAACACTTTGAGGAAATATGGAGGAAGAGAGAGATCGGGTGTGGATGCAACCCTATGCACTTAGACTTGGGCACGGTAAAGGATTTCTAGGCTGATGATGTGTGTGTGTTTGTGTGTGGTACAAATGCCTACAATAATGCACTAAATCTTATTTTTGATTTGTTTGTTTGCTCATGTGTTTTGGTATGAGCGTACCACAGAGCCACTGACACATGGCTTCTTTTCTCATTTAGCACATCATCCTGGAAAAGTGTTGCTTGGTGTTCTGATCCCAGCTGAAAGAGATCTCTGTAGAGAGTCATGTTACACCAACTTACCTGTAAAGATGACCATATAACTTATCATATAAGCCAGAACACATTTCAAAGTCAAAGTGGGTACTAAAAAAAAAAAAAAAAAAAAAAATTAATAGACAGTAATTGATCTATAGCAGGTGAAAACCGGGATGTATGGTCAATAGTTCACCCCTAGGCACCTGGGTAATGGCAGTAAACGAGGTTTAGTTTCTCAGAGAGTTCACGGGGGATACTGTTGGGTAGCAAGGGTGAAACTCTAAGATCATTGGGCGATTCTATTTTGTGTTCTACACTCTAGACTCAAAAAGTCTCTTATTTTGTTTGTTCAAATGCTTACTAACAATTGTCTATTAGTATCTGTATTAGTTTGCTAGGGCTACCATAACAAAATACCATAGGCCAGGTGGCTTAAACAAGATTGATTTGTAGGCAGGGTAGGTTTATTCCGAGGCATCTCCCTGGTTTGCAGATTCCACTTTTTCTCCATGTCCTCACGTGGTCACTCCTCTGTGCACGTGCATGTCTAGTGTCTCTCTGTGCCTCCTAATATTTTTTTCTTATAAGGTCACCAGTCAAATTGGATTAGTGCCCACCTTAACAGCCTCGTCTTAACTTAAGCACCTCTTTAAAGGCCCAATCTCCTAATACAGTCACATTCTTTGATACTAAGAGTTAGGGCTTCAATATGTAAATTTTGGGACAAACAATTCAGTTTATAATACTGTCTCTTCTCAATCTAGCTCTCTGTCATATGAGGCCACAGCAAGAAGGTAATCATTTCTGTACTGGGAAAGGGACTCACCCAACACTGGATCTGAGAGCACAATGATCTTGGACTTTCCAGACTCCAGGCTGAGAAACAAATGTTTTGCTGTTTAAACCACCCAGCATCTGGTATTTTTATTAAAGTAGCCTGAATGGACCAAGACAAGATTCAATCACTTTGCAAATTGCAAATATGTGAACTTCCTGAGATAATCTGGATGAGGTGGGATGGTGCTGTGCCAGGCCTCCGGTGACAGTGTGGTTCCATTGAAATTGAGCCAAGGGCTGAGATATAATACAAGGTAAACTGAAAGACAAAAAACACCAAACAATAATGCAGTCAAGTTTCTTGAATGTCAAGTGCCTACTAAAGTCAGAAAGTCTGTCTGTTTCATTAGAATGAGGGGACCCCACAGAAGCACTCCACGCTGAGAGTGCCTGATGCTAGTCCATGTGCCACCACTCATTATCCTCAGGGAGTGGCAGCAGGGAAGCTCCCAGTGACATTTCCTTCTTCCTGTGAGAGAGACTGTCAACACAGAAAAGTGAGCTGCAGGGGCCAGAAATTTGAAAAGAAATGCAGAAAGTATTATTTGGCTTTCATTATTTGTAGGACTTATGGGCTGCAGATAATTAAATCTAGGGATATAATCATGAAGTCATCAGAACTGGAGGACCTCTGGAAGGTTTCAAATTCATCTTTCTATCTTCAAGGACTGCTAAACCATGACTAATGAAGGATGGGGGAACGCTGATGATGAGAACTTTTGGCCTTAAGGGCCAAATGTAATTGATTGGTGAGTCTGATGTGTGTTTTCTAGCAACACCAAGCAATTCTCCAATTCTTAGCATACTGAGTGTCCTACAATTAACTCAGTTCTGACACTACCTGGGGTAGCATCAGATCCCACAGGATAAGGCTCCATCCCCCAAGACTGCCCTCACTTCAGATGCATTCCAGGGCCAGGTTGTCACATGCACTTCTGACCAACTGGTTATAAATTGGAGGTTCCTATGACCCTTCTTGCGTTTAATTTTCTAGAATAGCTCATGGAACTGAGAGAAACACCTACTTACTTTTACCAGTATATTATACAGGATATCATAAAAGGTACAAACAGCCAGGTGAAAGGCATACAGGTTGGGGTCTGAGAGGACCTGAAGTGCAGGAGCTTCTGTCCCCAGGTAACTGGAGCATGCAGGTGTGTTCACCATCATGTAAGCTCAACAACTCCTGTCCAAGAGTTTTTATAGAGCCTAAACTGTAGCAACTCCTCACTTCCCTTCCTAGAGGTAGGTGTGTGTGACTAAAAATCCCAACCCTCTAATAATTTGGGCTTTCTGGTGACCAGCCCCATCCTGAGGCAACCAAGGGACCCTACCCTAACTCAACTCATTAGCACAAGCTCAGGTGGGCAAAAACACACTCTTATTATTCAAGAAATTCCAAGGGAGCTTTGTGTCAGGAAAAGACCAAATATATTTCTTATACCACAAGGGGAAAGAAAAGGCATAGTTTTTTCATTCAGTTGTGATTTAAAACAAAATAAACACAAAAAATACTTTTATTCAAATAGGTATTCAGAGACATTTGAAGTTTATGTCCAGGGCTGAAAAGAATGTCCAAAATAAACACCTGGTTGGAGAGATGGATATGAATGATACAAAAATAAGGTATGCAGAAAGGGAATGATCTGGATGTCTCCATTTTACGGAGGGATCCAGATGTGACTTTCAGCTGAGAAGGAGCAAATTCAGAATCAGCAAGCTGGAAGCAGAGCCTAAAATATGTGGCAAACCAGGAGGAAACACACCGAGAACATAAACCAAAGTTTAAATCCAGTGAGTCTAAACAAATTGGCTAAGGTTGGCATCTGAGGATCAGAGAACTCAAAGAGATGGTAGGGTGCAATTTCCCAAATGTCCACACAGAAGGGCAAGTTCTACACTGCCAGTTTAACAGCTGTGTGAGTGCGGATCAAACTAGCTGCCTTTTTTTCTCAAGTCTCATATGTTTTGCCAAGGTATGGCAGACAATGCATTTGTGACTTGGCCTGACTCCACTCACCCAGCCTCATCCCCCAGCTTGCCCTCTCTGCTTCAGGATCTAGCTTTGGTTTCCTCAATGCCTCTCTACTGCTGAAGTGCTGTTTATTCTTCCTTAAGGTCTCCACCCCTCTTATCCACCTACAACACTCCTCCTTCAAGAATGCCTTTTTGGATGAAGGCTTCACACATACTGTATACACCACAAAGTTAAAAATCCTTTTCTCAGTCTTAGCAATGCAGGTTAACATGCCTCTACTGTTATATGTATCATACAATTTTAAACAATAACTTTTTAATAATTTTAGTAAAAACTCGTACCCAATTAGAACACTTCAAATGGTGTGAAACGCAAAGTGGTTTGCAACCACTGCTTAATCCAACCCCACCACTGCCCTCACTCACTGACCCTGGAACTGTAATAGTTTCAGGACCCAAAGCCGATGTCAGCTTAAAATCTGTTGAAGGTGGGTGGGAGGAAGCCATGAGCTATTGACAACTTCTGGTTTAATTAGAAAGATTCGGTTTTCATTTCCTCGGTTCAAGTAAAAAGAGAAAGATCTCTGATACATAAATAAGTAAATCCACAAGAAATGCCATGATTTCTTTTTTCCTGTTAGAAATGGAGTGTTTGGCCTCTGATATACTTCTCTTCACTCTAGCTCTTTACCCCCTGATGCTTTGTTACTTCCAGCATGACACCATGTATCTCCTTAGCAACTACCTCAAAGAGGATCAAGTTTATCTCTTTTCTAATGAAGATTACTTTACTTTTTTTTTAAGAAAGCATTTATTTTATAGTTAGAAATCTGAGCCCAAGAGAACATGATTTCAAAGGCAAGCAAAAGTAAAATGTGGCTTTATAAAACAATCTCCTCCAAGTGGAAGTCTAATGACACCATATAGGGTATAAGTATGTAACAGAACAGGGGAAGGGTCTTTAAAGTCCCTACAGTTCATGGTTTTGGGGATGGGAACAGGAGATAATACAGTTTTTTAAGGTACTTTGTGTATCTGTGGCAAATTGGTAACTAGATAATAGCTATGTTGCAATCCAGGGCAAAAGGGTGGATGGTAGGCTTAAGATACTAGCCTTCCCTGAAGGGAAGCTATGCTGCCCCAAGGTTAAAGGGCAGATGATAGGCTTAAGATATTTTTCATAACAATGATGTATAGTGCTCAAGGTCAGCACTTAAAATTATGGAGAGCCATGAGGATAAAAGGAGATAAGCCCCTTGTTCTGAAAAGGCCGTAGACAGGAGTCGGCTAGGAGGTTTGGTGTATAGGGAGAAACCCATGATGTAGCATCGAGGCAGCTTAGTAGGAGAGCTGGCCCGCCCTGGGAGAGGGCTATGTGGGCTGAGTGAGTGTAGAAGAGAAGAGGAGTAGCCACGGGGAAGGAACCATGAGCCAGCCATGCTGCCTGTAGTGAAGTAGCAGCTCTGCAGTTTGTGGTGAAGCTGGTCCACGGTGAGAAGGAGGAAGCAGCTCTGCAGTTTGTAGTCAGGGTCCAGCCACGCAGTCTGAGCTAGTAGGAAAGCAGGCACGCTGCTGCTTTGATCATGCCAGCTCCAGCTGACTCTGAAGCCACCAAGGACTCTGCCTTGCAGTCCTGGACTCTATCTGGACTCTTAGAACTCAGGACATATGGAGAGGACACTCTCTTAGGACTTCACCGTGATCCAGTGTAACATGGCATATGCTTTTCTGGACCATTATATGGAGGCGGATGACAGCATACTCCAGATCCTGAAGGAGAGAGCTGACAGCGAAGGGATGGGGAACTATTTGGCTTGGTTTTGTTTTATAACCTTTTGGGGAGCAAGGGAAGTGCTGGGTGTCTTGGGAGAACAGGACTCTGAGCTAAAGTGCTCCCAAACCCCTCAAGGTTGGAAGATTGTAAATAAAGACCTATCTCTCTCAACACTAATTGTTGGGTCATACACCACGGCGCCACATGAACAGGCCCTGCTTTGCTCAGTAATAAGTAACCTATGGATAAAATCACTATGAAATAGTGAAGAAATGGCCAAAAAACAGACTGTGAGAATGAGTAGAAACCAGGGCAAAGCAAGAAGCATCTGTAATTGGTTCCTGAATTATCTGAAAATCGGAGCCTTATCATAAATATGGAATTTTAGTGTTTCTGCTGGAAGGAACACGAAGATATTACATCCTCTTATTCTGTTTAGGGTCACCCTGAATGGCAGCTCTTTCTAAGGCCTGATTTTTAAACACCTGAAAGGGAAGAACACGGTTTTGCAGTTGTGGGATTGGAGAAGGGCTGAGTCTTCCTTCTTCCCATTCATTACCACACATTATTTATGGTGTTGGGTAATTGAGCAAATAATGCCCTTGACAACAATTCTCCCTCTTTAACACCAAGGCAAGGTAATTAATTAAGGCCAGAAGGGATTGTTAACAGCTGTTAATGAACCACAGTGGAAGGAATTACTTAGGAGAGCACTCTTAGAGCCTATAAAAGTACATGAACAAGAGTAGCTTGGGTATCTAATGTTCCTTGTCCTTGTCACTGTTCAGCCATGGAAGGACACATTAAATGTGAAACAACTGGGGAATTTCCATGGCCTAGCCCTGTCTCATTATGCTTGTATAACTTTAAGTGGCTATTTATTTTCAATCCCATGATAATTTCTAGAGAAACTTTTCTGGGACACACACTTAACCTGTAGCCCACACCAAAATATAACGATCGAGACTATTGACTGAACACCTAGTATTTATTCAGCACTGCATAATGTAGTTTGAGCACCACACACACATTTAAAAAGGATGTGAGGTACTCTCTGTGCTAAAGAAGTCATCGTCTCAGGGGAGCCATGTAACGGACTTAAGAAACAAGTGAAGACCAGTGTGACCTGATAGCACACGGCTAAGGGCTAAAGACATTTAGAGAATGAGACAACTATATGAGCAAAGCAAGTTTAAAAGGAAAGGTGGAATCTAAGCTGGGCCCACGGAGAATCAGGACATGCAGAGAAGAGCAGAAGCAGCATGGATAAAGGCTGGGGGAATATGGCCTGGAGGAGAACTGACCATTTTGCCTCCCTAGAAAAGAATTTCATGCCAAGGTCTATAGAATTCTCCTTTCTTCTTTTTCCTTATCCTCTTCTTCTTTTGACATTTAAAGAGACAACTTGAGGTTACCAGGTTCCACTACATACCCCCCAATGCACACACACACACGCACCCCAGGAGATGGGCTGAGTGGCTTACACAAGTCTTTGGTGATGTGGTGGCAGAGCATGGAACTAGAACTAGACTCAGACAAGGAATTAGATTGTGTAGGTGTGAGTCTGGTGTGCAAAGCCTTTCTTACCAGGGCACAAGATTAGCTAGATAGTGTGAAGATAGGTTATAAAAGGTCTGAATTTCAGGCAGAGGCATTCAGGCAGATGATGCAATAGATAAGGAGCCTCTGCAGGAAGAAGTGTTGGGAATAGCTGTTTAATAATGCCTAAAATTTATTAACAAAAAACTATGTGTCAGTCTGTGCTAAAGATCTCACATACATATTCTCGTCTAAGGCTCACAACAACTCTCTAGGGTGCTAATAAAATTCATTCCCATTTACAGATGAAGAGACACACTTAGAAAAATTAACTATCTTGCCCAAGGCTAGTAAGAGTAAGACCAGAAGTTCTTCTAAAACCCAGATTCCTACAGATTATGCTTTATTGCATCTCATATAAGTCTAGCTTGTTGTCGTCATACCTTTTTGCTTCAGAAACCCCTAAGACAATGGTTCTCAACCAGGGGGTGATTTTGCCCCTCAGGGACATTTGGCAATATCGGGAGACACTTTTGTTTGTCACAACTGGGGAGCAAGTGCTACTGGCATTAATAGGAAGAGGCCAGGCATGCTGCTAATAAACATCCTACTTTACATAGGGAAGCCTCTCAGCAAAGATTTATCCAGCCCCAAATACCAATGGTGCCAACATTAAGAAGCCTGGCCCTGAAAGAATCCTGAAAAATTATGCTCCTTCACACATAATTAAGTTGAACATGTAAATGTTACATTTTAAGTTTAAACAGGGGCAAAAGATGTAATGTCTGGTACATAATTAATACTGATATTTAAAAATAAAATAATCATAGCATTCTTTTAAATGTATCCAATGATACATAAACACCCTATCAAACTGATATCTAATGCCATCCTTTTAAAAATACATGAACAAATTATATTTCCATTCCATTTCCTCATGGAATGTTATTCCAATGTAATATAGTTCAAGCTTGTCAGTCTTAATTACACAACCATTTTCTTTGCAACAAAAGAAATATATAAATTGAAATTTTAAAAAACATTTCCTGTGAATCTAAGGCTCTAAGTCTGTGACTCCCAAACTAATTACTCAGGTGTGCCAGGGCTCTTCAGTGAATTCACAGGGGTACTGCAGGGTATTTTAAAATTTCGAGGTAAACAGTATGAACTACCAATTTGAAAGTAGTTCACAGCTACAACAGTAGATCGAACTACATTCCTTTGATGATGTCATAATTTTTGCAAAACTGGCTTTTTAGCCAACGCTGTGATTAAAAAATAAGTCAGCACATATGTCAGTGTGGAACATGAAATGGGAGTGGAGGTGCCCAATCTGATTCCCAGGTCTGAGGATTTGTGCAGTGTAAAAGAGGTGCACACATCTCCTTGGTAAGTAATTTTGCTTACTTAAGAATGAAATAAAAGGGAAAAAAGAATGAAATTAAAATATTATTTTCTTTCACTGTATGTGTTTTATTTTTGCAAATGGCTACTATGGTGTTCCGATACTTATTAAATTTTTTGGATCTAAGCAGTGACTAAATGGAACCAATAGGTATTTTTTTTTTTGTCTGGGGCCATACTGGAAATAGTACTGGTTTACTAAGCATGGTATGAAACTGCAAAGGTTGGGAACCTCTGGTCTAAGTGTTAAAAAAACAGTCTTTTGGCTCTGGCCGGGTAGATTAGTTGGTTAGAGCATCATCCTGGTATGCCAAGATTGCAGGTTTGACCTCTGGTCAGGGCACATACAAGAAGCAAACAATGAATGCATAAATAAATGGAACAACAAATCGATGTCTATCTCTCTTTAAAAATCAATAAACAAATTTAAAAGACAGTATTCTGAGATGAGATATTATTGCAATAACTATTAGTATATAATACATAAAATATATAGTTATATATAAATTTTGATGATTAGTAAAGATAAAAAGTAAAAACTTTCGGGATCAAAATGGTAGCATAGGTAACACAGCTTGCCTTCTTGCATAACCATGTCAAAATTACAACTAAACTACAGAACATCAGAACCATCAGAAATTGAGCTGAACAGAAGTCATACTACTACAGAATTAAAGATAAAACCACATAGAGGCTGGTAGGAGGGACAGAGACATGGAATGATCTCATCCCACACACACATGTGGCAAGTAAAATTCTGGAAGGATATCTTGGGAGCAAGAGGTCCCAGACTGTACCAGCACTCCCCAACCCAGGGTTCTAGTATCAGGAAGAGAAGTCCCTATAACTTCTGACTGTAAAAACCAGCAGGGACTGAGACTGTAGAAGACAGAAACTGCTGGAGTCTCAGGCAATTCCTCTTAAAGGGCCCATGCTCAGACTTACTTGAACTCACTCTTTCTGAGCTCTGTGCAGGGGCAGCAGACTGAAAGACACCAGAGGCCTACAGGCAGGAATGGAACTTTCTGGCCTCAGGGTGAGAGCTGGGGGACAGCTTTCTCCCAGACAGAAGTGCTGGCAGAGGCCATTGTTCCTCTTCTGAGAGCTGCCCCAAAGAGTCTGCAAGCAGGTGCCATATCTGAAACTTCATCAACCTAACTTACAGTGTTTGCCCCATCCTGGTGATTCCCTGAGATCCCGCCCCACCCAACTTTTGGGCCCACCCAAGTGTTTTCAGTGGCTCTCCCATATGAATGGCTCATCTTGGCTCATGCTTCAGATTTTCCTAAATCTCTCAGACAAGTAGTATCTGGCCTCAATGAGCCCCATACCTTTTGCTAAGTGGACCCAGGCCCAGAGCTAGCAGAAGTCAGCCCTGGTTCACAGCTTGCTTCACTGAGGTACCTCCGAGACCAGAGCAAGTAGCAGCCATTTGCAGATTGCTTTGTAGCTCCTGTCAGGTGGCCCCAGACAGAACACAAGTGTGACTGACCTTGGATATGCCAACAAGGATCAAGGCTCAACTGTTAGAGGAAGGTGTACACAGCCCACACAATGGGCACACCTTGAGTACCCAGCTTGGGTAAGGGGGAAGGCTGTACTCTGGCCCTATAGGACACCTACTATATTAGGCCACTCTACCATGCCTGGGAGATGTAGCTAATACATAGAAACAAACACAGGGAGGTTGCCAAAATGAGGAGACAAAGAAACTTGGCTCAAATGAAAGAAAAGAACAAAACTCCAGAAAAATTACTAAACAAAATGGAAACAAGCAATTACTAGAGGCAGAGTTGAAAATTCTCAATGAACTCAATGAAAATGCTCAATGAACTTAGTGAGGACCTAAGCATAAAAAGATTCAGTCAGAAATGAAGGATACACATTAAAATAAAGAACAATTATAAGAAATCAATAGTAGACTGGATGAAACCAAGAATCAAATTAGCAATTTAGAATACAAATTCTAAAGCTGCTTTGCTTGGTAGATGGGCAGTTAGGATGATGGAAAAGAGTTGAAGCTGGGAAGGAATTAGAAATTTTGGCAATCGGAGAAGGCCTTTTTGACATATGTTATAAACCTTAGTCAAAATATCCCCTTTGAGTGAAGAGGGAGGTGTTCTTGCTTTACTCCTGTATAAGCAAGAATCAGTAAAACTTAAGATTTGGAAGCTTTACCTATTTTTGCCTTCCTTATGTTACTCCAAGATCCAAAGAAACCATGCTGATCAGCTGTGGGAGACATAAAACAATCCCCAAACGTGCCGTAGGATGGAGTCAATGAGACTGAAGGGGCTACCGTGGCGGGTGATAAGTTAAGGACTTGGAAGCCTTGGTTCTGGTTCTCTTCATCGCGACTAAAAGGTAGCTTGGTGGGTGTCTTCAGTTACTGCAGGTGCTGATGGAAGAGGGCTTTTAGGAGAACTGGCTGGGAGGAGTCATGACCAGAGGAAGGCCAGCTGTGGAAGTGTTACAGAGTGGGGGTCTCCAAAAATCCCCAGAGCCTGTGGGTTGGGGGATGGGGAAAAGGGAACAGCTTTTAAGATGCCTTTGCATGACTATAGCTAGTAGCTAGTATCTTAGTTATGCAAATGGATTTGGTTCTTCCAAGGGCCCAAGGAGTTGGGAGGGAATTTGACCATGAAATAGTGAGGAAAAAGCATACAGAGCCTGCGCAAGGTTCTGTGAATGGTCATAACTGGTTACCATGCACTGCATCACAGGATGGGGCATTCAGGGATTTAAAAAATAGGCAGCAGACATTTTAGCGAGATTTCCATGAGGCTTTGAGAGAGGAAGAGAGATCCATGTGGTTTGTAAGGAGGTCAGAGGAGAACTCCATGCTGCTTTGAAAGGGAGAATACTATGTGGCTTTGAAAGGGCAAAGCACATGTTTTCCTGGACTGTTATATGGAGGCTGATGATATCCTACCCCAGATCCTGAAGGAAAGAGCTGACAGATATGGGACGAGGAACTTCTGGGCATGTTTTCGGCTTCTAGACTTTTGGGGAGCAAGGGAAGTGCTGGGTCCCATGGGAGAACGGGCTCTGAGCTGAAGTGCTCACTGCCCTCCCCAGGTTGGAATATTGTAAATAAAGACCTGTTTTCCTCAACACTAGTTGTTGGGTTTTATACCAAGGTGCCACATGAAAGAATCCCCTTTCACTCTGTAACAGAAATGGGCCCCTGGGTAAGACTGGTAAGTGTGAATATGGGTTATTTGAAGTCCACTAGGTGGTGGATTTTAGAAACCTCTAAATTTAAAGCAAAATATGCTACTGACCAGGAGGTTTGACACTCCTCTTCTAGACAAAGAATGGGTTGTCAATACATTCCAGCCAAAAAAACCCAGAAACATATTGTAGTTTGAACAAGTTGGGCTTATTACTCATTGTAGCAAAAGACAACACACACCACAGAGGCCCTGAGGGCATCTCAGTTAGAGGGTGTTAGAGAGAATCTGTTATAAGGTTTGGGCTTTGGTTGGGTGATTCGAGGAAGGGTCTAAGCAAGCAGGAGATTCACTCTAGATTGGATGTTGTCAGTGGGGCTGATTCCATGCTTGGGTATCTCTATATCTTATGAACAGGGAGGGGAGACTAGAATGAGTATAAAGTTATAATTGGTAAAGAAGTAACAGTCAATCATTTAGGTTGAGAGAGGAGTGTTTGTATTTTTGTGGTTGGCTTAGTAACCTTGTTTTTGCATATGCTTAGACAAAATTATGTAATAGGCTCGTTTCTCATGATCTCAGAGTGAACCTGTCTGAAGCTGGTATTCTGTGAATCGTTTCTATCTAATAGGAGAACAATGTGGCACGCCTGTGAGTGCCGGGCCAACTTCTGAATATCAGGAGATGCTCTCCCCACTCCCATATATACATACTCATATTAGGCCAGGTCTAGCTACTCCTTTGTACCAGCTTGGGAGTTCAGAGTACTGAGACAGGGGCTGTTTGAAGAGTCAGGTTACACATGGTAGAGTGCAGGACTAGGCAGGTACCAGACAATTTCCAGATGGAGCAGAATAGGTGACAGGCAGAAAGGCTAGTGATGTGTTTGAGCCAAGACAGTTACAGATCAGGGACATTTCCTGTGGGCTCCAGTAGAGGCTGGGTTTGCCAGGTTTTCAATCCCAGCTTCCTCAGGTTTGTATTGTCCTCAAGGCACAACACTCTGGGCACTAAAAGGCATTAAATGTCTCTTTGACTTCTGATCCTTTGGTGTGCAGAATCCTTCTTATCCCTCAAGACAGCCAAGTCCAAACTGACTTCCAGAAGATTAGAATTGGAAAGCATCATAGAGACATTCTTTCTGTCGGTCTAATGCCCATCATTTGTTTGACTGTAGTAATTTACAAAGATATTTACTAGGTTAAGTGAAAAAATAAAACCCTCCTGTAATTTTAACACGTGGGTTCTTGTTCTGCCCTTTGGAACCATACAATCTATTCTTCCATGTGACAGCCTTCCAAACATGGGAAGATGGGAGGCAGTGTCTCCTCAGGGACCCCCCCGGGAAGCACTGGGGTTGCCTCAGGGGGGAAGAGTCAGACCCCCTGGTGGAGCTGGCCTGTCAACAGAAAAAATGACATCCTTTGAGGCAGGGATGGAGGCCAGGTTAACTCCATTCATGGCACAGCTGGAAAACATTTCAGAATTCTTTTAAAAAAATAAAACTTTTGCTCTGGGGTTTTTCTAAACCTGCCTGAAAACCCAAATGCTTCTCTGTTGCCTCCATTTATGATTTGGCCTCAGTGCTTTCAGTTTGGCAGAGCCAGGATCGAAGTGTATTCCCACTGGCTCTGGCACGGGGGCTGCCTCTGAAATGCTAAATGTGCTGGTCCAAGGAAAGGGGGTGAGGCTGGGGTTTGCATGTGAATTCAGCCCCCAGGATGCTAGCTTTTCCAGCACTTGTGTGGAGACTATTCACTGTGCATTTAGCTGCAAGTGACTCGCATTTAGTTGTAACCGACTCAGAAGCCTGCTTACAACAGGGCTCTGCATTAGGCCAGATGACTCCTCAAAGCCATTTGTCCCATGTCCAAGGGACTATCTCCTGATGTTTTCTTAGGGTAAGAATTATTTATTGAATGTTTTCTAGTGGTTGAGATTGTGCCAAATATTTCTTAAACTCACACAACAATCCTGTGACCTAGGTTCTATTATGATACCCATTTGGAAGCTCAGTGAGGTAAAGCAATTTGTCCAGTAAGTAGCAAAACCAGAGAGGCCAACACACTGTGACAGGAAGGCTCAAATAGTTGATTTCATAGGCTAGATATGCTTTTGTGACACAGATAACAAAGTGAAAGGATGTGGGCATTGTGAAGGCTCTCAGTCAAAAGATAGCATTGGATGGTGATGGACTACTTTTCTTGAAATGGAGATTTTGGAGAGGTCTAATTATTGCAACAAGATCTATAGAATTAAAGCTATGTCCCAAGCTTATCGGACCATTCACTCCTCTTCAGATATGAATTTTGGATGCCCCAAACACATTACCAAGGAAATAATCCATGACCTATTTTTACCCTATTTAAATTTAAAGGGTAGAATCATTGCAGGTGAGCATTTAAAAACATTTTTTTATAGTTTAGATATGTATTTATTGAGTGTATCTGTGCAGGTGAGCATTTTTGCTTTAGCTTTCAGAGGGGAGTAGAAAGAGAAGGAAGATGTGAAAGAAATATGAATCTGCAGCCGTTGAAAGGGGAAGAGGAAAATTAAAACTATTCTCCCATCACAAAAAAGTCCCCAAAGTCACAAACACCTTGATTATAGAGCACACCAAGCACAGCTTCCCAGAATCCAGCTCCATTTGATAACGTACATCATGTTATGCAGACTTTTTAAAAAATCATCTCTTAGTGATTCATTTGGAGGTGGTGGTGTCATGTGCATTTGGAAACCAGACTGCCCTAGTTCAAATACTAGCTCTACCACTTTTTAGCTTCATGACACTGTACATGTGATTTAAATCCTATGAGCCTTGGTTTCTTCATATACGAACTGGGGAGAATAGTATCTACTTATAGCATTGCTGAAAAGATTAAATGACATAATGTCTGAGGGTGGACCCCACCCCAAAACAAAATTTATTATAAAATATTGTATATTTATCCTTACATGTTTAAACTTCAGTCATTTTCTAAGTACTCTCCACTTGAGACAATACACCTATCAAGACTTCTATTTTACTGCTCAAAACAGTTTGGAACTCATTGATTTGATGCCTTTTAGTGCTTCTGCCATTTTGTTTGTTTGTTTTTTGTTTATTTGTTTCACTTCTTCCATGTCAGCAAAACATTTCCCTTTGAGGAAAACTAATTTGATTTTTTGGTCAAGGAAAGAAGGCTAATGAGGGAACTTAGTTCAGACAAGCCCCATATGACTACCGGAGGAGGGTTTTGCAGTAAGGTGTGGGATAAATAACACAGGCTCTGGAGCCAATACACAAGACAAACATGAAACAATGGGCTAGTGTACAGGTGTAGGCATGTGGCCTAAATATTTTAGGGTTTCATTTTTGAATGTGTAAGGATAAATTATGTATTTTTTTTCCATAAAACTTCTCCTCTCTCTCCACAGTTCAAAGAGAACCAACCACCTACATTCTTCAGAGGTGATATGTCCAAGTGATACAGAAAAGCTTTATTATTTCCATGTAGGACATTTCAAAACCTGACCTGCCTGTTCCTTCCTCCCCACCTGTATTAGTGCTTCCTTTTTTTTCTCCATTATTGTCAGAGGCACCAGTGTTCTCCAAGTCTCCTGCAGGTTTTGTGATTTTTTAATTCTACCTCCAAATCCTAATTCTACCAGGAATACTCAGTCTCTTCAATGTGATTTTCAGATTTGACTTAAAAAAAAAAAATCTACACATTACTCTTTTATCAGAGCGTTGGCCACATACACCCAAATTGCTACACATTCTCCAAAGGGTTAGGTCTTGAATTCTTCTTGTCCTGGGCCATGCTGTAAATCAATTCCTTGATTAACCTCCTTTGGTATCTTTTTGACATGGGCCTCCCCCGTAGAGGAGCTCTGTGGTTGCATTGCATCAGAAGCCCGTAGCCCGACATTTGAAGTTCTTTGTGGCTGGGCCCACTGCACCCTCCACCTCATCTCTCACTACTTCACTGGGGAGCCACCTAGTTATAGAGAAGCCAGTGTCCGAACTGCCTGCTTGTCTCTGTCTCAGTGCCTTTGCTCCTGAGGGTCCCCTGTATTGGAAAACTCTCCCTTCTCTTCTCTGTTGAGGAATCTATATCCTGCATTTTTTCAAGGCTCAGCTTAAGAATCAGTTTCTCCAGGAAGCCTTCTCTGATTGATCTTGCCCAATATTTGGCTTTCCTTTCTCTTGCTTGTCTTTAGTACTTAGCCATGCAGTGCCAACATGCAATGGCATACGGAGCTTTGTAATTATTCTCTAGTGTTCTGGGAACACAATACACAGTTAATAGAGACATTTGTTAACTTGACTTCATGTCTTGTCTCCTCCAGTCAACTGTAATTTCCTTTAGGGTGATGCTTGTATCTTGTATTTCTTCTGATAACCCCAGAGAATCCAGTGCAGGGCCTGCCAGCAATAGAAACTTAATTAATATTTGAAATAAAAGCATGGATAAGGCGAACTAGCTGGAACCCTGAGGTCCTAGAGTCTCCCCAATCCCCTCTCCCATTGGGGGCACTGATCAGACCCACTTGCCTCTCATTGTTAGCTCCTGCCCAGGTGGAAAACTAGAGGCCAGACCTAGACTGGTAAGAATCAAAGTTTGCTCACATGTCTAAAGTGAGCTGTTTCTGGGGCAAGTATGTAGTTCTCAGTAGGGTACATCTTCTTGATGTGTTGTTTACAACCAAGAATCCTGATTTATACACAGTGCTCAATGTGAATTGTGGGTCCCTCTGGTATTCTTCTCCCTTCTCTTGCTGTAACCTACCCCCATCTCTGTGTTCCCCATCCCCATTCTGCTAGCTTCAAAGGAGCCCCTGGCTGCTTACTTTAGGAAAAAATAAAATACATTTTCATGAAGTTGTGAATATATGCTGGTAGCAAAATATCACCATTCTAAGGAATCGTCGTCGTCGTCGGCAGCCGTCCGTCTCGAGAGACGATGGCGTAGCTTCTTGAGAGTCTATCTGCACCGCCGAGAATGGCTGTGCAGTCCGATTCGGGAGTGACAATCCCTGCCGCACTTGTTACAGGTGAAGGCAGATGGCTGTTGTTGCTGCTGTTGACGCTGCTTCCGCCTCGATCTTTTCTGGACCGCCTCCTCGTTGCGCGCAGCCTCTGCGCGTGACGTCCCTTGCCTGACCGCGAGCCTCCAGGCTAGGCGGTCGTCTGCTTGAACTTCCCATGTGTTGAGATTGATGGAGCAGTATTCTAAGGAATACTGTTTTTGAAAAAGAGCAATTTTACAGTTTAAATGAATATCTCCATAATGGTGTCATTCTGGGTACACATCTCAGGTTTGTAGGGAGGTATTTTATAGCAGAGAAACTTCAATGGCACTCCTGCACCACAGAATGTGGGTGACCACCGAGCTATTTGCAGGGCTGATTCTGCATATGTGTAGTGCTTATTTGCAAGGTAATGTGTTGGGGGTTTTCTATGTGTGTTTGAAGGGTAGAAGGATAGGTGATCTGTTCAGAATTGGCTTCTCAGGGCAGCTAAAAATGAGGGCTAACAACAAATGGAATTGCATCAGAAAAAAACATTTTTAGTCCCAACCCTTCAAAAAATTCATGTTCCTGTAAGCCAGATGTCTCCTGCTCCGGTGCATACATCCTTCTGATAAATATTTATTGATGGGGCAAGAGGCAATTCTTCTCTGGGTAGCCGACTCAGCGGTTCATTCCCCCGTTTCCAGTCAGCTGAATAGTACGCATTCCTGTTTGGGTTCTAGGTGAGGATAGAAGGTAAAACAGAAGCCAGTATCTGTAGAGTATATGAGAAGAATGATATTTTGTGACGCATGAAAATTACATGAAATTCCAATTGCAGGGTCCACAGTTTTATTGGGACACGTCATGTTCATTCCTTCACATGCTTTTCTCGTGAAATCCTTATAACAATCTTGGGATCTGGACTCTAAGCCCCATTTTGCATGTGAGGAAGCTGAGGCTCCCAGAGTCAGGTGACTTCTCAGTGGAGGGGAGGGCCATTCAGAGGGAGCCCTCCTCCGTGCACATGCATGTATTTGCTCTGCTGTAGCTGAGTGAATTACCCACAGGTAAGGAGACAAAGAAAAGACTTGGATGGTGAGCCACGACAGCCTTGCAGCATACTGCAAGGCCAGCAGCAGTGGCACATTTTAACCTAGTCTCAAATGTTTTATATGCTGTGAATCTTCCTGAGCTAGCTGACTAAAGGAGATCTGTTTGACAGTTCGATCAATCGTCAGTAGCCCACGTCACACAGTTCAGCTTCATTTTTTGTAGTGGGCAGACTGATGTGCATTTCATTTCTCCTTGCCTACAGTTCTGACATGAAAGTTAGTCTTAATCTGCCAACTCATTCTGATGAGATTGCTTTGGAAGTTACCCCAAAGTCACCATGGCTAAATGGGATGTGGCTGTTAAGACAGAAATGCATTTCCGTTAATACCTCAGTGGCACTGAAGCTAAGCCAGTGCCAACCCTAATTCCTAAAGGAAGACAAATCCACAATAATCCACCTTCTAATTCTGTGCAGACTGGCACAACACCAGATCAGGTCAGTCATGAGCTCTCTTTCCCTTACAGCGAGGCCCAGACCAATGCCTCACAGACAGTCACTGAATTTGAGGGCACACACATAGAAGTGTGCAGCCCAGACAACACAGACAGCTCCCTTGGTTAATATGAAATGAAAACACTTATTCTCATGAGATAAATAAGCTCGTTCTTTTCCTATGAGCAATGAACTTGACCTGAGCAGCAATATAAGAGGGTTCTGTTTTGCAGGCAAGCTTTGTTGGGTTAAAGCTGGCTTTACCTTGTTTCCTTTTAACTATCCTCAATCTTTATTTTCTCCCCAGCCTTTCAGGAAAGGCATTGATATTTACTCATGAGCTTTAAGTGACTGATGAGAGACGTCATTAGTTTCTAAGAAATATTCACATTTGAATGTTATTGTTTGGCTGGGGTAAGAAGAATAGATGTGAAGAGAAACAGACAGGGTTGAGGGAAAGATATTGGTTTAAGGCAAAGTCCAACCCATGGGCCAGGTCTGGCCTGCCCCCTATTTATTTTTGTATAGTCCACACACTAAGAATAATTTTTATATTTTTATTTTATTTTATTTTTTTAAGAAAGATTTTTATATTTTTAAATGATTGGAAGAAAATAAAAAGAAGACTGTAATTCCAATTTTAGGGTCCACAGTTTTATTGAAACACATCATGCTCATTCATTTACATATTGTCTGTGGTTGTTTTTGCACTATGATGACAAAGTTGTAACGAGACTGCATGGTCCATACTGTCTAAAGTGTTTACTTTCTGGCCCCTTATAGAAAATGTTCACTGCCTTCTTTAGAGTAAACTGTTCATATAGCAAGCAAGTAGCTCCCAAGAAGAAAGCAGTTCAGGAGGGAAAGGTATGTCCTTTTAACAACAGAGGTGAGAGAGCAAAGCTTTTACTTCACTTGCTTCAGTTAGTATCTCCCTTGCTAGTATTAAACAGTAGGCTCCTCTCAGGGATAAGAGGCCATAAGAGATTTCCCATGGCAGTAGACCATGAGGGATCTACGCTCCAAAATACTTGTTAAAGCAAGGTGTGGATTATCTCAGCCACCCACGGCTGGGCAAATGTGCAACGGCTTCTGGGTGCCTAGCTGCTCCTTCACCTTTGACTTAAAGGATGCATTAATATTTCTAACTGGTTACGTCTAAATCTTCCAGGAAAACAAACAAGCAAACAAAAAACTGCCAAGCAGGGTTTTTGTGTGTGTGTGTGTGATTTATTCATTTATTAAATCATTTGTTCCACAAACAATTGTTGAGCATCTACTATCTGCTAGATGCCAGGCCTACAGAGAAGACTGAAATACATCCATGGTCCCTGCTTTTGAGGAGCTCATAGCTAGTGGTGGAGAAATACACAATAATGAAAATAGATAGTTTCAGCATGACTTAGTTTTACGACAAAGGTACAAGTTAGATGCCTGTGAGATCTCAGAGGACACACAGAACCTGGGGTGGAAATGGTGGGAACTAATGTTTTCCACTGCATACTAAGCAAATTTAACTGATGAGTCACTTGATTATACATAGAATTTTGAAGAAAAGTAAGATTGGCACCACATAATGAAATCCTCAATACTACTTACAGTTTTCTGAAGCACAACTTCAGGCACCAACAGTGACTGAGCATCTTAAATATAAGGTAGTTATTCAGGTGATCAGAATAGTGTTAAACATACTGTTTAGAATAAAATGACAGCATAATTTAAAATATCCATTAAAAGAAAACTCTTGGACTCCTAAGGAAACACCTATGGGTCTGGGTACCATTTTTTTCTCTTCTATTTGCTAAGTTCTTTTAATTTTGTTTTTAAATTAAAGTTGATGTAAAATATTATTTTATATTAGTTTCAGGTATACAGCATAATGGGCCCCATTTTGATAGGACACATTTAGTTTATCACGGCTCATCACTAGAGAGAGACCTATTTCCCCAAATGTCTGGTGCCCTTCAAGGAGGGCATTGGGCAGGGCCAGCAGGTGGCAATAAGTGTCTTCTACTCTGCAGAATTGACTGCTGAGTCTTCATTTTCTTGAAACTCCAGTCTTATCATGTTAATACCTAATCCTTAGAAATGAGAAGTAGACTGTCTACTAAGAAATGTTCATTGCCTATAATGTTGAAATTTATTTATTTATTTAAATGGACTTTTCCTACTTCTCCCCTCATTCTGAAAAGCCTTTGACCCTGTCTTGGAATATTTAAAATCAGCCATATGAAGTACCAGTTGTTTGTTGGGGGCAGACCATGTGTTTGGTTTGAATGTGCCCATGGAAAAGTCTGTCCTCTTATTATTCATTAGAATTCACATCTGTTAGCCTCTGGGGCATCACACCAAAACCATCTGCTTAACCCCTATTTGCCAGGGGCGTTGGGAGTAGGGGTCAATGGGACAGAGAAGGGGTAAGTTGGAAAACCTTCCTTCGGCCTTGCAAAATGCCAAGAGGCATCAGGTTCAGTTGGTGCATGAGATCCATAGAAGAAACATTCCTGTCCTCTGTAGACTTAAGTAAAGGTGAAAGTCAAGCTTTGGGGCACCGGAGCAGGAATATAAGATTCTCTTTCCTTGTAAATTAAAAAAAAAAAAAAAAAAAAAGGTTAAGAAAGCACTTGAGAATTTACAGATACATAAAGTTTTGGTCCTGTTTGGACCAGCCAAACAGGTGATCAAGTCTCGTGTGAAAAATCTCAAACACCTCTTGGTTCTAACGGTCAGCATGACCCCTAGAGAAACAGAAGCATTTCTACATAGATAGCAACATCACTAACTCCCCCTCCCACAACTGAGTCCTCTATGCATGCTTAGTCTTGAAAATAACTGTTCTGTTTATTCAGATTAATGGTGCTCATCTCTAGTTGCACATGAGGATCATTTGGGAAACTTTGAAACATGTTGCCATCAGGTCCCAGCCCTCGAGATCCAGACTTAACTGGTTCAAGGGTGGAATCCAGCATTGACAGAGTTTGAAAGTTCTCCCAGATGATACTAATGGGCAGAAATGTCTTTGATATGGAGAAAAACTTGGTAGTTTTCTGCAGCTGCTGGCAACCTAATTTCAGAAGCTAATCATTTAAAAGAACCCATTAGGTCAGGAAAAGAGATATTAGAAAACTCAAACAGTGTGATTCAATGAAGAAAAAGAATAATATCAAGCAAGACGATCCTGGGGTTCTCAACTACAGTATTCTTAAGATCTTGGGTGAGATCATTCTTTGCTGTGTGGGGCTTCCCTGTGCATTGTAAGATGTTTAGCAGCATCCATGGCCCCTTCTCCCGACCTGCCAGTAGAAGCACCACCTCCCTGCTCCCACCCCCGAGCTGTGACAACCAAACCTGTCTCCTGGTATGTAACCCTCCCCACAGGCAATTTGAAAAGTAGTGATCTAGAGGTTTTCCCCTTTTCTTTATTTAGTCTGATCTATCTTTCCTAAAATTAACAAGCCTAATAAGTTCTTAAGACCCATTCAGAACTGGCAGAAAAGTTAACAGCTTTGCTGAAAGGCCAGGAAGGCTCCGTTTGATGATGGAAATAGCCATGTTTGTGACTGTACTGAAATTCAGGTAGTTACCAAAATAAAAGAGGTTTTTGTTTACCTTTTTATACGAGAGGTCATTAATCTTATTATAAATCTAACTTTTGGAGGGAAAGAAGATCTTGGATCCAAAATTAGTTAGAAAAAATACAAACCATTGTAAAACTGTAATATAGTCAAGGTAAGAGGTTTTGAAACATAGAAATACATATTTCAGAAACACTAGAGAATAATTTTGATGCAATTCATCTTAAATATACTACTTTTTTTTCTCATTAAACTTCATTTTAATGGGCCTCAAAATTCTGTGGCAGATTTTGGTCAAGTTGTATCTATTAAAAAGTACTGATTTTAAAAACAAATAACTTAAAAACTGCCACACACACACACACACACACACACACACACACGCCACACACACAAAATTGTCCCCAAGATTCTCTTTTCCTTCTGAAGATTTTATGACGCATTGTAATTGTTAACCAGTCCTTTACTATTAAACTTAAATGGCCAACTGAGACAAACAGTTCTGAGACCATTCTTCCACCACTGATTAAGCCTGGGGTGGCAGGTGTTGGGGATAATATTCATTTAGCCTTCTGAGCTTTCTGGGCAGACTTGGTGACTTTACTAGCTCCACCTCCTTTTTTGTCCACTGCTTTGATGACACCCACTGCTACTGTCTGTCTCATGTCATGAACAGCAAAGTAGCCCAGAGGAAGATAATCAGAGAAGCTCTCAACACACCTGGGCTTGCCAGGAACCATATCAACAATGGCAGCATCACCAGATTTTGAAAACTTTGGGCCCTTTTCCAGCTTTTTCCAAGAAGGATGATCAATCTTCTCTACCTCAGCAAACTTGCAAGCAATAGGAGCTGTGTGACAGTCCAGAACAGGTGCATATCCAGCACTGATTTAGCCTGGATGGTTCAGGATAATCACCTGAGCTGTGAAGCCAGCTGCTTCCATTGATGGGTCATTTTTGCTGTCACAGGCACATTGCCACCACGGACATCTTTGACAAACACATTCCTGACGTTGAAGTCCACATTGTCCCCAGGAAGAGCTTCACTAAAAGCTTCATGGTGCATGTGAACAGACTTCACTTCAGTTGTAACATTGACTGGAGCAAAGGTGACCACCATGCCGGGTTTGAGAACACCAGTCTCCACTCTACCCACAGGGACAGTACCAGTACCACCAGTTTTGCAGACATCCTGGAGGGGCAGATGCAGGGGCTTCTCAGTTGGTTGAGTTGGTGGCAGAATGCAATCCAGAGCTTCAAGCAGTGTGGTTCCACTGGCATTGCCATCTTTATGGGTGACTTTCCACCCCTCAAACCAAGGCAAGTTAGCACTTGGCTCCAGCATGTTGTCACCGTTCCAACCAGAAATTGGCACAAATGCTACTGTGTCAGGGTTGTAGCCAATTTTCTTAATGTAGGTGGTGACTTCTATAACAATTTCCTCGTACCTCTTCTGGCTGAAGGGTGGCTCAGTAGGATCCATTTTGTTAACACCAACAATCAGCTGTTTCACACCCAGAAGGGCATGCTCTCGGGTCTGCCCATTCTTGGAGATGCCTGCTTCAAATTCACCAACAGCAGCAGCAATAATCAGGACAGCACAGTCAGCCTGAGGTGTGCCTGTAATCACGTTTTTGATAAAGGCTCTGTGTCCTGGAGCATCAATAATGGTCACATAATACTTGATGGTCTCAAATCTCCACAGGGAGGTATCAATGGTGATACTACACTCAAGTTCAGCTTTCAGTTTATCCAAGACCCAGGCGTACTTGAAGGAGCCCTTCCCTGTCTCAGCAGCCTCCTTCTCAATTTTTTTTGATGGTCCTTTCGTCGATCCCACCGCATTTGTAGATCCAATGGCCAGTAGTGGTAGACTTGCTAGAATCTATGTGCCCAACGACCACGACGTTGGTGTCAGTCTTTTCCTTTCCCATTTTGGCTTTGATTTAGTGATGGTTTTCATGACACCTGTGTTCTGGTGGCAAAACTATTGTGAAAAAGTACTTTTTTAAAAATTTAATTATATTTTATTGATTATGCTATTACAGTTGTCCCAATTTTTCTCCCTGTGCCCCCCTCCCCCCAGCAACTCCCACTCCCTCAGGCAATCCCCCACCATTGTTCATGTCCATGGGTCATACATATAAGTTGTTTGGCTACTCTATTTCCTTTACCGTACTTTACATCCCCATGGCTTTTCTGTAACTACCTATTTGTACATCTAAATCCCCTCACCTCTTCACCCATTCCTCCATACTCTCCTCCCATCTGATAACCATTAAAACACTCTCTGTATCCATGATTCTGTCTCAGTTATTTTGTTTGTTTGTTTAGTTTATTTTTTAGATTCAATTGTTGATAGACATGTATTTATTGCCATTTTATTGTTCATAGTTTTGATCTTCTTTTTCTTAAATAAGTCCTTTTAACATTTCATATTATAATTGTTTGTTGGTGAAGAAATCCTTCAGTTTTTTCTTGTCTGGGAAGCTACTTATCTGCCCTCTGATTCTAAACGATAGCTTTGCTGTGTAGAGTAATTTTTTCTGTAGGTCCCTGCTTTTCATGAGTTTGAATATTTCTTGCCAATCCCTTCTAGCCTGCAAAGCGTCTTTTGCAAAATCAGCTGACGGTCTTATGGAAACTTCCCTGTAGGTAACTAACCTTTTTTCTCTTGCTGCTTTTAAGATTTTCTCTCTATCTTCAATCTTTGGCATTTTAATGAAGGTGTGTCTTGGAGTAGACTTCTTTTACTCATCCTGTTTAGAACTCTCTGTGCTTCCTGGACTTTCATGTTTATTTCCTTCATCAAATTATAGAAATTTCATTATTTTTTCAAATAGATTTCCAATTTCTTGTTCTTTCTCTTCTCCTTCTGGCACCCTATGATGTGAATGTTGAAACATTTGAAGTTGTTCCCGAGGCTGCTTACACTATCCTTATGTTTTTGGATTCTTTTTTCTTTTTGTTGTTCTGATTGGTTGTTTCTTGCTTCCTTATGTTCCAAGTCATTGATTTGATTCTCGGCTCTATCCGCTCTACTGTTATTTCCATGTAAATTGTTCTTTATTTCAATTAGTGTATTCTTAATTTCTGACTGGGTCTTTTTTATACTATTGAGATCCTCATTAAGGTGCTTGAGCATCCTTATAACCAGTATTTTGAACTCTGCATCCGATAGATTGCTTTTCTCCCTTTTGTTTAGTTCTTTTTCTGGAGCTTTGATTTATTCTTTCATTAGGGCCGTCTTTCTTTTTCTCCTTGTTTTGGCAGCGTACCTGTGTTTATTTCTATGTATTAGGTAGAGCTGCTATTACTCCCTGTTGGTACCATGGCCTAATATATTAGGTGTCCTGTAGGGTCCAGCGGCCCAGCCTTCTCTACCACCCAAGCTGGGTACTTGAGGTGTGCTCTCTTCTTGTAGTTTAGCCTTGATTGCTGTTGACAGTTCAATGGCAGGGATTTACTCAGGGCAGTTAGCTGTAAGGACTGGCTGTAACCACTGACCACCAACCTCCACCCTCTGTGGAGGATCAGCTGTGCAGGGGAAGGGGGTTGGTGCTCTGACATGGTCTGTAGCTGCCCACTGATTGCACAGGCTCTGGGGTTTCCCAGGTGATGCAGTCAAGGTTAGCCCCCATTTATGTTCTGCCCGAGGCCACCTTGCATGAGCTATAGAGCAATCTGAGCTGGCTGCTACTTGTGCTAGGCATGGAGATTCCCAGGTGAAGCCAAATTGTGAATCCAGGCTGGCTGCTGCTAGTGCCAGGCCTGGGACCACTTAGCAAAAGGTGTAGGGACTAGGGACTCATTGAGGCTGAATATTACTTGCTTTAGAAGATTTAGAAAATTGTGAAGCATGGGCCAAGACTAGACATTCATATAGAAAAGTCACTGTTAACAGCTTGGGTGGGCCTATAACTTGGGTGGGACAGAGTCTCAGGGGATATCCTGGGTGGGGCAAACAGTGTCAGTCAGATTGATGGAGTCGCAGACAGGGCACCCACTTGCTGGCTCTGTGGCTCTGTGAGGGGAGGGTTCAGAAAAGGGACAATGGCCTCTGTCCACCTTTCTGTCTGGTAGAAAGTTGAAGTGTCTGACATCAAGGCTGGGGCTCTTGCCTTGATGCCAGAAACTTCAGTTTCTCTCTGTATGTCACTGGTGCCTTTCAAGCTGCTACCATGGTGCTGGAGCTCAGAGGGAGTGAGTCTCAGTAAGTCCATGTGTGGTTACTTTAAGATGAACTGCTTGGAGCTCCAGCAGTTTCTTCCACTGACTTAATCCCCCCTGATTTTTGCAGCCAGAACTTGTGGGGACTTATCTTTCTGGCACTGGAACCCTGGGCTGGGGGGCATGATGTGGGTCTGGGACTCCTCACTCCTGAGATATCTTTCCCAAATTGTTATCCACCACATGTGGATGTGGGACTGGCTAGTTCCACATCCCCACCCCCCTTATCACTCTGGATAGATGTGGTTTCTTTAATTCTGTAGTTGTCAGTCAGACTTCCATCAACTTGTCTTATGACAGTTCTGAATGATGGTTTTTTTATAGTTTACTTGTAATTTTGATGTGGTTGTGCGAGGAGGTGAGTTGTGTTTACCTATGCCACCATCTTGACTGGAAGTCCAAATCTACTTCTTCAAGTGTCACTAGATTTGCTAAAACCCTATTTATTTATTTATTTATACATTTATACATTTAATATTTTAGAAAGAGGGGAAGGAAGGGAGAAAGAGAGGGAGAGAATCATTAATGTGAGTAAGATTCATTGGTTGACTTTCATTTGTGTCCCCACCAGGGATCAAATCCACAACCTAGACATGTGCCCTCATGGCGAATTGGCCTTTTCCTTTGCAGGAGGATACTCAACCAACTGAGTCACACTGATCAGGGCTACAGCTTTGTTTTTTATCAAACAGATTAAGCAACTAATATAAGAAGACTAGCTCTAACAGAAGACTGACAGTGAAATCAGTTGCATAGTGCTGTGACAAACTTAAGGGGGATTGGTAATTTCAGATGACTTTGTTGACACCAAATATTACAGGCATTACAACAGTTACCATGACAACAGTACTTGATTTGAGAAACTGTAGGCTTAAAAATGAATTTGAAGCTGAGTAGTTAGGGCTAAATATACTTTTCTTATGGTATCCAGGGTTCTGTGGATCTATATGTGCCAACATTTAATGATCACTTACTATTTGCCAAGCCCTGTGCTAAATTCTTGACTTGTACCAGCTTTTTTAACCTTCACAATAGCCCTCAAGGTAGTTAGTCTTATTATTCCTATTCTGTAATTGAGAAACTGGTGGCTGAGTTTGCAGTGTTAACTTTTCCAGGGTCACAGTGCTAAAAAGCAATGTTCATGTCCATTTCAAAAGTTCCCCAGTTTTTCTGTTCACAGTACACTTAGCGTTTCAGTAATGTTTTTATAGTGCACATAGGCCAGAAGAAATACCTATTGGTTCCATTTATTAGGTAGGTAAGTCCAGACAACTTTATAAATACAGGATTGGCAAAAGTAGGTTTATAGATGTTTGTATGGAAAAAGCATTCAGGTTATGATTACTAAGATAGCTCCATTAACTCAAAAGAATAAATTCTGTTTCCCTAACTCATTCACTGTAAACCTACTTTTGCCCATCCCTGTACTTCAGTCCTGACATTTTCATAGTCATTTAAAAAAAAAAATTACACATAAATTGGAAGGAAAAAACGTGTTCTATTTCATTCTTAAATGATCAGTCACTTAACTCAGAGGGATGGGTATGTCCCTTTAGTATGCACAGCTTTTCAAACTTGGAATCAAAGTGGACACCACTACCCTCATTTTTAGTTTTGTATTGAGTTTTGCATGTTACTTGCTTTCTAGCACAGCAACTACCCCAAACCCAGCTTTGCAAAGATATGGCATTATCGAAAGGAATGTTTCAATCTAAAGTGGAAGTTGTGTACTGCTTTGAGTTATTGATTTGTGCTGTGTCTGACAGATGTCAAATATTGCTGTGTTTTACTGTAAAATGTAAAAGGTGCTCACAGTTTGGGAACTGCAGGTCTGTTGGCTGCCCTCCACTAGGCTGTGAGCCCTTTGACAGGCAGCCAGATTCTCTTTTTCATACTGTGTACTTACCCCTAGCCTACTGCCTGGCACATAGCAGGCGGTTAGTGTGTGAAAATAAAGGTCTCAATTGCTCCTGATTCTTGGTTCTACCTCTGTTCTCTATAGAAAAGATCTGAACTCTTCTGGGTTTCCAAGGGGTGACCTCCAAAGGTCGGGGAACTCAGAGCCCCATCACCAAAACCTGCTTGAGCTAGCAAGTCAGAGTCAAGGAAAACTGCCCTATCCACAGAAAGTCAAACCCTGTGACCCCAATGATCTACACAGCTGTCCCCCAAAGCAGCAGCAATGGCAGTCACATGTGTTTGCCTCCAAGGTTCTGATGCAGTATTTGTGGGGAATGAGAACAGGGAGGGAGGTGAGGAGTTTGCAAATGGACAAGGAATGACCTTAATAGCACTGAATGCTCTTGTATCAGTTTCCACAGTCCTGATACCTCAGGGGACTATTTGGATGGAGATATATACTCTCCATCTGTCAGCATCCCACAGTGCCAATCCAGGGGTAGGGCTGAGCATCCCCAGTTTACTCTCCTTTAAAATGTTGTCCTTCATTTCTTCTCCCAGCAGCAGAGACTCCTCAACTGATTCTTGTCATTAGTTTATCTACTGTCCTTAAACCTTCCTTCACATCTTTAATGCTGGTGGGACTAGGTTATCAGATATATTTACGGAAAGCACATGACACTTCTTTTTTTTTTTTGCCCAGTAATCCTGCTCCTGGATGTTTATACAGATACACTTACATGTGAGAATGATACATCTATTAATATATCAATTTGCTAGCAGTATTTGTGATAACAACAGATTAAAAATAACTGATGTATTTTTAGTAAGGGACTATTAAAACAAATGACCACAGATTTTACATAGAATATTAGACAATCATGTAAAGCAGGGGTCAGCAAACATTTTCTGTCAAGGGCCATAGAATATATATTGTAGGCTTTGCAGATCATGCATTCTTTGTTACAATATTCACCTCAGCCATTGTTGTGCAAAAGTAGCCACAGATGGTGAGGAAGTGAATGAACATGACTGTGCTCCAAAGAAAACCAAACAAACTTTATTTGCAAAAACAGGTGGAGACCAGGTTGGACCTGTGAGTTGCTGGTTGCTCACCCAAATTTAAAGGAATGAAGCAAGTCTGCATCTATTCCTATGGAAAGACTTCTAAGATACGCTGTAGAGTAAACCAAAGAGAAAAAAAAGTACAAGAACATATGTAAACACACAGAATATTCTAGGAAGCTATACAAGAAACTGTAAGTGTGGGTGCAACTGGGGATGAGAACTAGAAGCCCGGGGAAAAACAGGAGATAGAGAGGCTTTCCACTGAATGTCATTTTGTCCCCACTGGAATTTGAATTGTGTGCATGCATTACTTATTCAAAAGGACCAAACCATTAAAAAGGACTCACAGAGCGGAATCCCCATTGGAGATATTAGGCTGACCCTTTGTATCCCCCTTCCACAGCCAGCATCCCTCCGCCTGATGTCTCCATAGTACCGAGACATTTGATGCCCCACTCAAACTGAAAACTCTTCTGAGGACTCTTTTTATATTTCCAGCCTTTCCTGCTTCCTGCCACAACATACGATTGGTCACAGTGTTTTGCACAAAGTAGGACTTCTCTATATTTATGACACATCTCAGTTTCTTGTATCACCTAACACTGATGGTACAGCAGCAGGTTGGTAAACTTCAAAGGCTGAAGGAAGCAAGTGTGCAAATACTTGGGCCTCAGCAGAGGCTCCTTTCATGCTGAATATCCACAAGAATTGAATGAGCATTGTGACAGAGTCGCTGCTCTGCATTTTTCCTATCTCTTCTTCCTGGGTGCATATGAAGAAATCCCTCAGCCTCCCTCCTCCAGTGTCCAAGTCATCCCCAGCACCACAGCGAAGGTGTCTACAAACCCAGGGAGCTGCCGGCTTTCTTGACACCTGCACACTAGGCAGGAATCAGGGCAAGACTAGAAAATGCCCCCTCCTCTGTCAGAGGAGGCCTGTGTCCAGTCACTGAGGGCCCAGCTGTGAGGTGTGTTTGACGCTAGGTGAGGTGGGGCGGTGGGCAGTGAAGGAGCAGAGACGTTGGCTATGACTGTACTGACTGCTGCCCTCTCCTTTTCCTGAAGCAACTGCCCAGTCCCCTGCTGGAGAACCGCAGGACAGATAATGCAGTTCTCAGATGCTTGCTTTCCAGGGACAGTTACCATGATAATGTCCACACATTAGATCCACAGTCTTTGGATCTTTTTATGTCTTTAGTGGTGAATAAAGCTTGTGACATTCAGTGTTGAAATTCTATCTATCTTTACGGACTCTCCAGGTCAGAGGTTTCAGCCTCTCTTGTTGGTGATCTGTGGTTGGTATACGACCTGGGTCCTGGGTACAGATTCACTCTGAGCTTGGGGAAAGACAAAAAGAGAGACTAAGGACAAAAAAAGGGAATAGTCTGTCATAAGAACAATAAAATCACCTGATGAAGACACAGCCACAAAATCTTGGAATTGGAAGAGTCGTAAAGATTGTCCTGCTCGGGCTCAGCATTTTGCAGGTGTAAAGTGGACACAGGAAGGGGAGATGACTTGCCCAAGGTCATAGAGCTACTTAATGACAATCAGGGGACTAGAACTTGAGTCTCTTGACTCCATTTCCAGATCAGTGCCTTTTCTAGAGGATGTGAAATAGGAGCACTGAATAGCATAGTAGAATTTCTCAAAAAGTGGAAAAGAGAGTCTGCCTTCCTTTAATTTATTGCTGAAAGTATGTTATTGTTGGGATTGGGGGCTGAAAATCGCAATTAGGGACTTTCCTAGAAATACTGACGAGTTCTTTCTTCTTCCATCAACTGTGACGCGGGAGCATGTAGGGTTAATTCCAGGGAATTGATTTTGAATGATCACTTTACCAAAGTCTTTAAAATGTCAGTTCTGTTAGAGCAGGCCAAATCAGAACACAATTTTTTTTTTTTTTAATGTAAAAAGAAAACAGTTTTACTATCTTGGCTGCAAATCTGCCAACTCTTTATTTCATCTGCAGTGTTCAGGATCTTGATAGGTATCACCTATATATGAGGTGACAGTGATGGTGATGATGATGGTGACAAAGGGCACATTTCTTGAATACGTACCACACTAGTCATACAGCTGAAGTTAAATCACATGCTAAAGGCTTTACATTTACTCTCTCACTTAATCTGCTCAATAACCTTAAAGGATAAATATTATTGTCATCCCCATTTTATCAATGAGTAAACTGAGTCTTAGACACAGTATTTACATTCAGACAGGCATTAGAGCCTGTCTACATACTATTTTTCATGTAAATTAGGAACACAGCACGTCAGAGCTGGAAGTCACCGTCTCATCTGATGCCTTTCTTTAATAGATGAAGAAACTGACACCTAAAGAAGTGAAATGGTTTGTTCTAAGTTACAATGAGTAGTGACAGATTTCCAGGCCCATGCCTCAGAAGAATGCTCTGTACTGGATCACCAAAGATGTTTATCTCACCTTTGATGGTATATTTTGTCAGCAGCTTCCCAGATCTTTAAGGAGAGCTATTTAGCAGTGGATTAGTACAGACCAGCTATACAGAAAAGGGGCAGTACTGTGTAATGGTTATGAATTCTGGCTTCATCACCTATAATCTTGGGTTATTTATTCAACCTCTCTATGCTTCACTTTTCTTATCTGTAAAGTGGGGATAGCAGCTTCATAGGGTTGTGATTATATATGTACAGTGCTTGATACAATGAAGTCTCTGCCTAAGTGTAAGTGAGCTTATATAATGATCTGTTATAATAAATAAGGGGGAAAGTGGAGTTGGAGGTGGGGGAAGAGGGGTTGTCCCCATACTGTGCAAGGAGCGCTCTGGCTGGATATAGAAGCCAGGTGACCACCCAGCCCCTTTCCCCTGATGCCTTTAGAATTGCATCCACACATCTCTCTCTCCAGTCTGTTCACTGACTGAGCTTCAGTCCTCCAAGGCTAGCTTTTGCGCCTGCCACACACCACCAAGCGATTCCCTGCCTTCGCTGCACTGAGAGCCTTGGGTTGGGCGATTCATTTTGCTTTCAATTCACTTTCACTGGGCCTCGGTTTATTCATCAGTTAAATGAGGAGCAATAAGTGAGTAACATGTGCAAATTAGTTTAAGTACATGTTAAATAGAATTTAATGGGTGGGTCCAAAACTGAGACATTATTTTTCTGGGCAATGTGTTTTGTGTTCCAAAAACACTAACCAACAAAGTGATTTTGGAATATAATCTCTTGTAACCTGGAAATATCCTATAACAACTGTGCAGTGTAGAAAGGAGGATTTTCAAAGGGCAGGATTGGCGCTTGGTGGATGGAGGTGGGAGGAGGGAGAATATAGTGTTTTGATCCAGAGACTGTATTTTGAATAAAAGAGGTTGGAAGCTGGAAGCACACGAGAGGCTGGGTCCTGAGCATTCTGCTGCCTCTCCACACAGATAATTACTTGGATGACCTAGGGTGAGTCCAAAGTGACAGCTGACAGGAGGCTGTGGTCCTGAAGGCTGCCAACCTCAAGTAACCTGGATGCTGCTGTAGCATCAACGTTGGGTGATACATGAAACTGAGGTGTGTGGGGGAGGGTATAAAAGAGGGGGAATGTTCTAGGAGCCTGAGGTCAACAAGCTCCTACCATCATTTTAGGGGAGCCTCACCCCCGCCCCAGCCCCTCCTCTCCAGGTCTGTTTTCTCCTCATTTCTGTTGTTGGTTAACTTAATGGTTGCTCAATATGACTGATGATCAAAAGCATCTAGAGACCCAGGAATGTTGTTGAATGTTCTCTGGATATTTCAGTGATTAGTTCACTTTGGCAATTGCTGGTTGAAAATGCGGATAGGAACCACAGGCAAGATGTGACTGCTGCAGGTGATTGCAGAAGTGACTGGCTGGGTCCTCAAGAAAGAGCAGGGATGGTGTCACTTGCTGCTGCTTTGACCTTGCCATTATGCCTTCCAGATCAGTCTGGTGTTGTCTAAAAATATATTTATTAATTAGCCACCCAATTAAGTAAATATGTGGAGCCAGGCTCCACGCTTAGCACTGGGATTATTAGATTGGAGAAGACCCAGCCATGCCCTTGAGGTATTGTTAGGCTGTACTCTTCTCCTTTCCAGTAAAGCTGACCTTTTTCTCTTCATCACTTCTGAGCTGTGGTGCTGCCTGTTCATAAAGCAGCCTCTTTTTTTCTGCTACCTCCCTTCACTAAGCTTTCATTTTCTAGTTCTCTTACCTTTCGCTACAAATCTCACCCATTCTGTGGTCCTCTGACACAATTCCTCACCTGTCCCTCCTCCTCAGGGTGCATCATTATTATTGTTGTTGTTATTTATCATCTGCCTTTGTGATAGTCATAGTGTGTGATAGAAAGAAAAGATATTCATTTATACAGCCTTGCATCTCCTACTCTTGACCTTCTGAGAAAGTTGAGTTCTAAGAAATAGACTGCTGTGCACACAGGGGTAAATTGTGCAGCCAGGGCCCTGCTAACAGATAAGAAGGAAGGTCTGGGGCTGAATTCTGCTTCTGCTCTTGGGGCCAGGTCTCAAGCCTGGCCGCCTGCAGAATGGGACGCTATTTTCAAATTTGTCTGAGGGTTGTCTATGTCTAATGGCCATGTCTAGTGGGGGCACCTTTTATAATTTGTCTGCCTGAAGAGGGTGCTTTTCCTTATTGACAGAGTTGAATTACTGTCAGGTGCTAGCAGAATTGTGCTGCCTTATCTTCACGGCACCCTTCACTTAAAGTAAAATGCATGTAATGAGAACACATTGAATTCACATTTTTTACTAAAAGTTTTGACCCTCTTATTTAGGAATAAAAACCTTTTTTTATCAGAAAAAAATGAGTTTCTTTTTATTTATCATGTATAATATACAGGGACTAAAATAGAATCAGCAATCCTACCAGGCCGAAAAGTACAAGATTCTCCCACTCAGAGAATGGAAATGCAGGAGGGCTGTGAAGAGTAAAGCCAGTCCTTCCATGCTTAGTTAAATAAATTGCTGATGAAAGTTCTCTCTACTTCAACAGGGAGACATGTTGCAGAATCCTCTTGTGAACCATGGGTCCAACCCTGCCATGTAATTTGAAGGCTGAGGGCATCACTGCAGCTGCTGGTTGAGCTCATTACGGAGCCGGAGTGAGCATGGGGAGGTAATTAGATCAGAATCAGGAGCTGCCCCAGAGAGCACGTGAATTAAACACTAGAGACCTGAAGTATGGAATGCCATTTCCACTTACCATCAACTTCATTTTTTCATATTTATTTTGGGTTGAAGAATCCTGAGATGTCAGCATTCCGTTTTTCGATCCTCTCTTTTTTCAGAAATTACTGTCTACTGGTTGTCTCATTGTTTTATTTGTTTTAATGCTTTCTAGGGCCTCATTCCATTAAATATCTCCCTTCCCACATTTGCCTTCACTTCCAACACCCAATAATAGAGGAAAATAATACACATCCTGGTTATATTTTCAAAGTGTTTCACATATACAGCCATACCTTGGAGACATTGTGGGTTTGGTTCCACACCAGAGCAAAGCAAATACTGCAGTGAAGTGAGTCATACAACTTTTTGGGTTTCCCAGTGCATATAAAAGTCATGTTTATACTGTATTGTGGTCTATTAAGTGTGCAATAGCATTATGCCAAAAAATGTACTGTACTTACCTTAATTAAAAAAAAAAACTTTATTGTTAAAAAATGCTGACCATCACTTGAGCTTTTGGTTAGTGAGGCGTAATCTTTTCACTGGTGGAAGGTCTTGCATCCATGTTGGTGGCTGCTGACGGCTCAGGGTGGCGGTTGCTGAGGCTGGGTGGCTGCAGCAACTTCTTAGAATAAGACAACAATGATGTTCGCTGCACTGATCGACTCTTCCTTTCATGAATGATTTCTCTGTAGCATGAGATACTGTTTGATAGCATTTTACTCACAGGACTTCTTTCAAAATCAGAGCCGGTTCTTTCAAATGCTGTGGCTGCTTTGTCAACTAAGTTCATGTAATATTCCAAAGCCGTTGCTGCTTCACTGTGAACTTCTGTGTTATGGAAAGGGCTTCTTTCTTCTCATGGACCAACCTCTGCTCACTTCAAACTTTTCTTCTGCAGCTTCCTCCCTTCTCCCAGCCTTCATGGAATTAAAGAGTCAGGACCATGCTCTGAGTCAAGGGAATACGTTAAGGGAATGAATGGATTAAGGCCTTGCTTTGAATTTAGGGAATGTTGTGGCTGGTTTGATCTTTTATTCAAGCCACTAAAACTTTCTCCATATCTGCAATAAGACTCTTTCACTTTCTTATCACTCGTGTGTTCACTGAGCAGCACTTTTAATTTTCTTCAGGAACTTCTCCTTTCCACTCACAATTTGTGCTAACTGATGCAAGAGGCCTAGCTTTCAGCTTATCTCAGTTTTCCTCACTACAATTAGTTATTTCTAGCTTTCGGCTTAAAGTGAGAGACGTGAAACTCTTCCTTTTACTTTTTCATTTTACATTTGTGCACAAATCATGATTATATCCCCTTTTAAAAATGATCTTTTAACACTTCCCAATCCCTGCCCCCCCGCCACATCTAAGTACCATGGTTTCTCCCAGCTGTGCAGTTTCCCACTCACTCAGCCACCCTGCCCCATCTCCATACACATCCCCGCCACCATCCCTGTAGCTGTTACTCATTCTGCGGAGCTTAATAAAGTGACTCCCATGCAGAGAATAATCACTAATACTAAGTACTGAGATAGCCTGAAGACTCAGAGATGGAAATTAGAGGGGGTTTTGTTTGAATCCTTGAAAATTTCATTTGTTTTGCCTTAATTCTTGAAATAAAATATGTGAAGATCATACATGTATAAAGAGTCTGTAAACATTCTGAGGGTCAGAGGAGGTACTCATTACTCAACATTACACAGCTTGTTAAGGAGATTTCAGGCAACATTTTCCCTTCTCAGGGGCACTGCCTTGGGCAAGAGGACATGTTTAATAGATCAATAGAATGATCCTAAGACAGAAAATCTTATGGGCATGGGGTAGCCTGTGAAACAGGAAAAAGAATGTTCTGACTTTTCTCCTTGTGTCCTGAGTCTCGAGAGAAAGGGTCATTCAAGAAATTGCGTAGGAACAGCAAAAAGGACATCCTTATGACTGAACTTTAAATTAATTAGAATAAGATGTAAAAGTGAAGCCTCAAAAATAAAGTGATCTGCATATGGGATTAATTATAATTTAATAGTTATACATCTTGGGTAAAGAGTGCTAAAAGAATCTAAAAGAATTTCATTTTTATGGATCTTCAGAAAAACATGGAAAATAGAAAACTTTGGAGCCATAGGATAATTTTGTTAAGTAGCAACTAACATCAAATTTGGTTTTCCCAATTCTGCCCTCTGTACCTTGAGTCATTCGTTCATTCACTCAACTCTCAACATTTACAGAATACATATTCTGTGCCAGGCACCATACTAGACACCAGGAATAAAAATACAAAAATAACTTTTCCTGCTCTTAAGGAATACACAGTCTATCAGGATGGACAAAGAAGTAAACAAAAGTTTAATGTAATGTAATAAGTGCTATGCTACTTATAAAAACAAAGTGCTATGAAAGTACATGGGACATGCACGAAACCTGGTCAAGAAGAGAGGAGTCAGGAAAGGCTTCACAGAAAAGGTGATGGAGGATGATTGTGCATTGAAAGGCACTGACTGGTACTGGACATACAAATGGGGTTTAGACTATGAAACCTGTGGAGATAAAAAAAAAAGTGGACATATTTAAGATATACTATAGACGTAGACTGGATCAGAAGCACTACTGTTAAACTGGATGTGGGGTTGAGGAAGAGGCTATCTAGGATCACTCCTGGGATCCCTCCTTGAAAACTGCATGAATTGGTAGTGGCAGCTACCAAAATAGAGAAGGACAGGTCTGTAAAGGATGGAGGGTGGAAATGGCAAGTTTAGTTTTGGATGTGCTGAGCTTGAGATGCCAATGAGACAGCCAGCAGGAGGAAGTGAGTAGGGAATTGAGATATGCACATATCAATTTAGAGCAGAGAGCTTAGTTTGAGATTAAAAACAAAAAAGGAGGGGGTGTCTTTGGCTTCAGAGGAACTGGATGGGTTACCCGAAGAAAGAGTGAAGAGAGAGAAGAGCAAAGCACCAGGACTGACCAAGTCCTGAGGAACTTCAATATCACATTTTGAAGTCAATGGAGTAAACTGAGGAGTGGCCTGTGAGGTAAGTAGAAACCCAGGAAAATACACTGTCATGGAACCTAAGACAAATAAGTTTTTTAAGAAGAAGGGTGGTAAGAGTTTAGATATGATAGCAGGCAGAGAATTAATTATTGATTTTGGCAACATAATATTTATTGGTATATTAGGATTCTCTAGGGAAACAGAATCAACACTAAACATCCATCCATCTACAAATTTATTTTAAGGAATTGGCCCATGCAATGATGAAGGCTTGACAAGTTCAAAATCTACAGGGAAACCCGGCAGGCTGCAGACCCAGGGGAGAGTTGCAGTTGGAGACTAAATGTGGTCTGCTTGCAGAATTCCCTCTTCTTCCAGGAAAGTCAGTGTTTTTTGTTAAGGCCTTCAACTGACTGAATGAGGCTCAAACACATTATGGAAGTTAACCTGCCAAATTTATTCTACTGATTTAAATGTCAATCTCATCTAAACAATACCTTCACAGGAACATCTAGAAAAATGTTTGACCAAATATCTGGGTATTATGGCTTAACCAAGTTGCCACATAAAATTAACCATCACAATTGGTAAGCTCAATAGGAGACCTTTCTGTTGATGGTAGAGGCAAAAGCCCGATGGTAATGTACTGAAGGGGTAATGGGAAGAAAGAAAGCATGTCATTGAGGCCCATGGTTCTCAAACTTGGCTGAATTTGAGAACACCTGGGGAATTTTTAAAATTCCCGATGTCTAGGCAGCACCCCATATTAGTTAAATCAGGATATCGTTAGCTGTGTCTCAGGCATCAAAAGCTCCTCAAGTGATTTCAATGTGCCATGTTTGAGAACCATTATTGTAGATGAGTGTCTCTCAAACTTTAAAGTGCATATAAAGTTCCCTGGAGGTCTGGGATGGGACCCAAGGCCCTGCATTACTAACTGGAGCCCTGTGATGTCAATGCTGCCAATCCACAGAAGGTACAGATAACTCTGTACAGTAAGCTTGACTATGAAAGGTATAATGAAATAGGGCAGACAGCTAGAGGGAGATAGGGAGTCAAGGAAGAATAAAACGTGTTTGTACAGTGATAGGAATAGTCCAGAAAAAGGGAGAGGTTAACAATGAGAGAGAGATGGAGACAACTGAAAAACCGAAGTTCTTGAGGAAGCAAGAGGATCCTGAGAACAGGTAGAGTGAGCAGAGTCTTAATGGATCAAAAACCAGCTTTGTGAAAAGGAAGGAGGAGGAAGCAGGCACTCAGGCCTGGAGGAAGCGGCCTGGGACATCTCCTCCCATGAAACTCCACAGGATTATGTGTGATAAGAGCACAGGGAGTATTTGGAGGACTGATGAATAAACCTTAACCTAAGCCTCACACATTATATAAAAGTTAATGTAATATGGATCAAAAACTTAAATGTAAAAATATAACATTTTTAGAATAAAACATAGGAGGAAATCTTCATGATCTAGTGCTAGGCAAAGAGTTAGACCCGACACCAAAAGCACAATCCATAAAAGAAAAAGTTGAGAAATTGGACCTCATCAAAATGAAAAACTTGTGCTCTATAGAAGTCCATGTGAAAAGGATAAAAAGAAGCTACGAGACAAGATTGGGAGAAAAGACTTGTAACCCATTTACCTAGTGAAAGACTAGTATATAGAACATATAAAGAACTCTTTGAAAGTCAATAGTAAACAAACAAATAAAAATCAATCTACTAATTAGAAGATGGAAAAACATTTCTTTGAAGTTGATAAACATATGGTAAATAAACATGTGAAAAGATGTGCAACATTATAAACTATCATGAAAATGAAATAAAAATCACAATAAGATATCACTGCACACCTAGCAGAAGGGCTAATTTTTAAAAAGTCATTACACCAAATATAGATAAGGATGCAGAGGAAATGGATCACTCATACATTGCTGATGGGAATTTAAAATGGTACAGTTAATCTGGAGCACAGTTTGAAATTTTCATGTAAAACTGAACATCTAATTGCCATATGACCCAACAATTGTATTTATCCCAGAAAAATAGAAACTTACATTCACCACAAATTTATATATTAATGTTATAACAGCTTTATTTGTAATAGCCATGAAGAGGAAATAATCCACTAGGATCTGAATGTTCGTCTCTCCAAAATCCATGTGTTGAAATACTAAACCTGAAATGTAAGAGAGTGGACAGAAGCCTCAGAAGTTGGGGGATAGGACTCAGTGGAGCACAGCCATTTTCCTGAGAGATACCTAATGTCTTAGCTATGCAAATGGCTATGACCGCTCTACAGCACCCAGGAAATGGGAGGGGCTTTGACCATACAGTGGTGATGAAAAAGCTCATGGGGTCTGCATGAGATTCTGCAAGTGGCATTTACCACATTGACAGCATCACAGGCCATGGTCAGGGTTTAAAATAAGGCAGCAGCCATGTGAGGAGGAGAGCCATGTGGTTTTGAAAGGATGTAGAGAAGCCCCCTACCAGCCTTCCAGGAAGTCTGGTGTGTAAGAAGGTGCCATGCAGCTCTGGATTAAGAGCTGGAGACACTGTGACATGGGTGGAACCTCCCCAGCCAGGCACAGATGGATGGAAGCTACTGGGAATGCTGATGAAAAAGATACTCTCTTGGGCCTTGGGCCTTTCCTAGACTCCACCACGATCCACTGTAGTGTGGTACATGCTTTTCTGGACTATTATACAGAGGCTGATGACATCGTACCCCAGATCCTGAAGGAGAGAGCTGACAGTTAAAGAATGGGGGACTTTGGGGCATGTTTTTCACTCATAGCCTTTTGGGGAGCAAGGGAAGTACTGGGTCCTGTGGGAGAACAGGGCTCTGGGCAGGAGTGCTCCCAGTCTCCCGCAAGGTTGGAATATTGTAAATAAAGACCTGTTTTTCTCAACACTAATTATTGGGTCTTATACCAAGGCACCATGTGATCAAGCCCCACTTTGCTTGGTAACACAAAGATGACGGTATTGGGAAGCAGAGCCTTTGGGAGGTGTTTAGGTCATAGGGTGAAGCCTTCATGAGTAGGATTAGTATTCTTATAAAAGAGACCCCACAGAGCTCCCTTGCCCCTTCCATGTGAGGACAGTAAGAAGGTGCCTGCTATGAACCAGGAAGAGAACTCTCTCCAGAATATGACCATGCTGGCACCTTGATCTTGGACTTCCCAGCCTTCAGAATTGTGAGAAATATATTTTGCTGTTCATGAGTTATCCATTCTGTGGTGTTTTGTTATAACATCCTCAATAAACTAAGACACAATCTGAATGTTCTATCAGGTGAATGGATAAACAAGTTATGGTATATCCACAAAATGGAATACTAAGCAATAAAAAAGAATGAACTATTGACACATTTTAAATCCCAAAATAATGATGCCAAGTGAATGAAGCCAGTCAAGAAAGAATACATATTGTGTGATTTGATCTATATAAAACTGTAGGAAATGCAAACTAATTTATTGTGATACAGTGCTAAATATGTGCAGCTTATTTTATGTCAATTGTACCTCATCGTTTTTAAAAAGAAATTTTGTCAGTAAAGGATTTGTTGATTCTATAAAATGTAGTTGAATTCTTTAGACTAACCCAATAAAATGTATTTTTATTTACAAAATGTTATCAATTAGGTGCAGGAGAAACAAATATAGATTGGGCAGTATACATGTGGTGATGGTGAGAGGAGGGTGGAATTTATAAAAATCCAGAAGGAAGATATATTTAGAGTGCTTTTTAAGTGTTTTATAATTATTTTTTCCTCTTGAGGAACAATAATTATCAGTTATAGAAAATATATTGTAGATGTGATTTATTTATGAAAGATAATGTAGAAAGTATAATCAGGAGACCCACTTCAAAGTAAAAGAATTTGGCTCTAATCAAATGATTGATCAAATGGCTTGGTAAATGAATATAGTATATATTTATGTCACCTGTAACATTTAAGGTAAGCATCATTTTGATTCCCTAATTTAATATAGTTTTTCAGTCTTGATAGTACTTGTTAATTAAATTTGTTGGTTAATAACATTATATAGGTTTCAAGTGAACAATTCTATGATACATCCTCTGTATATTACATTGTGTGTTAAACAACCTGAAGTCAAATCTCCTTTCTTCACCATATGTTTGATCCCCTTTACCTTTTACAACTGTCTTCCCACCCCCCTTTCCCTCTGGTAACCACCATACTCTTGTCTGTGCCTATGAGTTTTTGTTTGTTTGTTTGAGGTTGTCAGATAAGAGGCTTTCTGCTATGATTGTCCGGGTCCCCCTGGGAAAGTATCAAGACTTGGAGCCCCGTGCAGGCCAGGTGAAGGAAACGAAGCCTGTAAGACCTGACTGGGAAAGCAGGAAAGCTGGGCGCATACACGCCTCCGATGCTATAGCCAGTGGTCCCCAGTGGAGATCCAGCTATGAGAAAATGCTTTATGTCCTTTAAGGTTTGCCCTGTTCTTTTGTCTTACTTAATTGTTTTATTGTACCAGCAGCAGAGGTTTTAACTTTAACTCAAAATGAACTCACCCTCCCTATTTTATGGCCATCTGAAGTCTTTGTGTCCAACACACCCTGACCTGAGGGAGAGCTCTATGTTCCCTCAATTGTTATCCCTGAACAACATCTGTTTTCTGTAATCAGCACCGTTTAACATTGATTGATGAGCTTTATGTGCTTGCTATATGCCCTTAAGCTTACTGCATTCAATAAAAGACCTTGGAGGAAGGCAATTGAAGCATTTGTCTCGCAGATATTTGCCAGCCATCTCTCCCCTAGCCCAAGCTGCCTGGGAAGTGTTCATTTCAACCATGACATGAGGGGACCTCTGTGGGTCAGGCGTCCCCAACATACGATGATGTAAAGGTTTTTGTAATTATATTCCTCACTTTTCCCGCCAAACCATATGTATCACTAGGTGGAAGGGCTGAGGAAGTCCCATCAGATTTCTCATGGTCTCTTCTACTCTTTGAATGCAGCTTCTAACTTCTAGAACCTTCAAGTTTCTTGCACTTTTAACCTTCAGGATGTTATGTTGAAGCTGTACAAAGATAGCCTCAGAGGCCCAGAATTCTGCAAAGATAGGAAAACCATTTTCCATTGCTATAAATAAAAACCTGAAGCCTGTCACACCTGGTTAATATCACCCACATTAGGAGCCACAGATAGAGAGGAAAAGGGGAAAACAAAACATTTGTTGCTTTACTTAGAAACCAAGTCCATGCCAGAAAAACAAGTCTCTGGTTTTAAGGCATGTGGAAATTTCAAATGCCTTATTCCAAAGACTTGTGGTAGGGAGCATCATATTTGGTCCTGGTTAGTGTCTGCAACACGTGGTACCAACTAGAGCCGAGGCAAACAGCCAGAGCTTCTTTTTCTGCTTCTGTTGACACCAAACAGCCAGACCACAAAATATCTGCATCTCAGACTCAGGCCCTTCACTGAAAGACTCCCTGGAGTGAAGGCGGTGCCTATCCAATGCCTACTATTATCATCAGCCCATTTTTCAACCTGGCAATTCCTGGAGACCCAGGAAAAGCCAAAGGTGGGGGTGGGGGTCTATATACCTCTGAGGGTCCAGGCTGGCACCAGGGCAGCTGCTCAGAGAGTGATTTGGAGATACCTTGTCAAAGTTCTCTCTGCTCTGGATTCTGCAGCATCCTTACAGTGTGACTCCCCAGCAGAGGCTTTTCTTCCTCAATTAGCAGTTATAAAGCAAGCGTGTTCCTGGTCACAGTCACGGCCCAATGCAGCACACCAATTCATTTAGAAATGACATTCAAAACAAAACCCCCAGGTGTGTGTAAACCAGAGGACATGGAAGAGAGATGGAAGGGTAGCACACTGAGCATCTGAGTGGTGGGGGCAGGGGGTGTGGCATGATGTCCCTTCTGGGCAGCAGGGAAACAGTATGAGAATGGGGACAATAGAGACGGGAATATGCCAAAGACTTCCCACCTGGGCAGCTTTACTTAAAGCCAACCTGCTGAAGATGTAGTGGCATAGAATTGCCACCAAATTGGCCACCCTGGGTGTTCTTGGAATTGCTTCTCAAAGGCAATGGATATTTTATTCATTTATTCCACCAATATTTTTTGAGAGACATTGTTCTAGGCACCAGAGATATAGCAATGAACATAACCAAAATAAAATTTAAAAAGCTCCCTTCATAGAGCTTACAGCCTAGTGGGAGGGAGACAAACAGTAAGTGGAATGAATGTGGAATTTAACAGGAAAGGATGAGTGGTAAGTACTGTAGAGAGAAAGCAAGTAAGGAGAGGCATAGAGAATGACATGGTTACTGTTTTAAATAGGAAGGTCAGGGAAGGTTCACTTCAGGTTTAGTTGCCTCATATTTCTCTAGTCTCCTCATTCCACTTCTTTTTCAGAGTTCAAGGACCTGGGAAGTCCTGCCTATACACTGGAGACTGGACCTACAACTATTGGTAGAATATAAAGGAGTGGCCTTTAAATAATTTTGATCATGAACTCCATCAATAAAAATTTTGAGCACCTGCTCTCAAAGCATACTTACATTTTCTTCATTTTAATAGTTCATTTTCTATTGTATTTCTTTCCATTACCATTAATCCCCCTTATGCCCTCTTCCACCTCCTTCCATTACCCCTATACTCCCCTCATTTGAAATCAAACACATCAAAGGAATGATTTATAGGTGAAAGAAGTAATCTTTTTAATATTGAGTTAACCATGATGACTTATACCACCATTAGCAAATACCCAAAGGCACATTACACACTTAGGACAAAGTTTATTGTTAGAAATAATGAATGTAAGTCTTACAAATTCATAAACATTAGATTTGAGGGGCCAACTGCTTTCAGCTCTGATGAGATCTCCATTGTGTTTAACTTTTAAATGAGGCTGGTGAAAAGATCCTACCAGAACTGTTGACTTCTCATTGTTCATCTGTGCTTCCCCTGCTGGCAATTTCTCCACAGGAACTTCTCAAAGCGGTTCTTCCTCTTCCCAGTTCTGTCATGAGGGACAATGTTCTGGAGCCTTTTGTATACCATCTCTCTCTCTCTCTCTCTCTCTCTCTCTCTCTCTCTCTCTCTCTCTCTCTCTCTTTCTCTGTCCCCCACCCCCACCCCTTCCTGTCCTCATCCTCCTCCCCTTTGGCTCTTTATTCTACCAATCACCTTAGCTTCTCTGCTATGTCCTAGCCCCTTTCTCCTGCTTTTACTAAGAGCTATCTGTCACCTGCATGGGACTGCTGGGAACAGACATATACTAAGAAGTCTGTTTTTCCTCCACCTCCATGAATATGGGATAGCAACATGAATTAGGAAGAAACATCTCTATCCACAACCCACAAGGAAATCTGACAGAGAAAATGATTTCAAGTTCTTAAGGTTTGGGAGTCATTCTTACTTAGTTTAAGAAGGTGGTTTTAAAACAAAATTTGAACTATAACCTTGGGCAAAATGGAAAGGACTAAAAATAATGAAGTGCTCCATGAACCAAATGTTTAGCATCAGAAGGTCAAAAACAAGATTAAAGGTTACTTATGTATTGTAGTTTGGCCATTTGTACTTTACCTTAGAAAGGGAGTAAGCTCAGTGAATTGATATGCAAGATACAACTTGTATGCAAGAAAGACAAAAGATCATCAGACATAAAGTGAAAGATAAAGGCTGAAATTAATCCTGTCTCAATACAGCAGCACATTTCTTTACAACAGGAAGAAAATAAAAGATATCCAAGAGGTTGAACATGTGATATATAAAATTCTCTCAAGAAAAAGAGTAGAGCCAAAGGACTTACAAACCAAAGTAGACATTTCTGGCTGGAAGAGAATTCACTGGAACACACTGTTGAGGGAGAAAAAAGCAAAACAAAAGTAAAACAGCTACAATGCTATGTATGAGTCAGGGTTATGAAAAAGAAAGTCAAAGAAAGACAAGAAAGAAAAAAAAGACCAAGAACAAGAAAGAATGAAATAGAATGTCTTTTAAAATGCCAGAAAAGAAAGGGAGAAAGGGAGGTAGTAGGCCTAATGAGAGAAAGAGGAAAAAAAAAGTAAGGTTAAAATGCTGTTAAAAGAGAAACTTCTGATGCTGAAGGAGTTTTGACAGAGTATTTTCAGAGTATCAAGAGTCAGGAGGGAGACCTGGCTGGTGTAGCTCAGTGGATTGAGGGACAGCCTGTTAACTGAAAGATTGCCAGTTCAATTCCCAGTCAGGGCACATGCCTGGGTTGTGGGCCAGGTCCCCATTAGCGGCACATGAGAGGCAACCACGCATTGATGCTTCTTTCCCTCTCTTTCTCCATCCTTTAAAAGAGTCAGGAGGAAAATGTTCTCCCAGCCTTGAATTTCTTTCTAAATGTCATGTTGTCCAAAACCCAGTGACATGTTCATTCCTGTTAGGGTTGTGGCCGGAAGAAGGGAGGAGTCAGTGGATCAATTCAAAGCCTTTACTGAAGGATGTTCAAGCAGGCGGGCTAAGTTCGAGCAGACAACAGCAGCAAGGGAAGTGGTAGGGAGATTTTTAAGGGCTTGGAGCAGACCCCAGGGGCACTGAGTCACCCTGCTGGTCAGCTCCAGAGCCCAGATGTAGGTGAAATAACAATGGCCTCTGGTTAGGGATGGTTGCTATGGGAACCGGAAGTCCAGGAGTTGTATGGCTCTTGCTCTTGGGAATGCTCAAGAGGAGAGAAACCAGGTCTCAGCAGCATGCTGGCAGCTACGCCTCAGTTGCCTCTAACAACAGCAAACTTTGCGATCAGGTACATGGTTGGTGATAGATACCCTTTGTTTTAGCACAGCTGTTGGCTCAGGTCCTGTGAGACTGCCGGCCGTGGTTCCCAAGAACACAGTGACCACCGATCATAGAGTGTTTTGCAAGTCCTGACACAGGTGGCAGGTTTCAGGTTGGGCAACATGGTGTCTCTGGCCCTAACAATCCCTAATCAATCACTGGCAAAGGACTAGCACTACCAATCTGGGTTTAGATAGTCAAGGTTCACAGGGGTGCTGCCTCATCTGGAGTATATAGCCACCTGGTAACTAAAGAAAATTGGGGTTCTCTGGAAAAAAAGAAAGTGGGGGTGACTGTTGGGTAGGGGACTTCTAAATAGAACCTGCTACAGAAGCATTTATGGTTTTGGTGAAATTTGGGCTAGTCCTTGAAGAATATATAGGTCAGATGTAGATTTGAAAGAATGGGGAAAAGGACTTTCCCTTTGGAGGGAGTAGGCTGAGCAGAGACAATACCTGCTGAGTGTGTCCCGTCTGATTCTATTAGAGGGTGGTATGCATGCAGCGAGGTTGTGTTAGATCACATGCAAGGATATATTGGTTTCAGGTCATAAAGGGGTTGAATGCTAGGCAACAGAATCAGGAGCTGATTTAATAAAGTAAGTTTAAACCCACTACATTTGACTGTATTCTTAACACTTTTGATTTTTGTTCTCCCTCCCTTCCAGATGTTGGGGTTAGGGGGGTCAGAAATGGGTCAGAAATAGTAGCCATCCCAGGACCCTTGAGTTTAGAAACAATGAGGTGGAGATGTAGGAGTCAGGCAGGTGGAAATAAAAATGTCACCTGTGTTTCTGCTATGGGGTTGGTGGGACTTGGAGAACATGGCGTATGAATGCAGCAACAACGGACTCCTCAGCATGCATCCTGGGATCAGACTGAGCTTCCCAACTGGTCACAGCAGTGCCAGCTGTCTGGGTCTCCCCTGTGGATTCCATGGAGGAGCAGAGGGTGATGTGTGCTCTCTGAGGGGTGGCAGATCCCCAAAGAGGAAGGAGAAAGGGGCTGACACAGGCACCTTTAGTTTCTCTCAAGACCATCAACCATATAAGCTATTCCTTCTTTGGAGAGAAATATAATAGAAGGAACTGGTAGAATAAGAAGCTGTAGCCCCCTCCACTTGTAACACAAAACCAAGGAAAATAAACCCCCCAGGCCCCACAACACCTGCTTTTTAACAACACTCAATGTCTTTCCTCATGCCTGGAGCATATTATCTGCTTTTCTGATAACCTTGGCCAACAATCTTATGGGTCGTTCCAAGATAAACTGTTGCAAGGGCCCTTCTTCCCACTTCCGTCTCTTGGGCAGTGTTGTGTTGTTTCATGTAGAACTTGATATTGCTTTTAGCCTGCACCATAAACCCTGTTTTATAAACCTCAACGTTATTTGATGTGGCCTTGAAATGATGTCTTTTTGATGAAATGATTTGACATGTGAAAGCACTTAGCAGAGCAGCTGCAAACCCATAAACATTTGTTGCCTCTCCAGCCCCATTCCCTCATGCCTGCTTTCCTTTTTTGAGTCCTTGGCCTCTGATCGCCCCTCTGTAACATCTTTCCAGCATCATTCTGTGGGTTGAGGTGTTCTGTTTTTAAAAAGTTTGCTCTTCAGCATAGCACTCCTTTCACACTAGCCTTTCAACACTTGCAGAAAAAAAAATATGAACTGGTTACAATTTTATTGTCATTTTCTGCCTTACAACTTGAAACTCCAAGTAGTAGACTAGAGAGCTGCTTCCGAGGCTGCTGAGATGCCTTCCCACTGCTTCTGCCCTGGTTCTCCCGCCACCGTTACCAGTGCCTCACACAATGAGAATCTACCAGGTCTACCACATTTCTGATGCTAGTGAAAGAGAGAAAACTGACAACAGAGATGTTCCCTCAGTCAGATTTTTTGTTTTCTTTTATTTAAATCATTCCACATTTACCTCTTTTATACTTCCTCTATTTTCAACCCCCGCTTTTTTGCATTTTCTTTTCTTCTGAAGTGCATGCCAGCTCATTCAATGTTTCCTAATAATAAATGCTACCAAGTGCTTTTGTAATTTAAAAATGAGTTTCTATAGGACACAGTTCCTAAATTCTGCTCACTGTGATTCTTAGACTCAATCTGAGCCAGAGATAGTATTGATTCTAATAGTTCAGATACCTCTAAATAACACACCGGGAGGTGTTTTAACCGTTCAGTTATGAAGACAGCAGTGAGTAGGGTTTTTGAGACTCGGCTGAGTGCACACTCAGCATACCTCCTTTCAGAGGCCCCATGTGACAGTCTATCACACAATTGACTAGGGAACTGATGACAAACTCTGACTGTCTCTGTGTCTCTGGGCCCCCAGTGCTCCCGGCCTGTGCCATTGGCAGCAGGACCCTTCCGGTATTGAGATGGCCTCTATTTTGAAGTGGCCCGTCCTTGTCAGTGCTGATTCCCCATTGGCTTTCAGGACAGTCCTCGCAGAGGCTTGGCTTCTCTCCAGCGGGCTCAGCTGAGCACCAGCTGCCCGATGGCTCATGGCAGCTTGTGCCTCACCCCAAGGGCCTGTGTTCACTTTGCCCGGTTCAGTCTATTTGACAACAAACTCAAGACATGTTTGAAATGTTTTTGAGCAGGAAGCATCATTTTCTTCCTGGAGTATAAAAAGATGTTTTCTTAGTAACAGCACTTAATGCCTCCCATCTTCAACCACTCTTTGCTGAGAGTCTTACTACTCTGACGTCAGTCCTGACATCCTGTGCTACTGTCTGCATCTGACAGCTGGAATTGTCCCAGCCACCTTGGGGCCTCTGAGGGACAATTGAATACAATGAAGATGGCAAGGCCAAAAACAGAAAAAAAAAAGTCATGTACTGGATGATGACGCTGAGCCACTAAATTAACTAAGAGTGGAGTTGTTCTACCTCTGACCTTCTGTTACGCGCTTTAATAAATGTCTTTGTTAAGCCACTTTTCATTGAGTCTTCTGTTACTTAAGCTGATAGCATCTTAACCGACCTTTTTTCCCTGAACATTAATATTAGAAATAATCTCTGCCCACTTTGCATATCTATAACATATTAGCTGTATTTCTTTTATGGCAAATTTCAAACTTAGGCTGACATGATTTGAATAAATATAATTCCCCTCTTATAAATCTGTTTTCCTGATCTTAGTCAACAGCACTACATTTCATACAATGTACTTCAAGTACCACTAACTCCATAAACAGAGTTCTGTAGTCACTTAAATTTGGGAGATACAGTATGTTTGATCCTTCCCTTCCTGAGAGATCACTAAATACAGTAGCACATATAAATGAAATGATGTAATTTTCTATTTGAGCTTCTAATCCTTATTAGATTTGTGGTAATCTTTGGTTTCTTATTTAATTTTTATGAGCTCCAGTTTCCTCACTTATAAAATAGGTTTAAAAAAAGTTCTTATCTCACAGTGTTGTTTGTTATGGGAATCTGAAATAATGTACATCAAGTATTTAGCCTTGTACCTGGCCATGTCCCGCTATGCCTTTGGTTTAAATTACCTTCACTAAGAGTTTCCTGTTTCATGACTATGCTATTAGTTCTACACTATTATGTTATTAGTTCATATTTGTGATCTTGTTCACAGATTACTTTTAAGTTTCAGAAAAGTTTTCTCAGGGACTTTGTTTCTTTCTAAACTGATCATAGTTACTATTATTGTTTTATTATCATTACTTTTTAAACAAATTTTTTGTTGTTGTTTTTAAAGATTTTATTTATTTATTTTTAAAGAGAGGGGAAGAGATAAAGAGAGAGGTAGAAACATCACTGTGTGTTTGCCTCTCACGCAGCCCCCAACTGGGGACCTGGCCCACAACCCAGACATGTGCCCTGACTGGGAATCGAACCAGTGACTCTTTGGTTCATAGGCCGGTACTCAATCCACTGAGCCACATCATCCAGGGCTATTGTTTTATTATTATTAGCAGCAGCACATTTAAAGCCTCTGAGAAGTCCTGCAGTAGAGAGATCTGGTTTTGTTTGATTTAGTCAAGCATTTCTCAGACTTATCTGAGGACATAGCCACTTAGACACAATGCCTTCTCACATCTAGCTGAGCTGGTGGTACTGTTACAGAGTGGGGGTGTCCAAAAATCCCAGAGCCTGTGGCCTGGGGGATGGGGAAAAGGAAACAGCTTTTAAGATGCCTTCATATGCCTGTGGCTACTGGCTAGTGTCTTTGTTACACAAATGGCTTTGATACTTCCAAGGCCCAAGAAAATGGGAGGGGTTTTTGGACCATGGAACGATACAGAGAGCACACAGAGCCTGTGCAAGGTGCTGTGAATGGTCAGAACTGGTTACCACACCCACTTCATCAGAGAACGCAGTCAGGGGTTTAAAAATAAGCAGCAGACATTTTAGCTAGATGCTCCATGCGGTTTTGAGAAGAGAGAACATCATGCAGCTTTGAAAGGGCAAAGAGAGAGCCATGCGTGATCCAGTGCAACATGACACATGTTTTCCTGGACTGTTATACAGAGGCTGGTGACATCGTACCCCAGATCCTGAAGGAGTCAGCAGACAGATAAGGGATGGGGAACTTCTGGGCATGTGTTTGGTTTCTAGCTTTTTGGGGAGCAAGGGAAGTGCTGGGTCCCGTGGGAGAATAGGGCTCTGTGCTGAAGTGCTCACTGTCCTCCCCAGGTTGGAATATTGTAAATAAAGACCTGTTCTTCTCAACACCAGTTGTTGGGTTTTACACCAAGGCACCACGTGAAAGAACCCCCTTTCGCTCTGTAACAGTATAAGGCACATACTTTGAGAAACACAGCTCTACCCACATCACCCAGGCAAGAGACCTGACAGCCATCCTAGGCCAATCCCTCTCCCTCACCATCCCACCCTCCATATTTAGTCCATCATCAAGGTCTTTTAGTTCTTCTGATATTACCTCCAAAATCCTTCTCAGACTCACCCACTCCTGTCTATCTCTACCAACATTGCCCTGGAGCACCAATATCTTTGCACAAAACTAATGGAATGGCCCTTTTTCAGTCCCACTCACCTTAGACCCACCCTCTCCCTGCATCAGAGGGATCCATCTATGCAAATTGATCATATAACTTCCTCACTCAGTGTCCTTCAATGGCTTCCAAACACCTACAGAGCAGAGCCCAGCTTTCTTATGCAGTCACTCAAGTCCCTCCATCACCGGGCTGCTACTTCCCTCTGCAGCTGTGTGTCTCCCACTCCCCAGCCCTCCTATGCCACGCTGCCTGTGATTGCCCAGCCGTGCTGTGCTCTCAGTGCACTGTGTTCTTCCCTCTGCTTGGAACTCTTTTTCTAACTTGCTTCACCAGACTCTTCTTCATCCTTCAACACAGCTCAGGGGCAGCTCGTTTTGGTCTAAAATCCCTCCTCTGTGTTCCCATAGCAACCTGTGCATGTGTTTATATTATCACTCACCCCGTTTCATTGGAAGAATTCATTTATGTAAAATGTCACCCATTAGACTGTAAACTCTTCAAATGCAGAAATTAAGTTCTCATTCTCCTTAGTCCACAAATTCACCTTTCTACACGTGATACAGGCACTCATTAAGTCTGGGGTGAATTGAACTGTCCTGAGCACCAGCTCTTTACTGTCTTCATCCTACAACTAAAATGATAAAAAAGTTTCGGGCCCAAACAAATGTTTAATTGTCTTCTGCAGTGGTCCCGCACCGACCCTCACTTTCTGACATGGCCACAGCCAGCTGGGTTGGGTAACTCTGGACGGCCAGTCTCTGAGCTGGATGCCAACACGGCTGCCTGCTGCAGTGCGGACCCGCAGCTGGGTTGTCCTGAATGGGGAAAGCACGTCAGGCTGGCTTCCTGCTGTCCTGCAGCTTCAGATGGTTTGAGATGAGTGGGCTGCATGATCCAACCTGGCAGTGACGGCTCCTGCTTTTAGGGTTGCGGTGGAGGCAGAGAATGAGAGGGACAGAGGGCCCAGGAAGCCCAGAGCCAGTGCCACCTGGGGGTTCCGCAGGTGCCTGAGAGCAGGTCCCAGCAAGACACCAGCTTTTTGCCAATACTTAGTGTCATCAAAAGCCTCGTGTAATATTTAATGTTAATTATTATTTGTTAGTCCAATAATTGAAATGCATGCAATTGGATTGCTATTCAGAAGAGGTGAAGGAGTCAGTCTCTACTCTAAATCGAGATCCCTAGCACACCAGATCCAACAAGGCTCCTAGGCACAGGGGATATAAGATAGTATCAGCTTTATCAAGTCTGATTTGATTAGTTTCTCCAGTCAATTTTGTGCACTCTGGCCATAGGATATATCAGTAATCTTATTGTTCTGCCCTTTTTATGCTGAGTTAAAAATAGTAACCTTATTTCCCTGTCAAATCGTCACTGGATTTACTGAATGGTGCTCATGAGGAAAACCCATGAGATATCCCGCCATCCTCAGATGTCAAATCTCTTCTTTGATTAACAGAAAAATGACCTAACTGTAGCAATAGCGTCATTTTTACTTCACCATTTTATCCCCATATGGAATCCCTGAGAATCCCTTACTCACAGGAAAGGATGTTTTAGAATGGTGTTTTATGGTTCACATTCCTAATCATGTAGAGCCGTGCAATTTTTCTGAGTTATAAAAGAGCTAAATGACAATCAGGTTGGACCATTTTATTTTATGGATTAGGAAATTGAGGGCTAAGACAGGAAAGTCTTCACCTAGCCAGAGCACCCAAGCCCTTAGAAGAGGCTGTGAGGTGGGGAAGTGGGGGCTCTGATGCTTCAGATGCATAAACTGAGGGGTGAATTTCCCTCTGTGTCACTCAGGAGGAAAGGAGGAAAAGGAGAGAGAATAGGAAGAGTTTGCATGCAAGTCAACACTCCTCAAATTGTATACTTTACATGTGTGTGCTTTATTGCCTGTCACTTACCTCAAGAAGTGGCTTCTGGGTCTTCTTTTCTTCCTTTTCCAATTCCTTCTTCCTATTCTCTTTCCTCCTTCTCTTCATTAACAGATAGGAGCAGGAACCATCTGTTTTTTTCCTCCACTGTCTGCTGCTCCTACAGCCATTAAAACCCCCCTCCCCAAAGGGGGTAGAAATCTTTCCCTCTTCACTGTACCTTAGGGCTGACATACAGATTTCCTCTTTACACTGAGTGACACAGAGGAAAATTCACCCTTTAGTTCATACAGCTGAAGTGTCAGAGCTTCCCACTTTCGGACCCCGTAGCCTCTTCTAAGGGCCTAGGAGGGTCCCTAACATGTTTGCAATATCATATATTTTTGTAAAATTTTCAAAGAAAGGTATTTTGTTATTCTCTTACTTAAAGAGGACACCCCCCTCCAAGTGTATAAGCTTACCACCCCATTAAGATTTCCAGATCTAGCAAGTAAAAATTCAAGAGGCCTAGTTAAGTTTGAATTTTAGATCAACAATTAATAATTTCTTATTATTCAAGTATTGCCTGGGACATACCTCTACTAAAACAATGATTAGTTGTTAATCTGAAGCTGTGTCCAGCAGCTACCCTTCATCCCTCAGAACTTTTTTATTGTGATGATAACTTTTAAGATATACTCTCAACATCTTTCAAATATACAACATAGTATTATTAACCTGGCATGCATTACATCCCCATGACTTACTATTTTATAACGGGAAATGTGTACCTTTAGACCACATTCACCCATAAATATCTAATTATTTTCTTTAACTAGTGCATAGACTCTGAACTTTATAGGATTTTGGTGAAACGTTTGATCAGCTAGGTCAGAGCTACCATTGGCAGCTTCATGGAAGAAATGGGGTTTGGCTCAGGTCATAAAGAGTGAGTGAGGTTTGAGAAAAGAAGGAATAACATTTCACATGACTGAGGGAGATAGATGGAAAGACTCCTACGGATGCCATCCAGAGTTCTGCCTGTTGACTGCAAACATCCTTGAAGTCAAAGAACAAATTTCCTTGTTTTGTAGGTTACCTGTATCTATAATTTTTATTCATTTGTACACTGGCTACCCTTTATGAGCACTTTTGTTAATTCAAACACACACTTTTAAAAGTCTTTGGGAGTTTTGAAGAGTATAGCATTACTGATATGCCTAATTCCATTCTCTCCTTTTTTTTCTCTTCTCCCTTCCTGGTCTTCTTGGCATTTCCACACACTCCTTGCAAGTCCATCATGGGATATCTCACTCCTGCTTTGGGCAGGGCTATGCTCCCATTTCTAACTGGCAATTGCCTATATTAAAAAAAAAATGCCAAGAAGAACTTACAGTCTCTCTTGATATAGCATTTATGCCTTTCTACTTTCCCCATCTGAGAATTCCTTCTCATGTTTCATTCAAATCAGGACTGCTGACGTGTATGACCACTATTCTCTTACCCAGTCCTGAACTGTTACCTTTCATTTACAGAAAATCTCTTCACATTCTGGTACTCTCTGACAAATATCTCAAGTGTATATGTGATCTAAGTGGAATGTAATTGGGAGGACAGACACTTAGCAATGGCCAGCAGAAGGAATTGAGTTGCTAAGAGGTTTTGGCAGTTCCACAAGGAATCAACGGTAACAGCACCGACATGTCTTTGGGACCACAGTTGCCCTGCTTGGCTCCCTGCCCAGTGAAAGGTGTATATTCTTGGATGTCAGTCAGTGCTTTGCTCAGGATTATGGGCAAATTAATAAGAATACAGAGGACTTGGAAGGAGAAAGGCAAAGAGAGACAGAGAGAAACAAAAATCATGAAGCCCATCAGAGCCAGCATTGATATTTTTCATGCATTTCTCAATATCATACATAGAAATAGTCCTCTTTATTCAAAATTTCAACACAAGCTATTGTGTGCCAGGAAGGGTCTCATAAGTTGTTCTGAATTAATATTTCTTTTGTTGCTCTTTAATTGACAGCAATATTTTATCCTTATGTCTAAAAATTATTAAGCATTCCCATAGCTACTTAGTTAAAGCAAACATTAAGATTTTTCAGGAGAAGCAGATTCTCACAATTGTAATGAAGTGTTTTTAGGTCTCAGGAGGAAAACACCTACTCTTTTTTAAAAATCACTTCAATTTATAAATTGGTGACATTACCAGGTAAGCCTGAGACACAGGCCCTTATGGTTCACTACAGGGTGGGGAGGCCCAAGCATGAAGGCAGGATGGAGTGGTAGGGAGGGTTGCAAGGGAAGAAAATGGAGAAAGATCTGTCTGGGAGGCAGAGGAACAAAATGGTTAAAAGCCTGAGCTTGAATCCCTGCTCTACCACCAGCCAACTGAGATACCTAAGGCAAATTGTCAGTTCTCTCTCTATTCTGGTTTCCTTACCTATAAAATAGGGTAGTAATAATCCCTGCTTCAGAGACATAATGTCTTGATTGCTTGAGTTAATATTGGTAAAGTACTGGTACACAGAAAAATGTGTAGTGTTAAATAAATGAAAAGTTGCACCCAACAAAAGCCAATCCTGGTCAATTAAGCAGTCTTGGCCTTTGTTAAGAGGATTCGGCTACGTCATAGAATGTTTAGGAGGAATAGATGGGCAGGTTGCGCAGCTGATCTCATGAAGGCAGCACCAGCATGAAGGGCAGACACCACAGACCCTGTAGTGTCCCAATGCCACAGTGCTGGACCCAGGATGTTGGCACTGCCTCCTTTGTCCCCAGAAGGAATTCTGTAACATCCTTGCTTTGTTGGGTCACCAGCCTCTGATTCATGTCTGGGATGGGATAGGTTAGGGCTCATGTCATAGCAACAAAGGAGCTCCTATAGTGGAAAATAAGCTCTGTCTAATAAATTTGGAGACTTCCTAATTTTAGAAATGAAATTCAGACACTGGGAAGACAAAAGAAAAGCTAAATGGGCAGAAAACAGCCAGAACAGATTATAAGCATATTAAGTGAAAATACCAACAAATACACATAAAAGGCTGAATAAATTGTAGACTCTCTGTAGTACTTACTCTTCAAATCTGGGTGAGAAGTTTTTATAAGGGAATGAAAAATTGATAGAAGAGAAAATCATCAAAAATTCCTTAAGGAGATCAGGGACAGTATAAATACTGTGTTTTCAAACATTAGTTGACTGTGTTAATTTTTCTCTCCTTTCTCAGGGTCTTCATCTCAAAGTTCCTACATCCTTGGTCCTTCATCTACCACAACCTTCCTTTCTTATCTTCACCCGAAAGACTAGTTTGTATCTTATTTTTGCTCTTAATCAACTATTGATTCATTTTCTTACAAAGGTGTTCACCAAAAAGGGAGGTGGTGGCTGATAAACCATCAATGTGTGAAGTTTCCCAGGGAGCATTTGCATTTCAAGAGAAAAACAAAGCCTTTAAGCTCTGGAGTGACAAATGTGGGAACAGTATGTTGCCACAGAGAGCTCTTTCTAGCGTTGTAAAATCACTCTACTTAAAGTACCTGCCTGCAATGCTAACTCCTCCCTGCAACATGCCCCTGCTCATGCCCAGTGGCTACACAGAGGGCAGACTCATCTAGAGACACAGGTTTCTGAGGGTCACCCTCTGAGCTCATGCCCACCACAGGGTGACTGCACACATCCCTTTCTTTTCAATCATTGTTCCCACTTCTACCTTTTGCCCTACAAAGATGCAGCTTTCTTTAAAGTCCAGTTCACCCCCTTTATTCTCTCTCAAAGATTTAAAATAGCACTCTTCAATGACCTCAATAATTTAGAACCCATGAATAAGTCATTTGCCCAAGAGGCTACATTGCACTTCTATTTTTACTTATAGTCTCCCACCAAGCAAAGTAACCTCTCTCAAGGAGCTAACATTAACACCCGTTGATCTTCTGGCTTCTCAGAGAATAACCCAGACAGAGTTTGCAATGCAGAGTCATTTCTCAAGGGCAAGGATGGACCAATAGGCATCAGTGACTTCAGAATGTGAGTAACCAGACTTGAACTTAGGCATGTATGTCTTGCTCAGAACTCCGGGAGCTGCTAGAGCATGCCAAGAAGGCCACTTTCAGAAAGTAGAGCTGACAAATTCTGTCTTTACTGTCCCCTTATGGGGCCACTTCTTCCCTAAGACACCATTTTCCAAACATTGAACTTCAAAAGAAGAGCAACATTATAATAGCTCAGGTCCCTAAATCCGTGGGTTGGCCAACTTCTCAACCACGTGTCTCCTTCACTTGCCTTCAATGCACATTTCCTTGCCCCACCTTTTTTATGGACTATATCCAGGAAGGTTAAAGATTTTTGCTGGGCCAATACTATGGTCACTGAAAGGAGTTCACCTCATGCTTTCTGGCCACCAGTTTTAAAAAATGTTAGATTTTTTTTCCTCCATATTTTTATACCCAGGAATGGTCCCCTTTCCTCAAGTCATCCAGAGAATTCCCAACCTTAGTGTTCTTTCTGCTGGCACCTGCAGCCCCAGCCTCCAAGAGACCTATTCTTATTTTTTATTAATTCCATGCTCATAACCTTCCATACTGTTTGTACAACACTGAGCTCTCAGTGTGAGGCTACATCAAGTTCTTTCACATGACCTCATGTCTCCTGGTTCACAAAATCATTAATTCATTTTCACCTCTTCCCACTGGAAAGCTGGAAAAATGCTCATTCTTCTTCCTGAACCTTACTCCATGTCCCTGCCAACAGGAAGCAAAATACGTATTTCAGAAAGTGACAAAATCCTACTATTCTTCTTTTATCTATTATCATTTCCCTTCTACAAAATATGCAAAATAAGTAGTTTTGGGTTTTTTTTTTTTTTTGGTCACACATTTAACGAAAGGTTACCCTGTGGCAGGCAGATGCAAGTGCTTACTGCTTTATTGAAGCAACTAATTTATATTTCTCTAAAAATATTCCCATGTATTATTTTTGTCATTTCACACAAGAGGAAACTGAGGCACGGTAACGGGTTCATGATCACAGGAGCAGAGGCAGAATTGGAACTCAGGAATTCTCACTCCAGAAACTATTAACTGGTAGACTTTCTAGGGCATAAGAACTTACTCTCTTGCTTCCCTTAGTCACCAAGAACCTGCAAGTAATTGTCCAGTATCAGCTCTGACTCTGGTATGTCCTCTTTGTCCCCCCTAGAAGACAAGATGGCATCTACTTAGGCACATCCTTGATGGGCATCCCTTAATCTTTTATTTGTCCTCTCTTTCTGCCAATTTAAAAGAATGAATTAGCAGGATTGAAGGCCTTTAACAGAGAGATCCCTGGTCTAAACTTCTTAAATTATTGATGGAAGCCTTGTTGAGCCAAGACACCTTCCATGGTCCAATCTAACTACTTTAAACAATTAATACATTTTCATAATCATAGTAATTTACCAGCCATCAAATTGCTTATCCCAGATCTTTGAAAAGTGAAAATGAAGTTTTCAAGGTGAGTTGTATTGGAGAGACTAATTAGTCTCTACTTCTGACTCATGACATATTTTGAGTAGATATAATAAAAATAATCCTAGCTGGAATTTTGGGGAGAAGTGTAGCTCATTAATTCATCCACAAATATTTATAAAGTGTCTGTTTCTGTTATAAGCTAGGAACTAGATTGGATAGCCTTATGGATCTCTTCCACTTTTGAGAATCTGTAATTCCCAGAGAAAATTGAATTAGGCCTAGAAGATTCACTGGATTTTGTAGAGGAGACAAGAAGGGACAGCTTTCCATCTCATGTTAGTAATGAATAGGGGTAGGAACAATAGTGGCCTACGCTAGAATTGGCAAATAGATCTCTCTTATAGAGCAAAGGGAACACTATAAATCATGAGAAATGTGGTTGAATGGATAGGTCAAGTTATAGGATGCCCTGAAAATCAGACAGAGAAATTCCAGGTTGGTACTATAGCAAAACAAAGTATTTGTCATGATCCTGAGTTGGGGAACACTATGAAGAACATAGTTTCTTTAGGATAAGACCCGAACAGACACTTCTTCCAGGAAGACATACAAATGGCCAACAGATATATAAAAAAATGTCCAACTTCACTAGCTATTAGGGAAATGCAAATTAAAACCACAAAAAGATATCACCTCACACCTGTTAGAATGGCTATTATCAACAAGACAATAACGAGTGTTGGAGAGGTTGTGGAGAATAAAGGAATCCTCATACTTTGCTGATGGGAATGTACAACCACTATGGGAAACATTAAGGAGGTTCCTCAAAAAATTAAGAATAGGGTGACTATATGATCTAATAATTTCTCTTCTCGATATCTACCCCAAAATTTTAAAAACATTTATTCATAAAGATATATGTACCCCTATGTTCACTGCAGCATTATTCATGGTGGCTAAGACATGGAAACAACCCAAGTGTCCTTTGATAGATGACTGGATAAAGAAGATGTGGTACGTCATACAATAGAATACTACTCAGCCATAATAAAAGAAAATACTGTTGTTTGTAACAACATGGATAGATCTTGAGAATATCATGCTAAGCAAAATAAGTCAGATGAAAAAAGTCAAGAACCATTTGATTTCATTCATATGTGGGATATAAAACTGATAGCAACAAACAAAAAAGACAAACAAAAACTTACAGACACAGACAACAGTCTAGTGGTTACCAGAGGGAAGAGGGGTGGGAAAGGTTAGAAGAGAGTAAAGGTCAAATATATGGTAATGGAAGGAGAACTGGCTTTGAGTGGTGAGCACACAATGAAGTATACAGATGATATATTATAGAATTGTATACTTGAAATATATATAATTCTATTAACAAATGTCACCCCAATAAATTTATTTTAATTAAAAAATAAAGAAACCAGTGGTCACCATTAGTGAAAGTGAAACTTCCCTCCCATTATACAGACAATTTAATAAAAATGAACATTTCCATTTAGAGTAGAACATTATCATCCCTGTGGCCTAGATGCATAGCACAGAAATGGGAATAGAAGGCAATTCTCTCCATTTTCACAGTTCTCATTTTCTCTGTAACCCTCATCTCTCAGATCACAATGATGTGATTTGCTAGATTTCCAAGGGTTGTTAATGACATGCAACTATAATCTATTCACTTCGTAGGCTTTGCTAGAAGCCAGACTCCCTCTTCACCAGCTGGACTCCCCAGGTGCCCATCGGGGCTGACACGGTGTGGTCAAGGGAAGAGGGTAGTTCTCACACAGGCTGATCATCACTCCTCATTATGCCTCTCACTGCCACAAAGTCAGAATGAGCATGTAGGGAAGGAAACCAGAATGCTTGAATTCGGAAACAGTTTGGTAGCAAAGAAGAGAAAACCAAGGAGAGACTTAATTACACAAATGGCATCTGACCCAGAGAATTGTAAACTGTATTTGTGTTTAACATCCAAGAGGACAGAAAAAAAATAAAAAGCAGGCTTGGAGGGTAGCGGGACTATAACACTATCTTCACAGGAGACCTTGCTTCACAGCAAGAGCTGTAAATAGGCCAGGTCACCCAAAAAGTTTGTAAAATCTGTTTAGACCTTTAAAAATAGCTCCAATTTGTATTTGCCATGGAGTGGGCTATGAAATGACAGGAAAGTGCACTCGTTAGTCTTTCAAAGTTCTTTCTAATCAAGTGTTACATTCCTTTTAGTTGAATTAAATTAATTTAGCCCACATTTATTGAGAATGGTTGAGACCTGGGGTGATTTTTGTGTGGGATCTTGCCCTTATGTCTTCACTTTCCCTGTGTTCAAGATCCTCCCAGGCCCATTGACCTCCCTTCAAAAATCCATACTTGAGTACTCCATGTCTCAAGAAACCAGCCACACTTCTACATTCTGACATGTGTACAGTATTTGTCATACATTTAAGCAACTGAACATAAACTATTTTGTATTCTTTATTGTCGGCCAAGTGTTGGCTTTGAATCCCAACTCATTGCCAATTTAATAAGGCAGAAGCAATATTTTATACTTTGTCATTTTCCCATAAGGTTCTGTGCAGAATGCTATAGTTTAATACATTTTTATTGATTGGCAGCAAAAGAAACATCAAATAAATTGTGTGTGTGTGTGTGTGTGTGTGTGTGTGTGTGTATATGTATATATAAAATTTAGTATTTATTGAGCATCTGCCATGTATGAGGAGCTTTAAAATTATTTGGCAATTTTCTCAAGCATAGCACTTTTATTTTATTTTTTTATTTCTTTATTTTTTATTTATTGTATTTATTGTATTTTTTTCTATTACCATTTAGTCCCCTTATACTCCCTTCCCACAACAATCACCACACTGTTTCCCACATCCATGACTCCTTTGTCCTTTTTGTTCAATCCCTCCACCCCCTAACCTCCCCAACCTCTAGTGTACATTAAGGGTTTTTTTTGTTTTTGCTTTCTTTTTTGTTGTAGCCAATTGTTTTGTCACATGCAAGATGTTGCTTACTTAGGACATGATCATATACAAATTATTAGTAAACACAATTTAGAACTAAGTTCCTGAATGCAGAAAGAAGAGTTGGAAAAGAAATTTTATTTGAAGTTCTAGTGGAAGAAATTTTTACTGAAAATGATAGTACTGGAGAATATTGCATATAGAGGGCATACTAACATTGCTTGCAGTTAGGTTTAAAAACAAAAGGAAGAACTGGTGAGACCCCAGAGAACGAAGAGTGCTGGTTGAGGACCAGAAGTAATGTATGTGATCGTGGGTTGCTATGTTGCCAAGGGAAATGAACTGAGAGACTTTTGATGCCAAATTGGTATGGAGTACTAGAAACCTATGGACAAATTCCCAGGAATTATCTGTTTTTAGGAGTCATTTTAGAGATTCATTTGCCATACTTAATTTTAAGACAAATAATGACCATTGAATGGAAGACCAAGGCACTCTCTCCATTAACTTGGTTGACAATGTAACAAAGTTAGGAAATCTGGATGATAAGGATGACTTCATAACCAAGGCATAATCACTGTTTTACAATTAACGATTTTGTAATCACTTTAATCACAAAGTATCTCAGAAGGGCTAAACTTACAGTGCTAAAACTGTAAAATGTCCTAATGTCACATCATAAATGGATTACAATTTCATGATGAATTAGACTGCAATCAAATAGTAAAGTCAAGAAACACTTTAGACTTCAATGATTCAGAGGCCCTTAATAACCCTGGGGTACTCTTGGGTTATGCTTAAGAATATTTGCTTTAAACCATGGAAACCTGGACATTTCAATTTTCTGGTTATTTGGATATAATTGCAGTCTTATCATAAATCACAAAATGAATAATTGAGAGGTAGAATTTCGATATTTGACATACTTTGCCTATTTTCCAGGAAGTTCCTGAATAGAGAAGATTTTTTTTCATGGATTCCCCAAAACTAAATCTATAGAGTATTTTGTAGGAATAATCTCGAGGCTGAAGAAAAGTCTCCACAAATTAAGGCACACTCAGATCATATCTGATATAGAAACTGTGTTTGGATCACTGGGAAGTTTGGCTCTGTAAGCCACTGACATTGACTTTTTTAGCACAAAACGCCACATGTATTATGTGTCATCAGAGCCATCCTCGGGGATAATTGTAACATGCCAGCAAAGAAAACACCCGGGCTCGGCTCCCATGGCCTCCTTCTGAAAGGAGCTGCATGGCTCACAATTATCACTCAGACGGGCAGGGAGAAGGGGAGGGTGGGAGAGCAGCAGGAGAAGAAATCTTTTCAATCTAGATGAACGGATCAGCTGCCTTGGACACCATACTGTTCTGGCCAAGCCACAGTTCCTGTGACATCATGCTCACTCTCCTAATGTCAGCAAAATTCCCTGAGGACAACAGCTGCTGCTGCCTACAAATGAGTGTTTCTGCTCTCCCTACTCAGGAACGTGTGCCAAGTCCTCCTTCCCGTGAGGCTGCTCATCTCCTTTCCACTCACCCTGGATGCTGAGTGCAGTGAAGATGAGAATTCCAGAATACCACATTTTTAATTTTTAATAGTGTCAAGGGGATACGTTATACAGGGCCTGTGTCAGAGTTCAGAATTTAAATGTATTAAACTTGAGAGGAAGACGTTAGCCTAGGAATACAACTTTAACAAAGTCTTAATGTTAAGTCCACCACTTAGTAGCTGTGTGACACGGGGAATTTTAATTAACTTCTCTGCCTCTCACTGTAAAAAAGTGTAGACTATTATCCATTTTATATACTTGGTAGAGTTACATGATTAAATGTAAGTCAAATACTTAGCACAAAGCCTAGTCCAATGAAAGCGCTACATAAATAGTAGTTGTTAGTGAAGTCATATTTGTAGCTATTAGTTTATATACTATTCATGTTTTTAGGAAGGGAACTCAGAAGAAAAGTATTATTCATGCTTGTTAAATTCTTCTTAGTGCTGACCAAATCCATGACATTTAATTAGAATCACAATACCAGTTGGTGAGAAGCTTAAACAAACAATCCTAAACAAGAAGAGGACAATTTGGAACATACACGCCTCCACCAGAGCAATCTATAAACTCAAAACTTTCTTTAAGACACCAAAATTGAGCAAAAAGTAAAAAGGACTCATGGACATGGACAATAGTGTGGTGATTGCTGCAAGGAAGAGTATTTAAGGGGACTAAATGGAATGAAAAAAATATACAATAAAGATTACATTTTTTAAAAAAGATACCAAGAAACTTAAGTATTCTTTTGCTTAATAAGTTAAAAAAATGAATATAATATATATTTAATGTTGACATTTTTATACCGAAAGCTAAGTTTAATCTTTCATATTACTGAACCACCTAAAATAAGTTAACTTTTCACATAACATGGCTATTTTTTCTTATTTAACCATGAATTGCCAACCTGAAGAGGCTTTGCCTTATTCATTATTCAACATCAAATAGCTACTTTTCACTTTAATGTGAGTTACTAATTTATAGACTGCTTTCACCTTACATCACCGAGTGACAAAGCACAGTTCCAGAAGTAGATTTTGAAGACGAGCAGCTTTAAGCAGGAAAATATTTGTCAGCTTGATTTTTACTCAATAATTTATTAAAAGGAAACGATGAAAAGGAAGTTGCTGTTAGGCAGAAAAATATTTCCTTCTCAGTCACCTTCAACTATTAAGTTTTCATTATGTGGTGTGTTTTATGTAATTGCATTAAGAAATCATTATTGTTGGACTTCCGGCCAAGATGGAGGCTTAGACGGACACGCTAGGTCTCCCTCTACAACTAGAGAGGAATACAACTACTTCAAAACAAAGGATAACTAGAAATTCCAGAAAATAAAACTACACGGAAGCCCAACATATGAAGTTATAAACCAGTGGTGCCATTTGGGCAGGTAAGAGTTAAAGAGGGCAGTGCTGTTTGCGGTCGCACCTGGAGTGGCGGGCGGCGAGGAATCCCGGCTGCGCAAGCCCCTGGCGGTGCGCAACCCCAGCGCTGGGGAAAACAGCCACCGCATCGCCTTGAACAGTGAGGCCCAGGGGGGCAGGAGGACGGATCCCGGTCTCCTAGCTGAATAACTGTGTGAATCCATCTTGGACCCCCACCCCCAAAGAAAGCACCACAGGGCTGCGAAATAGGTCGCGGACAGGCAGGCGCCAGTCTCTGATTTGTGACGCGTACACAGGCACTGCCCCCTACAGCCGGCCCAAGAAAACAAAACGCATCTGTCAAAATGAGGCAGACAACTATAGAAATCCCGGTGACACAGCTCACCAGGCAGCAGATAGAGAACCTGACAGATGAACAGATAAGAAACCTGTCAGAGGCTCAGTTCTGGGCCATTGTTATCAGGTGGCTTACAGAATTCACAAAAGAGCAGGAAAAAGATATGAAAGAAGCGAAAAACATTCATAACGAAAGGAACAAAACCACATACGAGACAGATGGTGAGGAAAAAAAATCCAGAGTTCATTTCAAAAAACTGGAATATGGAGAAGGAACAAGCAGTCAACCAATGCAGCGAGAGGAAATGGGAAGCAACAATGAGAGGATCAGAAACCTCTGGGACAGCTATAAAAGGCCCAACATAAGAATCATTGGTTTGCCAGAGAGTGAGGAAGATGAACTAGAACTTGAAAAATTGAGTGAAAATATAATAAAGGAGAACTTCCCAGACTTGGGGAAGGGAATAGACTTGCAGGTCCAGGAAGCAAGGAGAGTTCCCAAGAGACTGGACCCAGGGAGAACCACTCCAAGACACATTATAATCAAAATGTCAAAAATTAAAGATAAAGAGAGAATCTTAAAAGCAGCAAGAGAGAAGAAAAGAATTATGTACAAAGGGGTCCCAATTAGACTATCAGCAGACTTCTCAAGGGAAACCCTACAGGCAAGAAGGGACTGGCAAGAAATATTCAAAGTAATGAAAATCCAAAACCTACAACCACGAATACTCTATCCATCGAAATTGTCATTCAGAATAGAAGGACAGAGAAAGTGTTTCCAGGACAAAATAAAACTGAAAGAGTTCATTAGATCCAAACCACTATTATATGAGATGTTAAAGGGACTGGTTTAAAAAACAGAAGCTAAGGAGATGAAACAAAGGCAAACTAAACAGGCAACGAGAGTGGAAAAGGAACTGTGGGTACGGGAAGCATATTGGGGGGAGGTCAACAGGGAGGGGGAATGGGGAAAGGGAGGGAGATGATATAGGAATTGAGGATCAAGGTAGGAGGGAATGGAATAGACGGAGAGAGGTTGGGAGGAACTGTATGCACAACTAATGGACATAATCTAAAAGGGGGGGACAACTGGAGGGAGGGGGGCCACCGGGTGGAGGGGAGCAGAGGGAAGGGAAATTGGCACAAATGTAATATTTTAATCAATAAAACACATTAAATCTGAAAAAAAAAAAAGAAATCATTATTTCTGCAACTAAACTGACAATGATTAAAGACCTTGGAGAGTTGACTATCTCAAAAGACAGACTCAAACTTTATTTGACAATGATAGAGCAACAATTTTCCTGTAACAGATTCAGAGAAAATCCATTCAAGGTGAGAATGCCTGAAACCAAGAGACCAGATCTACATTATCCCTCCAAATTAGCATTTATTGCAAAATGGAGTTTTCAGGAGTTTCCATTCCATTATTAATTAGTCTTCCTCTTCTTTGAAACACAGAACGCTGAGGCACAAAACAGGACTTCATCTTGTCCAGTCTCATCATCGTACAGATAAATGGCAGAGAAGTCTAGAGCTTAAGAGGGGAGGCTCAGAAAAAGTAAAAAGGACTCATGACATAGACAACAGTGTGGTGATTGAGGAGGGAAGGGGCTTATAATGGGAATAAGTGGTAATGGAAAAGATACACAAAAAATAAATTTAAAAATAGAGTGGAGGCTCAGGAGTCAGCCTGGCTGACTCAGCCACTTTCCAGCTGTGTGACCTTGGGCAAGTGATTTATTTGTCTGTACTTTGATTTTCTGAACTGTAAAATGAAAGTTGTAGACCAATGAAAGTATTTACAGTATAGAGTTATGAGAAGCCAATGGGACCAGACATCAATTTAGATGCTCCTGCAGGTGGGAGAACTGAAGTTGTGAGGAGTTAAGCGATTGGTTGTAAGCTTCCACAGCTAGTGGGCAGTAGGGTCCAGTCTCCTCACTCCCGTTCAAGACACCATCATCTGCAAGTGACTAGCATGGTAGTGAACACAGATCCTTTCTGCCTAAACAGCAGCCATTCCTTCTTTTTCTATGGCAGTTAATGCTTCTTTTGGAAAGCCACCTGTCCCCTACTCTTGGTCCATTTATCTCACTTTATTTTGAGGGGAGTGGGAGGGTATGACTTAACCCAAGTGTGGGCAATCAGAACATTCCATCATCCTGGTCACAACGTTTGGTTCAGGGAGGGGAGTGTGGTTTCAGGTTAATGAGATGTCATCCAGCATATTTGCTGGAACAATTGGGAGAGAGAAGCCTTTGGTCAATAGACATGACTTTTAAGGTATAAACTCAGAGCCCCTGGTGTTCATCTTGCCCCTAAGAAGGTAAAACCTGAGTGAAAAACAAACCAACAGAGGGAAAGATAAATCATAAATGGAGGCATCACTTGGTACTTGGATCAAGTCATATCTCCAGGTAGGGGAGATCTATCTTCAGGTGTTGCATTTAGTGAGCCTGTAAACTGACTGCTATTACATGCATTGAAAACATTCAGACTTACACAGACATTTAAAAAATCCACCATGTAGTGTTCACCTAGGGAACAAACTTGAGTATCTTCTTGTATGAAAGTTCCCTGAAACACAAATATTTCTGTGACAACATGGACAGAAAACTCAACAGTTCTCTTTCCTCCTTGATAGTTTGTTTTTGTCTGGGTCAGGTCAGTGACATTGGGCAGGCAGCAGAGGGTGGGTTCTGAAGTCAGAGCTGAGTTGGAATCCTTGCCTTTCCACTGGTTAGTCCCTTCCTTTGACTGTTTATTTAACCTCCCTGAACCTTAGTTTCATATGTTAACAGACTAATTGCAGGGGTTCAATGAGATGAGGCATGTAAAACACTAAGCATTAAGAACAGAGCATTGGTGATAATAAGGATGACCAAGGTTTGTTGATGGGTACTAAACTCTATGGAACACTTTACAGATATTAACTCACTGACTCCTCATAACAACATGTGTGGTAAGGGCTCCATTTCTCATGCTGAAATTGAGGAAACCGGGAGACAAAGAAGGTGAGTAATTTGCACTCATGTGGACAGCTAGTCAGTGTTGGAGCCAGAGTTCTTATTTCAGAAGCTAAGGTCATCACTTCTCTAGAGAAGCTTATAATATAGCCAGGAGTGGAATGGCTGAAAAGATGTAAATGTTATTTTGGAGAAGTTATGGTAAGTTCTTTGAGCCTTGGTTCCCTCTTCTATAAAATGCATATACCTATGTCCCAGGTTTTAGTAAGGGTTGAAACACATCATTAAGAAAAGCACTTGGCCAGCTGCCTAGGAAACATCATCATCATTATTATCAATATCATTGCCCACAATGCTTATAAAAACAGTGAAATCATAGCCCAAGTTTATAAATACTCCAAAAATTTGATTTTTCTTAGTTTTCTTTTTTTGTAAATAGACCTTGTCTTCATGTTTAAATGAAAACAACAAAAGAAGAAATAAAAAAGTCACTGCAAATGAAGAGATTATATTTATTAGTGGGATCCCATCAACAAGCAAAATGGCCCAAAAAGAGCTTCCAAAGCAAAGACTGAGGAGAGTTGCCCACGACCATTTGTCCCTCCTCAGTGCCCTATATCTGTGCAAACATTTCATTCTTAAGAAAAAGAAATAAGTTAAAGTTCTTTTCCAGGAGGTCATGTGCCTTTGAGTAAAGCTTAATAGTTTTCATATATAGTATTTCCTCTTATCTTTTCATCTCCTTGCTAACATAAAGATAAGAATGAAAACTTTATAATGTTTTATTATTAATTTTTTTGTTGTGAATTTATGTGTGTTCATTGACAAAAATAAATCAGACAATACAAAAAGGCATAGAATGAAAGATCACACAAATAATCCCACTATTTAATGTTGAAATTTTCAAAGATTTCTATGTATGTACATACACATAGCAAAAGAAGTAATCATCATGTCTTGTAGCTACTTTTTTTTTCAAGGTATTCTTAACATTTTACAATATTAGAACATATAGATCTACTTTAATCTTTTTAAAAAATTCCTCCATTGTTATTTTATTATATGGAGGTACTTGATTTATTTAACCAATTCCTTGTTAATGAACATTTACCAGTAATTGTTTTATTTTTTCTCTTTTTACAATGAACAACACATTGATACAACTTTCACCACTTGTTCGGTTATTTTCTTAGGAGGTATTCCTAGACCCTGTACTAAAGGGTATTTATTTGCACTTTTAAACTCCTTTGTTAATTATAGCTAAATTACCTTTCAAAAATGTTTTCAGGAAATAAAATTACTTTCCATTTTTCCTAGGGCCACAAAGTGAGATTCAGTGGCTTACTGAAGATAAATCAATTACTCATTGAGGAGCTTCTGTATTCATCTGTTAAAAACCTTAATTGAGGTGTTTTAGAGTTGAAAGACCCATTGAAATAACTCCATCCAAGTCTAGAGACAAACTGAGGAAGGGAGGTGTGTAATTCCTGAACTCAGGGGCCTGCCTCTTCAGCTTGACTTGGAGCCCCCCTGCCATTCCATCACTATAAGCTCTAGATTATCTTTAGTGGATCTATATTTTTCCGGTAATCAATCCTTTTCCTCCCAATTTTAATCAACCCCACTATGTAGGCCAGAAGTCAGGGTACAGATAAGATCTTAGACCTGGTGTCTTAAAACAATTTTTTTTAAGTTGGGAATGGTTCTCTTTAAGTCCCTTTCAGGCCTAGGATTCAACAATGCTTTTTAGATTATTTTCTTTAGAATTCTGTGTGGTTAGTTCCAGATCCTCCCTGATGACCACTAGGCGTCAGACTTTCCCACCTCTCCTCTAACTGCGCTTCTTATCCAGTAATTAACTCATTTACTCACAGGCCTTGGCTCTTATCTAAGGGAGCTCTTTGTCATCACATGAAGATGGTCATTGTAATGCAGAATCCTAGCAGATTTCAACAGGACTTATTAAGTCTGACTGTCTCCTAGTCACTAGCATTTAAATAGAGCCTTTCATTGCAAAGTCTAAGCCCTAGACCAGGGGGAGGTGGAAGACAGACCAATAACCATGCTTTTCACCACTTCTAAGCAAAGACTCAGAATGTCACTACCTGTCACTGTGTCTGTACCCTCATTGCTAATATTGTGCTGCTGTGGACAGATCTGAACACCATCTCTCATTCATCTTAAAGACAATAAAATGCCAAAGCAGTCAACAGCAGGCTCTGAATTCTGTACATAAGGAAGGTTGAAATATAACAGCATATCATCAACCAAGCATTTATTTAATGTCCAGGCATAAGGGGCACTGCACTTAAAGCCCAGGACAGGGTATTTTCATTCAGCCAGGTGTTCAATTATTCATGTATTTGTTGAACACTCCAGGGCATTGGGGACCCAGTGATGAAGAAAACCACATAGAGTAAATATGCCAATAAGATTGCATATGTAAACACAAGATTGCTTTCACACAACACCCAATCCCAGGCTGTTTGATGCCTTCTGTCTCAGAAGAAGCTATAAGGCTGTAAGGAGGGATTAAGTCCATGGCTCTGTCTCCCAGACCAAATGACTTTCCCTTTGCAACTATGTCACCACCAACTTGCAGGGTCTTGATGTCATATCCTCAGCACATCTTCACTTCCTTCTCATCTGTCCCTACTGACTATACTTCTGAGAGAAAGAGACCAAATAACCCCTTCATCTCAGACATGGGAGAATTAAGAAAGATGGAAGAGGTTTTCTCAAACCGCAGAGGAGGATAAGGCTGAACCAGCATTCTGGGCTCCATGAGCTGCATCAGAGGGGAGCCCATGAAAATGATTTCAGCCAAGATACAGATAATAACACAAAGTACAGTGTCTTGCAGAGAGCAGCTACTTGATATTAAGAGAATGGATGAATCAGAACAGAAAGCTGCATTTTGTCTTCCACAAAATACAGCATCCTACCTATAATGTCTCTGATGGGAAAGCACTGAGCCTGGAGACATTGTCTCACTTTCCTTTCCTAGAGAAAGAGGTAGAATTTCTTGACAGGCACTGACTCATCTGGGATTTCCCGCAGCACACGTAAACCCTTGCAGAACCGCTTAGTCCAGTCCCTGGAGCTGAGCTTTATTTAGAGCTATCTTAATTTGCCCAAGAAATCACCATTACTAGAGTGTATCTCCCCAAATAACTAGGTGTTTCCATTTGGTTATTTTGAACTTTGTTGAACACTTTCAGTATTAAAAAAGAAAAAATGTCTCCATAAGCTATGGCTTTGAATAAAGAGATGTACATTCTTCCCATTCTTCTCCATAAAGAGACTGTATTTAAATAATCAGAATTGCTCTATTTTCCCAGCACTTTACTTTGAATTCATAAAGAAGTATTATTTTAAACAAGTTAAACAATAACAGCAACAAGAACAATACAATAAACTATCAGCATCTTCATAGATCACAGAAGAATCTCAGGCCTTTCTTACCAATTTGCATTGCCAGACCCCAAACAATCCTATTATAGTATCCTCTCCCTTTCCTAAGAAATGCTTAGAGTAACTGGGGGCCACATTTATCTCCTGTTCTGCAGCTCCTAAAAGGAAGGTGACAACATTGATTCACCCATCCAACCCAATGCCAGGGCTGCACCTGACCTACCAGCCTAGCATGTGGGCTGCTGGCTCCCCCAGGTCAGTTCCGCTCTCATGTGAGTCATCTGAAAAACTTAACTGGGGGGCTCTGCTCTTGAATAGTCATTCTACTCCTGTGAGGGTAGTTTCTGAATAAGCACTCAGCAACCACACTAATTTTAGTTGAGAAAAAAGATATAGGTACTTCCTTTTGAACTAGGGTAAAGAACTGTCTTCTGAGGGCAAAGAAGGTAAGTAATTTAAAGATGTGAGTATTGGGATATCCATACTTCCTGTTTCTCTCAAATGAAAACTGTATGTTGCACTGGGAATTGTGAAAGTTCTAGATGGGACCTGGCATCCTTATTTGGGACATTCAGAATGGACTACAAGCAGGTGTTATCAGAACATACTCTGCCCAAGATCCTACATCTCTTACATCTTCTTGACTTCTGTTAAGAAGCTAAGAGTCTTTGAATCTATTAAGAACCTATCAATAAACAGACCATTGCTTGGCTTAGCTTATTGGCTTCCCATGACCCTACAGGGTTCAAACTTGAACATTTCATCACAAATAAATAATAAAATTAGTTTATCAATCACAGGAAATAAATTTTTTTTATGACAGCTCCTTAATTGGCATGGGCTAATGTTTACTGAGAGTTCCCCAGGTGTTCAGGGAGTGTATGAATTCATTCTGCAACAAACATTTACATAACTGAACTCAGTGCAGCTCTGTACTCAGTGCTATGAGGAATAAAAAGAACTGTGGCCTTTGGGGAGATTGCAGTCTAATATAGGCTACACTGCACTTCCATAACAAGTAGAAGTCAAAACGATGCCCAAGCATGGCCAATTAGGTAAAACAATATGTGTAAGATGTTCATGTATATGTGTGTGGAAAAGTCTGGAAATATACATAATAAGATGTTCTACTGAGATGAAGTTATCTTTGGAGATAAGGGTGTGAATAATTTTTATTTTCTTTATGTTTTGAATTTAAAATTTTTTCCACAATGAATAGTTAATATTTGTATAAGTTATGTTTTCAAGCTGAGATAGGAAAAGCAAAAGATTTGGATGAGAGAGTGCTTTCTTACACCAGGAAGGCTTTGTAAACTCACCTTTTAAGGCTAGGGAGGCCCTGGACAGGTAGGTCAGTTGATTAGAGCATCATTCTGCCAAGGTTGTGTGTTTGATCTCTGGTCAGGGCACATACAAGAAGCAACCAATGAATGCATAAATAAGTGGAACAATAAATTGATGTGTTTCTCTCTCTATCTTCCTTCCTTTCTCTCTCTAAAAAATAATTTTAAAAAAATTAAAGATAGGAAGGACTTTAGAATGTAGACAAAGAGATGGGGAATTGGGTAAGTGTGAACTGGGAAAATATAGTCTGTGTTTGGAAATCTTAAGTATCTCCGTTTGACGGTAGTAAGGGATGTCAGTGAGCTGTAAATGGACATGAGACTAGGAAGAAAGTTGGGAATTTATTGGAAAGATTCTTAAATGCCAGCCTCTGGAATTTGGACATCAGTCAATAGTCATTGAAGTTTCTCTAATAGTGGAACATATGATTAAAGCAGTGCACTGAAAGGTAAACACAGGAGGCTGTAGAGAGGGCAGAGGCTAGAGGCAGGGAGGCACCTAGACCAGAGGTGATAGAGGCTACAACTCAGTTGTCCTTGAGGGATGGCAAGGAAGCAGAGGAAGGTTAAATGCACCAGGAAAAGGCCTTGTTGTACCCTAAGGAACATAATGTCAACATTTATGTGTAACAATAGCAATGAGACTGATTCTCAGGTGTAGTTATAAAATTATCTCCTTAAAGGCACTAACAAAAAGTGGATATAACTGGATTGTTGTCAGACCACTCCATGTGAAAGCATGTACCAGGGTGGGAGAGACAAGCCGGTCAGCAGACATCACAATAACATTAGGCCCAGAGGATAAAGGGTTCCTGGCTCTCAGATCTGAAGGGAGTGTCCTCATTAGGTCACAACACATGGTTCTCCAACCTGGGGGAAGGTCACTTTCCCCTCAAATGATTGGAGTGTTCTAAATGCTGAACCATGCAAGGCCCCAAGCACATTTAGCAGACGGAGCAGAGGGGGTGGGAGGGGCTTTTGAAAAATACACTCTTCTTTCAGTAATTTGACATGAAGTGTTCCTATGAAGAGTTTACAAGCTAAACCTTACACCCATCACTACTCACAGATGAAGGCAAGCTGAACTCTCCTTGCTGAAAAGATGCTCAGCCTTCGTGCAACCTCCTTAAGAGGTTATAAAATATTTATTCCATTGGGCTAGGGGCTAAAACTAAAATTCTTAAGCTTTTCAGGACTCATCACATTTGGCTTCACATCACTTTATGTGACTCCAGCCCTAATGCCATGTTGCCTTCTATCACAATTTCAATATTATTTTCTCCCCTTCATTTCATAATAAAATTATGAAACTTGGAGCCTTTCCTACTTACCTCAGCCCTTACTTCTGTGGTCATTTATCACACATCTTAACAAATACTGAAGCTGGAGAATTTATCAGCCACAAGATAATTACCCCTTTGATACTCATCTCCACACAATACCTTTTTGTCAAATAAAAACAGGACACAACATAGCTACACTTATACTCCTCATGAACATAAGATAGTCCATATGAAAGGACTTCCTTGATACACTCTTGGCCATGCACATCGACAACTCACATAGGAGACAGGATCAACGACAGGGAACATCTCTGTTCTCCCTCAGCAAAAGCATGTGTGTGGTGTGTGGACCTGCAACCTCTCTGCTCCAAGCACTGGCTGTGTTGACGGAACCTGGAGTTGCACAGTAGGTAAGATGAGCTTTCTCACTGTGCAACCTGGAGAAGGACTTAAAACTAAACATAAATGTGGTTCTGGATATTTTGGATAAATACTAAAGAGCAAAACCTCAGTGAGGATGTTGGCTTGGCTTAGCTAGATATGGCCTGGCTTTTCTGTTCAATGATGAGTTGAAAGAATGGATCCATTTGTCTCTGAGAGTCAACAGGGACTTCCCAGCAACTTCCTGGACCTCTTGGGTTTCTCTAGTGAAGCCATAGACTGCCACTTCCTTTTATTGCACTGCACGGCTAACTATACCCTCATTGCTAATAGTGCTGGCGTGGCCACCCCTGAGCACCATTCCACCGTCATTATAAGAACAACGCAAAACCAAAGCAGTTAACACCAGGCTCTAAATCATATACACGATATGAGTTAACATATAACATCATCAACCAAACATTTGATGAGTGGCCACTGCATGTAAGACACTGCACTTGAAGTCCAGTAAAGGTATGTTCATTCAGTCAGTTGTTCAATTATTCAAGTACTCATTAAACACCTCCCAGGCATTGAGGTCCCAGTGATGGGGAAAACAATGTGGAGTAAGTACACCAGAAGTATTGTTTATGTAGTAACAAGATTCCTCTCACACTGTATTCAGTACCAGGCTGTCTGAGTCCTCCTGCCTTAGGAGAGGCTGTAAGGTGGAATTAAAGCTGTGGGCATGTCTCCTAGTCAGAGTGACTTTCTCATGCAACCCATGTCACCTTGGATCACTTCCTCACTTCCTTCTCTTCTCTCCCTACTGACATCTCTGAGAGAGGTAGACAAATAACACCCTCTTCTCAGACCTGCAAGAAGTGAGAAGAGAAAAATGGAAGAGGTTTTCTCACATAGCACAGGACAGAGGCCAAGCCAGAATTCTGGGCTCCATAGATGCATAATCATGGTCTCATGAAAACCATGCAACTGGTTTTCAGCCAAGACTTAGATAATAATAGTGATCAATGCTCTTCAAGTTCTGCCACCCCAGGAATGTTAGCAAATATCAATTATATGGGAAGTGTAGTGAAGGTGAAGGACAATCAGGTTAACTGGACAGAGTTGATCCTTCAGAAGTATTCCAAAGGAGTTGTTTGAGTTCATTCAAAGATGGACCCCAGGGTAAAGGAACTTGAGTCAAACTGCAGAGAAAGTGGAAAAGTTTATATCCACCAAAGCACCTCCAATACAAGCCTGATGATTGGCCATCACTTTTTTGAGACCAATGGTCCCTAAAATGTGTTCAGCAACATGAATGAATTCCTACCTTAAACCTTGTTCTCCAGCACCTTACCACCCTCACCCGGGTTTGGCTGAGGATAAATTCTAGCCCTAATTTGGAAACTTAGATATGCATAACAGTCACTTCTAAGGACCATGTACTGTGTACATGGGTGAGGGAAGCCATGTGTGTGAACCAACATGTTTCCTTACAAGTGAGCAGCTTATGGCTTGAGGGGCACATAGCTGGTGAACAGATGTGCTCTTGCTGCCTGCAGCCATCTCTGCCCTGTCCAGCTGCCAGATGGCTTGGACAGAGACAAGAAAGTACATGGTGTTTCCTGCCGTTCAGCCCACGCTGGTGATCACACTGTCCCTTGCCTTTCAGAACAGTACCCTGCTGTGCCTCAGGCAGGAACCTCGCAGACCTGGGCATGTTGGCTGTTCGCACGTGCAGGTCACTGTACTGGGTGGACTTACATACATCCCCTTTAACTATTAGATTCAGACTGCCCAGGAGCAGCAGCAATTGGATAACCAGGACAAGGTGGGCTTCCTGGAAGAGGAGAACTGTGTTAGAAAAGTTGTTTTTTTTTAAGCAGAAACGGGGTGTACAAAGCAGATCTGTCATAAACCCTGAAAAACTTTACCAGACAACTTGCTGCTTAAAGCATGCTCACTGTTTAGCAATATGCATGTTTTTAGGTGTATAAACAGCTTCTAGGAAAGAATCAAGCAATATGGAACTGAACCAAGTTTGTTATAACCCCCAAAGTGCCTTTCATTTGAATGGCCTAGCAGTGGCTTTATAAGTGAGGAGAATAGAAAGTGACATTTATGGTGTGTTTTTAGGGTCACTAGAAAGATGTCCCTCCCTCCTTAACAATCACACTCTTCTTCCCCCATCTCCATTCTGCCAAGACCCCCACAATTCCAGCATTTGAGATGTAGTTCTTTCCAGTTTCACCTTTTCTTAGCCTCTCCTTTAACTTGTAAATACTTCTAAGAAGGGTCCCCCATGAACTCGTAATAGTATGCTGGTCATGACCTTTGACCTTGCTCTCAACCCCAGTCCCACAGGAGAGCTCTGGGTCTTTAGAAGAGGGTGATGGTTAGAATGACGAAGAAGGAAAGGTGAGTAAAGAGGGGCAGAGAGGCCTAGAAAAGGTATTGGAAACAGTCTTCCCTACTTTATGTAGAGGGTCCCATGCTAAGCTCAGCACGAATCTGCAAAAATGGATAATGAAAATTTCCCTTTGTAAGCAACACAAAGCCTTGTTTTTACATCAAGTCTTCAGATCATTGGATTCTGACAATTCCTTTAAATTTCTCTAAATCATTATTAGAAGGTAGCATGAACTTGAAGAACTAGCTTTCAGATGATGCTTGTAAGTGTGTGTGCACATGTGTGTGTGTGTGTGTGTGTGTGTGTGTGTGTGTGTGTGTGGTTGACTTCCCTACAGCCCCTGAAATATATTGGGACCAAGCTTTGCAATAGTTAATTTACTATAAATAAATACACTAAGCAATGTGAGTTACTTACCAGACTCTTCACCATAAATGTCCTACATGAAAACTGACCCCTGTTTGACACCTCAGCTATTTTAAAGCTACATGCACAAATTCCTCAGCTCTGCTAATCTGTAAAGGCTAAAATGTCCTTGCTTCTAGGCTCTGTGGGACTCTCTTGACAAGGAAAGTTGGTGTCAGGGGATAATTAGGTTCTATCCAAGAGGAGGAGGGAAATGTCAAGAGCTTATTATTTCTGGTTACCTTGTTAGACATTTATATGAAAATGTTGCAGTAAATAACAAAGACAAGCAGGATATTCAAGCAGGATACTCAATGAGAATAATTGCATGGACTAAAGAGAAATTAATTCATTTCATTTCAAAGTATCTTGCTGTTTCATTTTAGAGCATGAACCCTAACTAAACTAGAAATATACCACATTAGTCCCTCTGTAGATGACTGGGCAAAAAGGCTAGATCTTATTGTCTAAATAAATTGGCTATTGACATGGGTGAAATATTTACATCGATGACATCCTTCAACCCACCCCTGACAGGATGTTATAGTTCTCATTCATACATATCCTTCAGTCCATCTCTGTCACCCTAACCACACAAAGATCCAAATACATAAGTTATTAAGAGGAGGTTCATAGCAGGTGTGACTGTATTGGAATGAATGAAAATTGGTTTGTAATTCACAATCCTCTTGCACAGAATATCACACTTGAGAAATCATTATTTCTGCCTCTGACAAGTGCAGAATAATTGAATATTTCCAGATCCAAATCCTGAAGTGATCAGCTCTTAGATAAATTAAATGTAAATTAATAAAATGGTGATAGTTTTATTTTCACATGGAAACTGCCATTGTGGGAGAATGGGGAGAGCAAAATCTCTCAGAAACATAAGCAACACAAGAAGCCTGAAGCTTAGATGTCTATGAATAACAATTCAGGACTCTTACTGCACAAGGTGAGACATACTGAGACTCACCTCAGCAGTTGGCAGTCAAGTCAGGACCTGCTGGGGTAGGTGAGGGTGTGTGCTTTATTTCATTACACCGTCACCACTGGGACAAGCAGTTCTATGGGGTGCTCAGCATTGAAGGTAGGCAGAGCTCAGCTTGAGAAAATGAGAAGAATGCTTAGCCCAAGGTATAGGATGAAGATGTGAAATAAGACATGCATATCTGAACAGCAATACCAAGTTTTTATTACATTCCTTCATACTTTGTACTTTGTATATTGGCAAAGAATTTCACTAACATTCCCTCTTGCTTTCTTTTCTTTCTTCCCAATTATTTTTTGTGTCGCTGCTTGGCGGGTCAGAATCATAGTTCCTGATTTACACATACAGGAATTAAGAAACAGAGAGGTTAAATGATTGGCTCGAGGTCACCAACAACAGAGTTGGATTTAAAAATGACTGCTTCTTAGTTCTCTGGGCACTGAGCCAGTCTGCCTTCTTACTGGAGAGGAAATGTCAAATACCTTTATTTGAATTTATTTTTATTTGGGGTTTCTGTCTGCATGCAAGCGGTCCATGGACTGTATATCTTAGTTTCATTGCTGAAAGCAGCAGCTTGCTATTTCCAGCAGGCAATCCCATCTTCCTCTGCAATAAGGTCCCAGTGGGCACCAGGCCTGGCTTTGGAAGCTGGTCTCAGGTGTATGGGGTGTTGATGTGTGTGTGTACATGCACACGTGTGCACTCATGGTGTGTGCCATCATAAAGCTAATCTTGAGAGCCAGAATGGATCCAGGACCCCTGTGAGGGAAGCCTCTTTATATCTGAGCCTACACAAGGGAGCAAAAGTCACAGCAGCTCAGATCAGGTTCCTACATGCTGTCCTGCCCTTGTCCCTGCAAAGGACCCATGAGAAGGTTTCAAGAGGAAGATTTTGGCTGACAAGGAATGGGCTTGTCACCTGACTGCGTTTGGGCCTACTCAGCAGAAGGTGCTTCCCAAGGTGGCACAAAGGGTATAGCCCTTTATACACGGTGACTCATCTGTAATCTCTAGCTACATGGGAATTTTGGCTAAACCTGCTTTAAAAGACCAAAGTGTGTGAAACTGGAGGTCATTCTGGGGCAGAAACTTATTCAGGCCAGTGGGAGGGCTGGGGCCAGAGCCTCAACGTGCATCTTGTCTCCCAACTTTTTCCAGAAGTATCTGATGTTCTCACATAACCTTCCAGCCTTTGGCTCCTCCTTCCTCTCTTGCCCTTTTCAGCCACCATTTTAATCTTCTGCTTTGTGACTGTTTAGCTCTGTTGCCCAGTGTCCCTCAACTCCTCCTCCTTCCTCAGCCTCCTGAGCCAGGGCCAAAGGTTATTTAAGGTCCCTGAAAATTAACTTAAGTCTCCCACAAGGTGAACTGTTGCTTTCTGATGAAGCCTCACACCTCCGATGAGCTTGTGAATATATTCTACACAAAAATAGCCTCATGCTTAGTTTGTGAGACTCAAGAGTTTTTATGTACTCAGCCTTAAATTGCTCCCTCTGTTTTTTCTCCTTGCTTATAAGGTACAGTTAATCATTTCTGGGTCTTTTCAAAGAATTCTTTTAGATAATTCCTAGGGTTTTTGTTGTTGTTGTTGTTTATTTGTTTGTTTTTTCAATATCTTTTGAGACTCATAACAGTCAGGTTTGGAACCCTTTCTGAGAACTACAGACTGATGTCTCCTCCTTGTTCACTTTGGATGGGATGCTAAAGGATGGCCAGGAAAGGCGAGAGCACACACCACTGAAAGAATGGACTTCAGAGTGAGTGGTACGAGGCACACTCCCCACTTCTTCCTCCAAAGAGCCAGTCCTGGGAAACTGCTATTAATGAATCTTGAATGAAGCTTGAGGTCCATTCTAGGGTGGGACCAAATCTTTGGGGTACCTGCCATATTGATACAGTCTTTAACTCTTCCTCCAAACACAGATGACTCTGAGATAGGTCTCTGAGCATTTCTCACAGGTTAACTTTGATTATTCCTAAACTTTAGAACTAATTCATCAAGAAGAAAATGATAGAACCAGTACTAATCATCACTCTGCTGTAGCCTTTCTGAGTGTCTTGTCTGGGCTACCTTCAGGTTTACCCACTGGTGGAGAACATCATTCCTTTTTAAGTTAGGAGGTTAAGAGCAACAGAATTCACTTTGAGATATTCTGTTTTCCAGCCCAACAGATAGTCATTCATTCATTCATTCTGTGTGGGTAAATTGAGCTACCTATGACTGAGATGACAGGAATACTTATGTACAAATAAGAGCCTCTTTGGGGGAGAAAACTATATATACATACATATTTATAAAACACAGTAGGAAAGGAAGGCCTGGCACTGTGTGTGTCTCTGTGTGTGTTTTATTGTAGTAAAGCGCACATAATACTTATCATTTTAGTCATTTTTAAGTGTAGAGTTTAGTGGCATTAAATACATTCATGTTGTTGTGGAACTATCATTAAAACTTTTCATCTTTCCAAACTGAAACTCTGTACACATTAAACAATAGCTTCTCTTCCTCCTTCTCCTCAAGCCCTGGCAACCACTATTCTACTTTCTGTCTCTATACATATGACCACGATAGGTACCCCATATAAATGAACCAATTCAATATTTGTTCTTTTGTGAAGTTGCAAGCACCATAATACCAGCTCCACAAGGTCAGTAAAAATTATTATCCCCATTTTACAGATGAGGAAACTGAAATATAAACAGGCTAAGGGAGCAGTCAGAAGTAAATGCACAGAGAGCGCAGAGAAAGGAGCAGTGTCCCTTAATTTGGTTCTCTGTCCCCAGGGCTCCGTGAGCCAAGAAGGTGCCCCCAGCACCTGCTAGCCCTGTCTCCCTTCCTACAAAGAGACTGAGCAACTGGACAGGGCACTCCTGCAGAAGACGAGAGAGAATGTGCTGAATGAGTTGTGTCCTTGTCCCCACCTTCCCCCACCCACGCAGTGCAGGCTGAGCTGGTGGCCAGGGCAGAATCTGAGCCAAAGGATTAATCTATCACAATGAGACGTTCTATTTTGGGCGGGCGGTGAGAGCAAATGCCTGGAGCCTGCACACCAAGGAGACAGCTCACCCAGGGAGGCGCTCACACAGGCCCACTCACATCCACGACTCCACTTGCTGCCTAATGAGGAGAAAGGAACTGGACAGAAACAGACTGTTTCCCGATGACACCTTAGGAGTATCAAAACTAGACTGGCTGGTGCCGATGGAGCTTGGTAAGGGGGCCCATCTGCAAAACCCAGTTTTCTTCCCTAGACTCTTTTGAATCTGCAAAGGCCACCTCAGTCACCCCACGTTCCTTACAAAATCAGCCCATCCCTGCGTCTCATGGCACCGTCTCGCCTCCCTTGCCACTCCTCGTCCAATGACGTTGCAGTGGACTTTTTCCTAAAACCATCACGGTTGCCTCCCCACGGCCCAACTCCAGCCTCTGAATTAGGAAAAGGAAATCAATTCACTGTTACTGTCCCCAAGTCTAGTCTCTTTTCAGGGGTCTCCATGGTTGGAAAGCCTAGCTTGCTGATGTGAAGCAGCACTTCTGTGCTCCTGCAGAGGTGATGTACTGCTGCCTCCTTTCTCCCATAACCTTTGACCATTTGATATTCTGTTCACATTGAACTGGACAAAGCAGTTCATTGGTGGTTGCACTTCCAGGATATGTCAGAAGAGAGGAAAGAAAAGAAAAACATCAGTCAGGTAGAAAGCCCAGTTTGGGTTAGTACTGAAATGAAACGACATTTTAAATCTATCTTGACAGACTGACAGACAACTCCTTTGTAGGTATCAGTCCCTTCCAGGCAGAAAGAAACATATTTTGGACTAGGAAAAAGAGCATTTTTGCAGGTTTTATTAGAGACTCTGTGGGAGAGTTTTACAAACCCAAAGCCTCAAATGTATAAATATCTAAGATGGAAATTAGGAAAACATTTAGAGGGGGAAGGGGTTGTCTCTGTTTTTGTGGGTATTTTTGTCCTGTTTCTACAAGGCTGGGATTCTTTTCTAATCTTGCCAGTGTGTTTGGCTAACCCAACTACTATTTAAGGTTTTCCCTGTTTCTATCTAGACCACCCATTTCTCTAAGACTCGATTTTTCTAAAGGGTAGTCAGTGAGGATCTTTGATGGGTTAAATGTCAGAGTAGGTATGAAAATCTCCTAAAATGCTCTCAAGCACACACTTTATAGGTATTAAATATATATAACTCAAAAGGCCCCGACCTTTTGGGTCCCAGTTGGACTTCAGTGCATAGAAACCTGGGCTTCTGCTGTCCTCTGCCTCTGCCAACCTCTCAGCCTTCCTTACTGGGCCCACAGAGGAAACAAACCCCAGAGGAGAAATGTCTTACCAAGCTGGATGCCGAAGCATGTTCGGTTCTTCAATGGTATATGAATGATCAGGCCGTGACTGGATGACAGTCTAATACACTCCCTCAGATGAGCTAACAGCACGCGTTTCATGCCTGAGAACATAGACACAATCGCCTCCTACCTTGTTTGTTCTTAAAAAGCTGTTTACATCCACCACTAATACCCAGCCAGGCCCTCGGCCCTTTGCTACTTCTCTACTGCAGCCCTACACTTGCTTTCTTCTCTTCCAGACTATCCCACTCAGCCTTACTCCAGCACATGAAATCCCTTCTTACCCTTTGAAGTCATATTTGGTTCATTGGCTTAATAGAAAAAGGAGCTGACTATGTCTTAGAGATTGGTTAGTGCAGTGATTTTTAAACAATGTTCATAGAGCCTTGGGATTCCTTGGTGTCAAGCAACAGAGGCTTGAATGTGTGTGTATGTGGGAGGGAGTGAGGACTCCCTGCAGCGAGTATCTGGAAAAATAGAGGCTCCAAAAGTTCCTGATGCACACAGGAATTATTTCTCAACCAGAACGAAAGGCTGCTATCGGCTTTGTATATTGGGATACTACATTGTTTGGTTAAAAATGACTCTATTATTTAAAGGAAATACTTTGTAAAAGACAGTGATCACAACCTACTCCTTCATTATCCACAGGGGGAACCCTCAGTGTGCCCAGGTGGGATTCCCATACCTGCATTACTCCATACAGAAGAGGTCTCTCCTGGTTCCAGTCCTGAAAAATGAGGACGGAGCTTTATGACTCCATTTGGGCCAAGGTGTGTTATTGCCAAGAATAACCTGGCATCAAGGGATTCCAACTCTTTGCCTTCAAGCTTTGGCATTCCAGTGAGGGCTGAATTGGGGCTGTCTCGGGGAGGCTCAGCACCCTGGGGACAGTAAATGCAGTTGAGCACTTGGTTGGAACTGGAGTAGAGCTCAGAAATGATCACAATGAATAAATCTTGGTAGCAAGTTTTTTAAAACAACTAAATGCCTGGTGCTAAATCCTTTCACATTAGAACTTAAATTTTATTACTGCACACTCTTGGGTTCCTAATAGTTAGCCAAGACCGCTCCAGCTGGCACCTCTTTTTTCAGAAAGGGTATTTTTCAGGAGCCTAGAGCCTGTGTATGAGTTACTCTACCTGCTATTTTTAAAGAGGAGTGTGTCTATGTTCTTTACACTGAGAGTGCCTCAAGATAACTCCCACAGAACCCTGGGTATACCTCAGTGAGATTAAACTACAGTCCTTAAGGGACTACCAGACTCACCTTGGATCTATAGTGGTTGCTGATGTGTATAACTCAGAGTATGGTCAAAATAATACTGTTCATGGAGGCTTTATGTGTACCAGATGCAATGCTACATTCTCTATAATTAATCTTTGCAACATCCCTATTAGAATCTCTCACCATCCTCATTCTACAGAAGAGAACACTGGTGTTAAAATTCAAGAAGGAACACATCTAAGGTGAAAGGTTAGGTGTGGCAGAAGTGGGATTCAAGAAAAATTTCCCTGACTCCAAAATTCATGTTCTTAATCTCAATGCTATATATATAAAGCTTTTGGACACATGCCTCACTAAATGGTAGTGACAGAGGTAAGAAAACGTTAAGAAAAAAGACAGCTTATCTTGACTTAAACTTTTCTGGGCTTCTACTCCCAATACTAACAGACTTCTTTCTCAACTAATAATAAGGTGATGAGCAGCATATGCTCAAAAGATTTATTTGAGATCAATCAGTCCCTTGGCATGTCCTACTAAAATAGTCAAATACCTAAAGCATTGCTCAGACCCAGCTGCCAGTGCCTGGCCTGCTGTAACTAAAGAGACCCCACCCAACTCAAGCAAAGAGATACCCAAGCCAAACCAAGTAGAAAACAGGTGACTTAAAAAATATGGATGGCATCTGGATAGCTCATACACTCAGCTGTTGTTCATTGAGTACATAATTGAGTGTTGAGCTTTGGCTTCCCAAGCATCTCTCTCCTTCTCCCCACACTTATCTTCCCTATCAGACAGTTGTCTGGCCAACTGCAGAGACAACTGGCTGGCCTCTCTTTCTCTCCATATATATACAAATGATATGTTATACAGTATACAAAGGCCTTTCCAAAGTCCAGCCACTGTTGATATAACGAGGATGGTTGGCACAACACGAATGTAACCTGGCAGCCAAGGAGAGTGGACTGGAATGTGCATGCATGAACAATAATGACTTCACTGTACTAGTCAGTGGGGGCAGTAGATGCCATTCAGTAAGTATGTGTACAGTGTGGCGATCATATTCAAAGTGACTGAGTGAGTAGAGCAACGAATCTGCATCAAATTTTGCATTAAGCTTGAACATTCATCCATGGAAACTATTTGGGTGATTCAGAAGGCCGCAGCTATGGGCGCCTGGTGACTGGCAGCTTCATCACAACAATGCGCCCACTCATGCATCATGTCTCACGCAGAGTTTTTAAATGAAGCATCAAATCATCCAGGTGACTCAGCTATCCATACAGCCCAGATTTGATGCTCAGAGACTTCTCGCTTTTCCTAAAACTAAAATCACCTTTGAAAGGGAAGAAATTTCAGACCATTGATGAGATTCAGGAAAATATGATGGGGCAGCTGGTGGCAATTGGGAGAACTGTGTGAGGTCCCAAGGTGCCTGCTTTGAAGGAGACTGAGGCATCATTGTTCAATATACAATGTTTCTTCTATCTTGTATCTTCTTCAATAAATGCCTCTATTTTTCATATTACATAGCTGGATAGCTTCTGGACAGATCTTGTGTGTGTGTGTGTAATTAAATATGAGACTATGAATATACATTATATATACTTTCACTTAACTAACATAAGAGAGTCGCTCTGATTTATGGTAGGGAATTAATGACTTTATTTCTTAGAAGGTAGCAGAAGGAACAGGGTGCACCATCCTCTGCACAATGTCTTAGTGTCAGGGCATTTATCCTTGTCAGATCCATTTGGAGGTATTATGGAGCAGGGAGTCACAAATTTTAAAATGCACAAAAATTACCTGAGGATCTTATTAAAATGTGGAATTTGACTCATTAGGTGGGGCCCGGAATTCTGCATTTCTATCAAGCATCCAGTAATGGCACTGGGGCTTGTCTGAGAGCCATACTTCAAGTACCAAAGGCCTAGAGTAAGAAGAAGGAGATAGGGACCAGAGGAATATGGGGAAAGGGAGAGGAGGATAGCCTCCTAAAAGACACTCCTGAGATGTTACAAAACAAGGAAAGAGGGAGAAGAAAAATGTGGGCTCTCCTTTACCCTGGCAAAACTACATATAAGAGAACTGCAGGAATCTAATCTCAGAATCAGTAGCCTAATCTAGGGATATCTTGGTCTGATATGGGTTATTGTTGTTAAATGGTCTAGATGAGTGCTTGTATTTTAGAAACACTAGAGTGTTGAAAAGCGCATTCATGCCAGAATTTCATCCAAAGAATTAAGTCTTAATATCTGGAGGTAAGGCCTTAGCTTCAAGATTTTTTTGTTTTTCAATCTCTCTGGACTGAGAAACCTTGGTCTAACTGATCCATTTGGCAAAGGTTACTTTGCAGGGGGAAAAAAAGAAAGCCTGGACACAGAAGTTCATACTCAGGCTGGAAAAGGGCTAACCTCAGAGTCTGATTCAGTGGAACAAGTTGCCCAACTTAGCTGAAGGACTGAAGCTTGGTCATTCTGCTATTTGGAGACTGCCAGATTCTACCTGTAGATAACTTTCAGAGTAATACCAGGCAGACTCATAAACGGAACATTCCCAGCCCAAGTCTGGTCTCAAACCTTTTTTTACCTCTCTTGGATTGTCTATTTTTCCCATTCTTGTTATATCTGTTACCAAAAGTCATGCTATTTGGAGAAAGTTTCTCTTACAAGTCTGGGGAGACTATTAAGTCATTGGCCATAGAAAGACCACTCAAACCCTATTCTTGGCTTCTGGATCTTCTTGTTAATCCAGATCTAGTCTGGTTCCAGACTATACCTAGAGATCTGAGAAGGCAGAGGCACCTTTTTCTTGTTCTAAAGTCACACACTAAGGAGCTGCACATTGCAGTAGTGTGAAGATAGTTGAACTTTCTGATTCATTGTTTCATCATGATCAACCCACATAAACCAGACAAACAGAACTAATAGGATATATAGGTATACAAGTGATTTTTTTATAAGGGATTGATTCACATGATTATGGAGGTCAAGAAGTCCCAATATCCATAGCCAGCAAGCTGGAGACCCAAGTGGGTGGTGTAGTTCTAGTCCAAGTTCAAGTCTGAAAGCAGGAAACACTGACGTCCCAGCTCAAAAAGGGGCAGGCCGAGAGAGTGTGAATTCTCCTTTACTCCACTTTTTAATTTTTATTCAGGACTCCAAAGGATTAGATAAGCAACACCCCCCCACCCAACACACACACACACACACATACACAAAGGAGAGAGCAATCCGGTTCACTCAGTCTACCTATGCCAATGTAAATCTTTTTCAGAAACACCATCACAGACACACCCACCCAGAGTACATTTTAAGTCAAATATCTGGGTACCTCATCAAGTTAACACATAAAACTAATCATCACACTATAGAATCTCATAGAAGGAGTAACTGGAGATAGCTCCACTATTTACTATCACCTGGAAGGGGCTGCTAGGGAGGACTGAGTAATTAGCTATTAGGCTGAAATTTAAGTATCACCTCAAATACCGTATTTAAATCTTTAAATACCCACCAACAGCAGTTCTGTTAAACAGTATCTATCTATCTATCTATCTATCTATCTATCTATCTATCTATCTATTTAATCTTTTTACCCCTAATCTGGTCCAGCTTCTGGAATGTCATTATCAGAAGATCACAGCCCTCTGTTGCAGCCAAAATTCCTGTTTTTTTTTGTTCATGACCTGTTTACTCCTTCATCTACCTCTCCCCATTTCCCATCTAAGTTTTACCAGTTCTACAAGGACCACTTATATTTCACACTGTTCATGAAGCATAAACTAGCCACTCTAGCTCACTGTTTTTTTGGACTTCATAACCACTATTAATATCCATATGGCTTCCTGGCACTTTGTCATATACTATCTGATTCTCCTTGTATTCAGGCAGTAAGTTACATCAATTAAAAGCATGGATATAAGAGTTATATATACCTAGGTTTAATCTGACATTGACACATATTGGCTGTGTGACCATGCGTAGGTGTTTAACTTCTCTAAATTTTAGACTGTGCATTAGTAAAATAAGTATCATAATAGCCTATCTTGCAGAGTAGTAGCAAAGGTTAAATTGAAAATAATGATAGTACAACCTATTCCATACATGACTCAAGTGGTCCTTTCTCAGGGTGTGATGATCAAAGAACACAGTCCAATTAAAAACTATTAATCTCAAAATAACTTGACTTCTTTTTAAAATATATATATAATTATTTATTTGTTTATTTATTTATTTTTTATTTTTAGAGAGAGGGGAAAGGAGAAAGAGAGGGAAAGAAGCATCACTGTGTGGTTGCCTCTCACTCATGCCCCCAACTGGGGACCTGACATGCAACCTAGCCATGTGTCCTGACTGGAAATCAAACTGGCGACACCTCGTTCGCAGGCCGACGCTCAATCCACCGAGCCACAGCAGCCAGGGTTTGACTTCTTTACTCATAGTTCTCTACACCTGGAAGGAACATATATATAGGCTACAATGAACCCTTTACATGCCCTTTCTTTTCCCATACATTTTCTTTTTATGACTTTCAAGTAACTCCTCTGCTACCCTTTTAAACCACAAGTATCTTGTAATCTTACTCCCACCCTTCCTTCTCTCCCCTCCAGTCCTGTGTCTGTCTCCCCACTTGTAAATATGCATAACAAAAGCAGTCAGATATGGCCAAGGTCAATACTCTCCCAAACACACTTGGAGGGTGAGAAAGGAAAAAAGGCCAATAAGCACGGGGAAAAGACCAGACTCTCATGAGTTATTTTTGTCCTGCTATGTGTGTAAAGAATTTAGCAGCACCTGACACAGTACATGACCCCAAAAGGGAAGCCCTTACCATTTGATTACTATCTTATGTTTGTAAGATTAAAAAGTATAATAAACATTTTTTCTTAAAAATGTTTGCAGTCTTGTCAAAAAGACACATATTTACAAAAAAAAGAAATGTCATTCTTGCTTTTCCTTTATATCAGGGCCGCCCAATAGAGCTTTCTGCAGTAATGAAAATGGTCTGCCTTCTTTGCTGTCTAATATGGTAGCCACCAGCTATATGTGAGTAATGCATACTTGAAACATGGCTACTGCAACAAAGGAGCTGATTTTTTAATATTTTATTGAATTCATTGCATTTACATAACAAAGTCCAATGCAACTAATAGCACCTTGCACAAAGTAGATATTCAGTAACATTTATTAACTGGATGGATGAATAAATGATTAAATGAGTCAAACTATAAACTATATACTATACATGTTATAGTGCTCACATTTCTAAAATTTTGCAGTCTATTTACATAGGTGAGCAGTAGCTACTTACTTTCCTATTGCTTTACATTCTGAATAGCTCTCTTGCCTCTGGAAAAATAGCAAGAGCAAATGCTAAAACAAATAAACAAGAGTCTATATTTAGGTCTCACTTTATCTTAGCTCAGTATAAATTCATTCTGACTCTGAGGTCAGTTTCTTTTGTTTTTCAGAAATAAAACAAAAACAAAAACAACTGTGATGTACTTATTTTATTTAATGGTGGGTTCTCATTATGACATTTTCCCTTTAGGAATAAAAGAAGAAGAGATAACTTATTGTCAATGCAGCCACAAGCAAATTCAACCATCTTCCTCGGCACTAAAGGGAAACGTCAAAAAAGATTACTCATGCATTAAAGATTCATGGATATATTATCCATCTCATCTATCCAAGGATAGGGTTGTATTTAAATACTTGTAGACCATTATGAGGTAGTAGGGGCTTGGCAGGCTTGAAATAACTTTTATATCAGTAACTATATGACCTCATCTGTCTCAACACAAAGATAGAGATATTTCACCAGGGTGATTGCTGTTTTTAAGGCTACTGAGCCTTGTAAAAGAATATCTTCATGTTGTTTTGAATTTATTTCTTTATATTTTTATGTTTTTTAAACATGACATTTGAACAAGGCCCTACATATTTGGGTCTGTTTCTTCATCCTAGAACGAGAGGTAGGAAAGCATGTTAAATGAAGTCATAAGGAGAGTCCCAAAACAGGGCAAGAAGGGAAACTTATAGTCAGTTGAACAGAAGGAGTCTGGATCTTAAGAATGAATAATCCCCAAATATTATGCTAAATAATAAGCCAAACACAGAAGGACAAATATTGCATTATTTCACTTTATGAAATACCTAGAATAGGCTAATTTATAGAGATAGAAAGTAGATTCAAGTTACCAGAAAATGGGGAGAGAGAGGAATGGGGTGTATTGTTTGATTGTTATGGAGTTTCTGTTGGGGGATGAAAAAGTTTTGGAAGTAGATAGTGGTGATGGTTGCACAACATTGTAAATGTAATCAATGCCACAAAATTGTACACTTAACAGTTATTAAAATGGAAATTGTTGTGTTACATATATTTTGCCACAATAAGAAAAAATAGAAGTGGGTAGCTCAGTGGGTCTCACATAAAAGAATATCAATATTGTTTGGGAGAGGTCAATAGCCAAATTTAACCCAGGTCTGTGTAGCCCAGCAAATTCATATAGGAAACATCTAATTTCGGGACTTTGATTTTGATGAGTATCATTCTATGGGGAAACAAGTTTGCCCTCCAAACAAACTGCAGTGAAATAGCATCTAATGGAATTAAATAGGAGGCAGAGAAAAGGATGTTACCAGGATTTGGGAAAGGCTGCTGGAAGGCATGATTCACCTTTAGGTGATATACTAAATAGAGCTGTATCCTCCCACAAATCTCTCCTGGGGCTACTGGGAGAAAAAGAATGATGGCCTGGAATCAGTGAACTGACTTAATGTGGCATTTCTTGAGTCTTGTGTGGCTGTGGTATGACATTGGTACAAAAGGAATCTTGGGGCCATTTATTCATCCCTTTGGTGTGAAGCAGGATCACAATTAAATCATCTCAAGCTGAGAACTACCCTTTTTTGGAAGCCCTCCAGAATGACCCTGTGGCAGTCTAATGCATATCTCTAAATGAGAGTTTCAACCATTCACTCTTCCCCACCTGCTTGGAAGTCAACAGGAAACCATCATCATCTTGTTGCTGTTACCCTTGAGTTTCTCATCTGTTTGTCACAACACAGAACCTAGAAACGGTAAGGTATTTCAGGACGGATATAGCTAACAATTCATTTCCTGTATGTAGCAGTCAGGGTTCAGGCAAGAAAGCAGAACCCAGATGATTATGACAGGAATAGGTAATTATTATAGGAATGAGACCATACACTAGTATGGAAGAAGCAGGGAAAGAGTCTAGAAGGAAGGGTCCAAAGATCAAAGAAAGCATCACTAACCAGTCACACTTCAGCACTGACACGGAGGACATATCAGACCTTCCAAGGAAGTCTGGGAAGCCAAGCACATCTAGCTGACAAATGAGGGCCTTCAGGAAAAGCACATGGAAAGGACTACGAGACGCTGTGTCTCTGAGCAGCTGTGTGGGGCCACAGCCAAGCACTGGAGGGTCTGGTGCCACTGTTCCAGTAGCAGAGCAGAGGAGATCCAGGATAAGCAGGAACCCACGAGACACCTCTGCTTCTGCTCACCACCATACACGACCACACAACCTTCATTATTTGCTTTGCCTCTTTCTTCCAAATCTCACACAAGTTTCTCCTTTGACCAACTCTAACTGAACCATAACCCACGTTATCAACATAACCCAAGCTGAAATTGCACAACCCACCACGTTGCCTCGCCTTACTGTGTATTGCAGTTAAGGTCTAGACTTAAGCTTAAATAAAGGCATTGGAAATGTTCCTTGAATTAGAATAAAGAAAGTCCTTATTCATTCTCTTTTTGCCCTTTCCAGGTAAATAAAACATTAAAAATTGATTTAAAAAAATAATCAAGAATATTTCACTTCTTTTCTCCTGACACTGTTCATTTACGTCGTGGTAATTGATGGTAGGAAAAGACAGCACTTTGTTACTCCCTGTCATGTCAGGCTGAGTCACAAGCCTGTCATTTCACATTTTCAGTTCAACTGTAAAGCAGTATCTATCAACAAATTGAGCAGTTTCTAAATTGGCTGTTTTTACATAATGCCTAGAATCCAGAAGTAGGGTATTGTTTGATGTGTCAACAGCTTGGAAACAATAGAGATATTCATCATTAGGAGAGTGATTAAATAAATACTAGAACAGACTCTCAGCAGAATACTATGCAGCCTTTGAAAAAAATGAGGCACTGTACTGATATGGAGCCATTGCAACATTATTTCATTAAGTAAAAAAGGCAATGTGAGAATTGCGTGTATGGTACCATTAAACAAGGGACACATATGTGTATATGTGTAAGTGCATCTAATATCTCTTGTCTATGGGGAAAGTGAGTAGGATGGGGTGGGAAAAAGAATATAAAACCCTTGAGTTTTGTGCCATATTTTTGTACTGTTTATGAGATAGGTAGATAGGTGGATAGATAAGGATAGATCAAGGTAGATGAGATAGGCAGATGTGAATAAGTAGATAAACAGACCCGCACCCTGTGATACAGTGTGATGTGGAATATTTAACCCCTGAACCTTCTGCTCTTGATACCAGAGATCCAAGGAGAAAGAAATGTTAGTTGTCATAATTCATATCATAATTAGAAGACTAAATTCACATATTGGATCAACTAACGAGAATGTACACACAGGAGAAAAACATGAAAAAAATTTCCTACTTCCTCTGTCTTGCTTCCTTTCATTCCTCAATGTGACCAATATTTTTGTACATATTTGTACATACATTTTGTTACATGAGTTTAAAGATAGATGCAAATTACCTGTTAGAAAGGGTTCTTCTTTGAGACACCACCTACTTCAAACTACAGAAAAAAGTTTCCTGTTCTGATCATCAAAATCAATTTTTAAAAAATCATAATTATTTTTAATTTGTGGATTTAAAAAATATGCTTTATTAATTGTGTTGTTACAGTTGTCCCAATTTCTTTTCCCTTTGTTTCCCTCAACCCCATGACACTCTTCCCTCCACTTGTCCCCCACACTTAGTCCATGCCCATTGGTTGTGCATATAGTTCTTCTCAACAGTTTTCTGTATATGCCACTCCCACCTACTATGCTTCTTAATTCCTGTACCATCTCCCTCTCTTTCCACCCTTCCCCCTCCCTTCTGACCTCCCCCCATAATGTTCCCAATACCTATAATTCTTTTCCCACTCTCGTTGCCTACTTAGTTTGCCTTTGTTTCAGTTCCCTAGCTTCTGTTGTTGGTTGTTGTGATACTGTTTTCATTTTAATATTCATAGTTTTGATCCTCTTTCTCCTAAAGAAGTCCCTTTAACATCTCATATAATAGTGGTTTGGACCTGATGAACTCCTTCAGTTTTACTTTGTCCTCGAAGCACTTTCTCTGCCCTTCTATTCTGAATGACAGCTTCGCTGGATAGGGTAATCGTGGTTGTAGGTTTTTGCTTTTCATTACTTTGAATATTTCTTGCCAGTCCCTTTTTGCCTGCCTCTCTGTGCTTCCTAGACCTGTAAGTCTATTTCCTTCCCAAAGTTAAGGAAGTTCTGCTTCATTATTTTTTCACATAATTTTTCAATTTCTAGTTCTTCTTCTTCACATTCTGGCAACTCTATGATTCGGATGTTGGCCCCCTTAAAGCTGTCCGATAAGTTTCTGAGCCTCTCCTCATTTTCTTCACTTTTCATTTTCTCTTTCTGTACTGGTTGACTGTTTGTTCCTTCCCTGTATTCCAATTTGTTGATTTGATCCCTGGTTTTCTTTCCCTCACCACTATTTTCATATGTGTTTTTATTCATTTCAGCAGGACTAACCTTCATTCCTTCCCTGTTTTGTTTAAGATCTGCTGTTAGATCTGTAAGCATTTTTATAACCAAAGCTCTGAGCTGTGCCTCAGAAAGATTATCTATCTGCCGGTCTGTTAGATTAGATATTTGCTGTCTGGTCAGCTGTGTCACCGGGATCTCTATCATGATCTGTGCCATCCTGACAGTTTTGTGTTTACCTTTGCTTCCTGGGCAGGGCTGTCACACCCTCCTACGCTATAGGGAGTGGAGCCACGTGCACTCGTCACAACTGGGTGACCCTTCTCACCACACTGTGGCCTTTTCTGTGGGGGTGGGGGTCCAAGATGGATTCCTGCCATTCACTCTCTGCTGAGAGACCAGGAGCCTCCTCCTCCATCCCCAACCCCTCTGGGCCTCACAATCCAAGACAATGGAGGTCTGCTTTCCCCGGCTTTGGAATCACAAGCTGACAGGTCTGGTCTGCAGCCAAGTGTGCTCCCCAGGCGCTTCTCACCTCCCCTTAAATACAGGTGTCTGTGCTTACTACTGTCCCACCACCATTGCTGCTGCTGCTGCTGCTGCTGCCAGCACAGCTTGACCTCTGCACCCCAGCTTTGTCCCTCCTACCTGTCTGGATGAGCACCACTTCTTTATAACTTCATATGTTGTTCTCCCATTTATTTTCTGGAACTTCTGGTTATTGCTGGTTTTGTGGTAGTTGTGTTCCTTCTTAGTTGTAGAGGGAGATGGAGCATGTCAGTCTAGGCCTCCACCTTGGTCAGAAGTCTCCTGTGTGTGTTTGCCGCTGTGTCTTAGGTAGAGCTGTTGCTCCTGTAGGTTGTAAGGAGTGGAGCCTTAATATTCATCAATAACAGGTGATCTATATTCACCACTTTGTGGCTCTGTATGTGGAGGAGGGGTCTGAGAAGGAACAATGCTGCTTGCTCAGCACTTGCCCCTTTTCCAAGCACTTCTCCCACCTTCCTATGGGACTGGAGCCCCTCTAGCTGCTGCCCTGGCTGTCGTTCCCAGAGTGGATGGGTCTGCAGATGTTCTAGGACTGTGGGGGCCCTTTAACCAAGCAGACTCTGCTGAGAGACTGGCAGTTTCTGCCTCTGCCCCAACCCCCCACTGGTTTACACAGTCAAAAGCAATGAGGCTTGATTTTCCGTGGTGCTGGGACCGTGAGCTGCGCAACCTGGTAAGGAGCATGGAACGCTCCCCAGGTGTCCCTCTTGACTTTTTAAAATGTGTGACTGTACTTTCCGCCAGCCTGTTGCTGTCGCCACTGATGCCACCACAACACCGCGTCCTCTCCTCCCTGGCTCTGCCCCTCCTACCTGTCTGGATGAGTATTTCTTCTTTATATCTTTGTTAGACTTCCATGCAGTTTGATTTTCTGGATCTTCTGGTTGTTTCTATTTTTGAGGTAGTTGTATTCCTTCTTAGTTGTGGAGGGACATGCAGTCTAAGCCTCCATCTTGGCCAGAAATCCAGAATCAATTATTAAAGGAGGGGGTGTGAATATTGTTACTCATCTAGGTCAGTTAAGAGGCTTATTCTGCACACACCCCTTTTTCCTGGACCACTTGCTACAGGAGGATTGTCTGCTGTGCCTCTTCTTTGTAATTCATTTCTTTTGTCTAAATTATATTTCCTTCTTTCATATTTGACAGGTGCCTAACATCTGGAATCTCTCACCCTGTAACCACATACTCTTTCTTGTATGTAGTTTTCCAAGGCTCAGGAGCAAACTCCATTTTGCATGTGAGTACACACTACCCTTACATGTGTAAATCATGGCTTCCAGAGAAGAGTGCATCAGTGTGGACTTTGGTTGGCACTGATTCTCAGGAACAGGGAAGGGCTTCTGTCTGACTCTCCCTTTCTGTTTCCTCCTAATGTCATTGCTCAAAATACTCAGCTGTAATCATTGCAGAAAGGGCTGTGGGATGCAATCACAGGACAGAGGTTTTCTCCTCTGGCACTACATGAATCATCTCTTGATTAATATGCAGAATTAAAGACACTAAAAACATATTCTGTTAGCATCTTTCAGAAGCAGTTACTAGATTTCTTCCTTCCAAGAAATCTTGGCCTTGCATTTTCTTCCTCCAGTGGCCTATCTGTGCGAAAAAAGGACACTCACCCTACATGAAACCCTTGGTTCTCCCTCCATGGCTGTGCAACCATCTTAGTTGCTTGAGGCAGTGAGGGTTGTACTGGCATTTCCCTGCAGTTGGGCCTTCAGTTTTCTATCCTATCTATAATGTCCTGCTATTCCTACAGTGTGAGAAATCAACTTCCTACAGTCTCTCTCCCATTAAAAATGCTTTATTTAGAGTTTGCTAAGCATGAATGAGACAAAACTCTGGCCACCAGCACCAGTATTATATCACACCTCTCCTCTTCCCGGGAAAGTCCTGGAGATCCCGGGAAAGAGCATTGGTTCTGTACACCTCATACACTTCCATACACATTGCATGTGCTCCGGCTCCACTGGCTTTCTTGCTGTTCCCTCTGACTCGGGGCTTTGGCACTTGCAGGTGCCCCAACCTGGAATGTTCATCTCCCAGAGAACCACATGGCTCACTCCTTCACTGTCTTCAAGTCATTGTTGAAATGTCACGTCTTTCTTGTCCATGCTTTTTAAAATAGAATTATAACCCCCAGCACATCCTAGCCCATTTTTCTGTTTAATTTTTCCTCCGAGGTGCATCACCTTATATATTTTAATTTTTGTTGTTTTGTCACCCCCTGTAAATTCCATGAGGGCAGGGATTTTGTCTCTGTTCACTGCTCTATTCTCTTTGCCTGGTGTAAGGTAGGCAATCTGAAATAAATGAATGAATGAATGAATGAATAGTCATAATTTTCATTTTCCTACCCTTCTTTCTGGATGGGGTAGCCTAAGGCTTTACCCTGAATGCATCAAGATGGGTCAATTCAAAGGCCTAGGAGCCAATACTTAGCTACTGTGTTCTAAGCATTTTGCATTTAAACTCATCAACTTACCTGTCTAGCACCCCCATTACCACTCCAACCTGACCATTTTTTGGAGAATGTTCTCCCTTCCTCTGGGAACTTCTCCCTGCCAACTGCATCCATATGGCCATCAGGGGAGCCTCCATGTCAACACAGTATGACCCCCAGCTCCTGGCCTTCATTGTTGAGATAAAGACCTGCTCCAGAAAACTTGGAATTCACACCAGATCTAAACTCAGGGTGGTGGTGCTATTGAATCGAGACAATACAAACCTGAAAGCTGCTGTTGGCAGACTGAAAATGGGAAGAGTAGAACAATCATGCAGAGAGGCACAGAGATGTGAAACAAGTATGGTCCTGATGCCCTTGGAGTCCTGATTTCAATTCACTCTCAAGAGTCAGCTGTACCCACATCTTAGAATTTCGAAACACCCTTATATATTTATACTACAGTCTTTCTATTTTTATTTAATTAAAGATGATTTCTATCACTCATTAAGAAAAGTATATTATCCCAGTTAATGCAGGCAGAAATCTGACAGGGTAACTAATCTTTCTCTGATCTTATAGATGAGGAAGTCTTGGACAGGTTAGGTGTCATGTCCAATTATTATTGGAAAGTGGTAGAGCTGGGATCTGATCTCAGGCCAGTCTGACTCCAGAGCTTGAATCAAGACTTCCATTCTATGATTTGGTCAAGCCTAATCATCTTGAGGCTTCGTCTTTTAAAGAGACTTCACGCACATTGGTATATGATTCCCCATGTACCAGTCAACTAGCTTCAACCATTATCCACATTTACCAGTCTTGTTTCTTGATGGCCTCTTAAGCAGTGGGCCCTCAGAGAGAAAAGGAAACTGTAATATTTGAGGGCTTGGAGTGGGGTCTATAGTATGCTAGTGCAGTGACCTTCATGGAGAGCTGCAACACTGAACTCAAGGAACAGAGCTGCCCAGAGCAGAGCAGTCAATAGCGCTGTTAGAAGCAGGTGGGTAGATTAAATCAACCAATGGGGGGCCGTTAGGGAGGAGTGGTTGCAGCCCCAGTGGAAAATATTAAATGTTAGAAGACTTTTTAAAGTTTAAAAAAAAATGCAAAATGCAGCCCCTCTCACATGCATGTTTGTGATTACCAGGAAAAATTAATGCTCAGATGTTACCATCTAAGATATGGTCTTGAGAGGCCTCAGTATCAGGGTTCATTTGTTTGACCTTGCTCAGGTTTCTCTCTGCTCCTGGTTAATGATTTACAAGCAGCACCTTGGTAACGGCTAAGGGACCCACTCTCCTTGTTCTCTTTAAGAACAGGAAGTAATCATGAGCCTGGGGGTAATCCCTTCACTCATGATCAGAGCTGTACCCAGGACACCTCAGGAGCTGACCAGAGCTTTGTTCAGTGAGATGGCTGGTCCCCAGCCTGACACTCTGCTGACAGCTGCTGTTTCCCATTCTCTCTCTCCCCCACATGCCAGAAGGACGTTTATGTAAGCGCCACTGGCTTGGTTCTGAGTAAACCAAGGTAAGAAATGAAATGGCTGGACTTGGCAGGGTGGTGATGTGTGTTTTCCACAGTGAAGAAGCACAGTCCCAGAACTGCCAGGATGAGCTAGAGTCATTCTCAGGAGAAGCTTGTCCTGGAGGTTTCTCTTCTTATCTTCTCTTTGGTGCCCACAACTTCATTCTGCAATGGAGGCAGCTGCCAGCCCTAATGCACATTTCACCAGGGACTTGTGAGAAACAAATGGGATTGTGAATGGGGAGGTATTTTATTATCTGCAAAGTGTCATTTCCACTCCTCTCCTACATCAGACCTGGGGCCCGCCTCCCACACCATCAGGCTGCCTTTCAGCCTGAAAACTGGGTCTTTTTCCAGAGGAGGAAAGCTTCATTCAGTATATACTTCTGAATGACAGCCACTCCTGAAAAGAGTCCACCTATATTTATAATTCACATGCAGAAATGTGTCAAACCAATTTAGCAAGCTCCCATGAATTTCTTGTGCTTAGCAACCAAAACAGAAAAAGCAGCATAAGGAATTTGTGGTTATTTGATACCAACTTGATCTGAACAAATAAGCAAAATTTTCCCATTTTTCCGAATGTGAACCTGGTACAAATACTATTGCCTGGGTGTGGTGGGGTATACAATGCTCTTGCTACTTGAATTTTAGTTTAGTTTTTGTTTTCTTTTGTTTTTCTTTTTCAGAATGAACATTCTAATCCTGGTAAAGAGAACCATTGAATCTGGTATGTATATACTCCGATATCAACACAATTCCATTTTGGAAAAGGTGGGGCCTAGAGAAATTCAAGTTTCCCTCAACTTAAAGGTTATTTTCTCCCTGCTGGGTACCTTGTATCAGGCATCACGACAGTAACAATTTTTATCCAGAGGAAAACATGTAGCCATTAACTCTACCTCAAACAGCAAACCCTATGGGTGATTCTGACTGGGAAGCAACCAGACAATAAAAACGCCTTTTCTATTGGGCTCTTGTCTGAAAGGAGCCTCAGCTCTGGGGAGGAGATTTCAGTTCAACACAGGGAAGAACTTTCAAGCAGTCAGAGCTGCCAAAAGATAGAGTGAGCTGTCTCCAAGGGAATCCGTTCCTCCCCAGCCCACAGTGGGCAGCATATGGAATTTAAACATTCAAGGAGAGATTGGAGGACTGTTTGTGCAGAATGCCCCTGCCAACCCAAGAGTCTGGAAGTCCTCACGGGAGCCGAAGGATCCATAAAGGGGAGAAGGTCCCCTCTGCAGTACTGTTTGAGTGAAAGTAGAAATATCTTACTTAAAAATATCTGCTTCTTTGACACCTGAAATTCCACCATCAGTAATTTCTTCCTTTGGGTCAAGCATTTCTCTTTTCCTAAGTTTAAAAAAACTTTACCCTTGGGGGTGAAAAAAGCTTTCAAAGAGCTCCCTCTACTGAGAAATAAAAAATGTAAACCCCATAAGGTCATGAACAGTGAGAAAGAAAGGAAGGGAGGGAAGAAGGGAGGGAGGGAGGGACAGAGAGAGAGAGAGAGAGAGAGAGAGAGAGAGAGAGAGAGAGAGAGAGAGAGAGAAAGGAAGGAAGGAAGGAAGGAAGGAAGGAAGGAAGGAAGGAAGAAAGAAAGAAAGAAAGAAAGAAAGAAAGAAAGAAAGAAAGAAAGAAAGAACAGACAGCGGAGAAAGAAAGGAGATAAGAGGAAAGTCTATGAGAAATTTTGCCCACACCACAAGTATTAGTGACCAAGAGTGACAAAGGCTGTGATCTTGGAAATTTCTCATACATTTCTGGGGTATGCCTTACAGATATTTGCTCTTCAATATTGCAATTGTTTTGCTATTTTCCCCAGCCAATTTTAGTATAAATTGTATTTTCACGACTACCCACTGTCTCCCCAACCTCCTCCTTCACTTCATCCAACTCCCCCTTCCCCATCCACATACAAAGTTTTGGAATTCTAGGATCATCACTGAGGAGAGTAAGTTCAACCAAGAGTTTTACCCTCTGTAACTGTCAGTGACTTGAGTTTTTATCTCTGTCCTTCTACCTCCTTCTGCTCCCATAAGCCTATTATAAGATTCTGTGAAGACAAAATTAGCAAAATGCTTTGTCATGAGATACACATGACACTTTCCATGTAGCCTTGGGCTAGCAAACCACTCACCTTAGTTTTTCCACTGAGCTCTGTAAACTGGTTTTAAAAATACTTTCTTGAAAGAACACTGCATTAACATAACATACAGTGGGATACTTGTGTAAGTCAGGGTCTGCGCTAGAAATTGATGGAATATTTCATCCAAATGTTTGAGAAGGCTTTCACAAATAAGAAATTGACAAAGGTTAAGCCACAGAAGACCAGACAATGTTAAACACTATACTTACTTCTAAGAACAGTAAGTTAGGGAGACTTCCGGCCAAGATGGAGGCCTAAACTGACATACTCCATCTCCCTCCACAACTAAGAAGAAGTACAACTACTGCAAAACCAGCAATAACCAGAAGTTCCAGAAAATAAATGGAAGTCCAATGTATGAAGTTATAAAAAAGTGTGCTTGTCCGGACAGGTAGGAGGGGCGAAGCCAGGGTGGAGAGGTCAAGCTGTGCTGGCAACGGCAGCAGCAGTGACAGTGGTGGGATGGCAAAAATGCCACAGCATGGTGAGAAGGGTAACCCAATTGTGACAAGTGCAGAGGGCTCCACTCCCTCTAGCGTAGGGTGTATTATAGCCCCGCTCAGGAAGCAAAGGTAAACACAAAACTGTCAGGATGGCACAGATCGTGATAGAGATCCCAGTGATGCAGCTGACCAGACAGCAAATACCTAATCTAACGAAGCAGCAGATAGGAAATCTTCCTGAGGCACAGTTCAGAGCTTTGGTTATAAAAATGCTTACAGATCTAACAGCAGATCTTAAACAAAACAGGGAAGGAATGAAGGCTAGTTCTGCTGAAATGAACAAAAACACATATGAAAATAGTGGTGAGGGAAAGAAAACCAAGGATAAAATCAACAAATTGGAATAGAGGGAAGGAACAAACAGTCAACCAGTGCAGAAAGAGGAAATGAAAAGTGAGGAAAAGGAGAAGAGTCTCAGAAACCTATGAAACAGCTGTAAGCAGACTGACATCCAAATCCCAGGGTTGCCAGAAGGTGAAGAAAAAGAACTAGAAATTGAAAAATTATGTGAAAAAATAATGAAGCAGAACTTCCCTAACTTGGGGAAGGAAATAGACTTACAGGTCAAGGAAGCACAGAGAGTTCCAAACAAACTGGACCCAGGGAGACCCACACCAAGACACATTATAATCAAAAGATCAAAAATTAAGGATAAAGAATCTTAAAAGCAGCATGAGAGAAAAAGAGAATTACGTACAAAGGGGTCCCCATAAGACTATCAACTGATTTCTCAAAGGAGACTCTGCAGGCAAGAAGGGATGGGCAAGAAATATTCAAAGCAATGAAAAGCAAAAACCTACAACCACGATTACCCTATCCAGTGAAGCTGTCATTCAGAATAGAAGGGCAGAGAAAGTGCTTCCAGGACAAAGTAAAACTGAAGGAGTTCATCAGATCCAAACCACTGTTATATGAAATGTTAAAGGGACTTCTTTAGGAGAAAGAGGATCAAAACTATGAATATTAAAATGAAAACTGTATCACAACAACCAGCAACAGAAGCCAAAACAATGGCAAACTAAGTAGGCAATGGGAGTGGGATAAGAATTATAGGTATGGGGAAGCTTATGCGGGGAGGTCAGCAGGGAGGGGGAAGGAGGGAAAGAGAGAGAGATGGTACAGGAATTAAGAAGCATAATAGAAGGGAGTGGAGTAGACAGGAAGATGTTGAGAAGAACTATATGCACAACCAATGGGCATGGACTAAGGGGTGTGGACAACTGGAGGGAGGGGTGTCACTGGGTAGAGGGAAACAAAGGGAAAAGAAATTGGGACAACTGTCATAGCATAATCAATAAAGCATATTTTAAAAAAGAACAGTATGTTAAAATTCTTGTAAAATTAAGTATATCATATGTAAGTATTATAAATTATATTTATAGAAAATAATAAGTTAAAATTAAGCTATGTCTCCTACTCACTTTCTCTACTACTCAGAGACAGGTACATTCCCTGTAGACTTTTCTACATGCAAATACACATAACCAAAATGAGCTTAGCACTCTAAAACCTCTCTAGGCCTCTGTTTCTTCTTCTTTAAAATGGTCCCAAAGAGTTATTGTGGTTACCAAATGCATTATTACACATAAAATTATTAGTTTTCCACTCAACAATACATGAACTCATCACACTATATGCCAGACACTATTCATAAGAGCTTTTCATCCATTAATTCAAAAATGAGTCCATTTGTGCCCAAGGAATTCATGAATAAAATAGAACTGCTGTAAGTCCCCCCTGATTCTCACTAAGAACCAAGATCAGGGTCATGGATAGTAAATAACAATAATATTTTTCAAGTTTTTCTTTGGTTTTAGAAATTGTTTTATGTGCTTTGAACCTAAAATTATGTGAAAAAATAATGAAGTAAGACTCCCCTAACTTGGGGAAGGAAATAGACTTACAGGTCCAGGAAGCACAGAGAGTTCCAAAAAAACTGGACCCAGGGAGAACCACACCAAGACATATTATAATCAAAATGTCAAAAATTAAGGATAAAGAGAGAATCCTTTATGTTGGATTCTCTAAATGTTGTCTATTTAACCATGTTCTTGTCTGGACAAGGTTAAAATGAGTTTTTCTCTGCCCCAAAAAGCCCTTTGGAGAGAACAGATATTCACATGAACTATAAAGGAGTCAATATTAGGAGCATCAAAACAATCTAGTAACCAGAGGTCTGGGTTTAGAGCAGGCTTTCATTTAACCCTGACTCTGTGCCTGGCTGTTTGACATTGAAGAAGTGTCTGTAGACCTCATTTTCCCACCTGTGAGATGGGGCTTTTATCTATTCTCTATTGTGAGAGAAGATCATTGGAGAATGTGAATGATAGCATCTTGCTGAACAATATAAAGGTCTACACAGATAGAAGTAGTCTAGATCTTGCAACAGAGCCAAATTCTAGGTAAGTAAAAAGGGATTTCTGACCCTTCCATATCCCTGTACTAACCACTGTCCCTTCAGCTTGAAGCCTGATGTCTGAGCTGACCAGTCCACTTTCTTTTGTGTCAAAGCTGGATTCTATCATGTGCTCCCTATACATCACCTGCTCTTGCCATCCAATTGACTGAGAGTCATGGCACTCACTGGCCTGAGTCAAGCTGTGGAATGAGAAAAAGCTGATGTCCTTGCCCTGATTATTTTTATATTCTTTTCTCCCTTTAGAATCATGCAGAACTCAGTGTGCTGACAGCCACATCCAGTCACCTAGAGTTTCATTAATAGTAATAATAATTATTATAATAAATCAATAACATTTTTATCCTCATCTGAGGACATTTTTTCATTGCTTTTTAGAGAGAAAAAAAAGGAGAGAAAGAAACCTCAACGGGAGAGAAGCATCAATTGGTTGCCTTCTGTACATGCCCAGAATGAGGACTGGGAACTGCATACGCCCAGACTGGGGATTGAACCCACAACATAAATATGTGTCCTGACTGGGAATCCAACCCTCCACCTCTCTGTTATGGGACTAGTATACTCTAACCAGCTGAGCCACACAGGCCAGGGCAATAAATCAATAACATTTATTAAGCACTTAGTTGGCATCAGGCTATGTGAAGAGTTCTTGACAAACATAATCAAATTTAAAACAACCCTGTGAAATAGATGGTTTTATTATTTTCACTTTACAGATCTGGAAACTGAGGTTTAGCAAGGTAAAGTAACTGCCCAGATCACAGAGCTAAAGTGAGGAGAAGCTAATTCAGTGTCTGACCCACAGATGAGGCTCAGTAAATACTTGGAGAATGAATACATCAAAGTTAATTAGAGATGACCATGGGACACTACAATTATGAGTGACTATTATTTTTATAAGGTAATTTGACTCTGAAGTTTGTGCTTGTAAGGACTTTCCAGCTACCTGTTTTTCTCCCGTCATTCTCCATTTTTTTTTTGTTTTTTGTTGTTGTTGTTGTTTGTTTTTTCATTTAATTCCTTTGGTCCCAGAGAGCCCCCAAGCACATGCTAGATGTGACATCTACCCCCACAAAGTATGGAGACAAGTGAAGTTAGGGTTTGCCTTCTGACTTCCTTAAAACATTACTTTTTCTACACGTCACTTATTCACCTCCCTTCATCCCTCATTCCTTAAAAAAGTAATCATTACATCACTGCATTTTCTCACCCAGGAAAGCCTTTTTAAGTACCAGCCATATTCGTTTCAACACCCCGGGACCCTAGGAGCACCTGAGAGAGGTGCGATAGGGGAGCAAGTATATACAACCTGCTGAGTTTATTAGCACCCAGGCACAGAGAAGGAAACCACTATTTTTACCAAGTGCACCTTTATTGAAATAAATTTCAGAGTAACCCGAGAAAAAAAGGGTTCCTTTGGAAATGTTTGTTTCTTCTAATAAGGGCTGGTTTTCTCATGTGCCCTTTCTAGCCTGGTGTTTATCCCCACATATGTAACATGAAAGCTTATGTATTGTTTCACTTATAAACTCTTCATCTCGGCCACCAGCCTCTGGGTTGTAGCCCAGGCATAAGCCTGACAAAAGCATATTTTACTTTTGTAATCATGAAAGATAATTACAATTACAATTGCTGGGTTTTTTTTTTAAGCAACAGAGTGCTGCATTATATGTCCTCTTTCATCTTTGAAATCACAGGAAATAGTTAAGGGGAGGATCGCAAATCAGACCTGGCTACCTCTGCAGGACATTCACTTCGGCCTCCACTTGGTCTGCTGTCCTGGTGAAAGCACTCTGTTCTAACTGCACTGAACAAATCACAGTCCCCAAGAGAACAAGACTGACATCCTTCCCTGAGGACTGGCCTGCCACAATTCCTTGCAATCTCTTCAGAAGTGCAGGGAACCACTTTTTGAGCATATATATTCATTTTCCTCCTAACATTTCTAAATATCTCACTTGACCATCTAAAGCTTAACATTTGACAAGTCAAGAGGCCATGTAGAGTGGAAAATGCACCAGACTCTAAGTCAGAGAATTGGGAGTTGTCCCACCTCTGTTAAAACTAACTGCGGTTTTGGACAAGTCACCAAAACTGAGACTCTGAGATTCTGGCCCTCTAAGGAAAAGCAAGTACCACCCTTTCTGTACTCTGTCCATTCCATAGACAGAGATGTCAAAGACCAAATAAGATAATACAGGAGGAAAGGGGTGCAAGAAGCATATTTTCTAGTGTTTACTATCATTATCATGATTATTATCATCATTGTTATTACTATTACAGTTCTTACAGCTGAAGAAACTAGTAGATGACATTGTAACTTGACTCTAGTTTCTTGAAAGGGAAAAAGACCATCCCTGATGTCTAGATTACCAGGTTATCCTTGGCCTACAGCATCAATTGAGTTTCTATTCTTACCCATTTTTATAAAAGAAGAGACTTACTTTCATTATGTCAGAGGCATACACAGTAGTGCGCTTGCTCCTCTGGAGGAAGGCCTTAGGATTCTATGGCTTATGATCTTTTCCATCTGCAATTAGCTGTCCCTTTCCTCTGCCTTTATTTCTGTAAAAAAGGACCAGCTCCAAGATGCTTCCTTTGGTTTTCTCCTACATGTCTTCTGTATCCTCAGAGCTGAATATGTGTAAGTACTGTATTTGGTTTATATGTGCTAAAATAATAAATGAATTTTCTGAGCACCTTTTAGGCAAAGCATAGTGATGGGAAAAACTGGGACAAGGAGAGAAGCTTTTAAACAGCACTGAGAAACACAGACCCGTGAGCATGCATTATAGGGCACCAGGGGCTCCTGGAAGAGAGAAGGAAAAGCCTGCAGAGAAGCTACAGTCAGGATAGGTGGCAGTCACTGGTCTTCATGGTCCAGGAGAACTGAATTCCATCTGGGACCCACCATACTGGCCAGGGGTTTGGCATGAAGCAACCAAAAACATGGTTTCTCAGGGTTTTCAGCGTGGAGATGCTCAGGTCATATGCTAAATCAAGATAAGATCTTCTTTCCAATACTGTGTCAACTCATGATTTTCACTGTGCCTGGAGAGATCTGGACTAGGAATCAGAGGACCTATGACTTTGCCAGTCACTGCTAATAACCTTTGTCCAGCCCAGGTCATCTGTCCCTGACAACCTGAGAAACCACTCTCTTGATCCCACCCAGCCTTTACTTCCATCTAACCTGAAGCACTTTATTCAAGTTTACTCTCTGGATCTACCAAAAAAAAAGAGTGAATGAGATGACCTTTCTCATCTGCCTCAAGGTCTTGTGAGTCTACATTTGCATTTACTTATTCAGTCAGTAGTCATTTGTGAAGCCTTGCTCTGTGTTAGGAACTAGTTACAAAGATCCTTATGAATCAGCAGTACCTCAGAAACGGTCACAATCGTATGTTGCACTGAGACACATAAGAGGAGAACCCTTGGTGGGAAGAGGAAAGGGAAAAATGCTCCAGTGAAGGATGTACTGGGAACAGGATTGTTGACCACTACACCAGGTTTGCTGGTGCCTCGACCAGCAGAGCTCCTTGGAGGCAGTGTCATGAAGTGTTAAACTTGGCTTCAACATCACACTGCATGGGGCAGAAACTAGATGCAGCCATGGGCAGGCTCAGTGATCTAGGCAAGTTAATTTAACATCTACACATTTTGGTTTTGTCTGAAAATGGGTGTCCTCATTTTTAACACTTTCCTTCCAGGCTGCTGTGAGGATTAAAGAAGAACTATTTAACACATATTTCCTGTATTGAAATCATGAATAGAAATCGTTAGACCATTCTGATTTCATATTAAAAAGTCTTCAGAATTTTTTTTTTATTGTCTCTGGAAAAACAAAAATATGGAGGGAAAACAGAAAATTGGGTAAAAAGGGAAAATTTCTTTGGAGAGATCAATCAATTGCAAAATGCTTGGCCCCTGCCTGGAGACAGGTACAACAGACCAAGTTCCCCAGATCTAACGTCTCAAAGGTACCAACATTTACTGATTCTATATTTAGGTGCCCACATGTTCCTACTGGCCAGAGTTGCCCACAAATACAGGCATTTCTGTGCACACAGCAGCAATTTTCAAATATTTCCCTTTTAAGAGAGGGAGATGCAACAAAGCTTAATCAGTTCTAAGTGATTCTGAAATATTGTATCAATTTACAGCAGGAAGGTCATCCTGGCAAATAAATATGAGGATTCTGCTCAGTGTCTGGGGTTTAGCAGACTAACTCCCTCTCATGCTAATGGGGCCATGCTTCCAAATCCCCAAACATCACGCTGGTTATTTGCTCCAATCCCATACTGTTGAGATTGAAATGTTTTCCAAATCAAAGCTGATCCTGAGCTGGAATCTCTGCATGGTCAGACAGGACCAGTTGTGGCTGATGCCTGGGGCTCAACTGGACGGCATTAAGGAGCTTTGTTGAAAGGTGTGTCTTCACATTGTGTACCCAATTCAGTGTGTCTTCACCTGGTGCACAGCACAGTCCGCCACTCACTTTACAAACACACTCCCACTCCTTCTCTCTGTGAACTCCATGCACAGCAAAGTTTCCCAGTTCTCCTGTATACTCCGGGCTTCTCTGCTGGAGGTGAATGTTTATGTTGGTCCACACTTCCTTCTCGCTTCTTTAAGGGGATCCATCTAATGATACCATGTTGGTGAAGTTTTTCTATATGTGCTCTACCACCACCAACACCCCCAACACACACATGCATAGTGGATGTGGTGTACTCCTGCATAGATATTAGAATATTTTGATCCTTGAATATGACACTGTTCTCATTCTGCCTTAAGAAGTTTCCTTATTCCCCTCAGGTAGCGTTGAGGCCTGGGGAGTGTAGGGAGCGCATCACACCTGTCTTTGTATTTCTTTTAACACCTAGTCTGGGCCCTTGCCTACCATCGCAGTGAATTGAATTGAATAATTTTCTATTGCTTGATGTTTTTGGAGATTGGGACTTTCAAAGAAAGGGCTGGAATGGGAGAATTTGGGTATAGTTATAGGTGATAGATCCTTTGTTGAGTTAAATAAACATGTTTTTGAGAGCATTCCTAGTCTTTGGGCTCAGAAAAAATAATCGACCCATTTTTCGGAACTCTGTTTGCCAGACTGCCAGACACTGAGAACACTGGCCTGGCCACACTGTGGGCCTGATTCACAGCAGCAAGTCAGGCACTGATATTTGGCACCAGCATCCCTGAAAAGTCTCTAGATTTATGGCTACGGCACTCAAGACCCAAAGTTGACAAGAGCCACGGAGTACGTTTTAGCCATCACTACCCTTTGAGGTTTGGTTCTACCAGGTGTATTTTAGCTAATATACAATCTACCCGGTATGTAACAATCTTCTATATGAACATAACCTTTGGGTAGTCACAAAGCTGGCTCACCATGCTTGAATGGATGGCAGAGCCCTGATGGGGATGAGATTGATCACTTATGCCTTGCCTGCTCATATTTTAATTGCTTCACTGGAACCTGCAGGAGTTCTGGGGGTTTTAAGCAAAGGATAGTTTGTGTTCACTGTTTCTACTTTCCCACTCACTCAACAAATCTAATGGATGCTTTCAATATTTTTATTTAGCTATTTGACTGAATACTCACTAAAATTGAGTACTCATAACAGACCTTATCTCTTGAGATTCTGCCTTCCTCAACTTAATGACATCACTTTGCAACTTTCTTTTGCTAGCCAGCTCTTTCAATTTCCATCCCAGGCTCCTCCTCCTCTGTCCACGCCAGGCCCTTCCCTTGGCCAGCTCCTCTCACTGCCACAGCCACAACTTCCACTCCTGAAGCCCCGAGGGTTGCTATTAGTCATCCATCTACAGCTTCTCATTGTTAACTTCACATGTAATGTAAACAGGGCAGCTTTTTTGTGACAGTTTCATACTTTCCTATTTCTCCTTTTCCAATTTCTCCTCCAAACATCTGATCCTCATAATTTTATGCTAATGTCCCAAATCAGCTGTTCTCAACCATGACTACACATTCAAATCCCCTAGGGATGGAAAATAAAAGAATGTTGATGCTAGGCTACAGCATCAGATATTCTAATTTAGGTATTTGGAGTGGGCCAAAGGCATTAGTATTTTATAAGTACAGCTTTATTTTCCCATTAATATTGACATAAATTTTCACCTTTCTGTCTGAGAAGTAGCTTTAACAACCCTTCTCAAGAGCTGAGGCTTAGGTATTATAATTATCTCCAGGGCTCCAGGTCCTGGAACATAGGCTCAATGGCTGTTCATTGTCTTAAGTACACAACTGGCATTGCTCAAGACAGACTTAATTTATACCCATTGTTCTGCTATTTCATTCAATTAGGTGCCCTGCCCATTTCATTATCTAACGTATCCCATTTATCCCACTAAATTATATAGGCCTCCCTAGCCATGAGGGTACCTAAAGATTAGGAAATACTAGTATTGCTGGCTGAACTGTGTCCCTTCAGGTCAGAATGCAACTGTATTTAGAAAGGTGAGTAAATTAAAATGATGCCATTAGAGTGAGCCCTGATCCAATATGTCTGGTGTCCCCCTTAGAAGAGGATATTTGGACACACAGAGAGACACCAGGGATACATGTATGTGCAAAAAAGAAAGACCACATGAGGACAAATGAGAAGGTGGCCCTGTGAAAGCCAAGGAGAGAGGCCTCAAGAAAAATGAAATGTACTGTCATCTTGATCTTGAACTTCTAGCTTCCAGATTGTGTGAAATAAATTTCTGCTGCTCAAGCCGCCTAGTCTGTGGTATTTTGTTAGGGAAGCCTGAGCAGAATAAAACCAATATAAATGTTCTCTAAATATTCCAATCCTTCCACATGAATACTCACACTACTTTCCAAGAAATCCACTGTCCCAATTTAGGTATTTTGGTCTGTTCAACTACACTATAAAGGGTTTGACTTAATGTCTTCATAGGATGCTTTTAGCTTTCATACCTTCTGAGGCTCTCAGACTGTTCCCAGATGAGAGACTGAGGCTACCATCTCTCTGGTGGTAAATGAGATAGCGATAATAAATGTCACATATGGCTACAATGGGTAAGGCACTGTTCCTACCCTCAAGGAGCACACACTGACCTAAAAATGTCTCATCTGCATGCAGCAAGTGACAGAGTGACTTTTATGGACACTCAGTGCAGGAGCACTAAGCCAGTCTGGTGGGGAGTTTAGAATAGGTTCCAGTGTGAATGGACAGCCCAACTGGTTTTAAGGCTGAAGAGGAACATACCCAGTAAAAAAGAGAATGATGGGAGAGGTGTTCCCTGCCTAAGAAACAGCATTAAAAAAAAAAAAAGCAGAGGTGAAAGAGAAACCATGTCTTTTCTGGTAATCTCCTAACCTCCCACACCCTCAATTTCTAAGACCAGTACATTTTCTCTGTCTTCAGAGCTCAGAGAGTACAGTTATCTCTCATATGTTTTATCCTTTTAAATATTTGAGGACTTACAAATTTCAAATACTGTACTTTAAGCTTTTCTTTTTCCAGGCTAAGTAACTTCACTCTCTCCAGGCTATTCTTCAACTTTTAAACCCACTTCATGCATTAGCACCAACTATCTACACCGAAGTGCACATGTGAACACACAAATGCATACATGCACACACAGGGCAGAAGAGCCTGTAGTTCACCAAGAGTCTCTTAAACTTGAGAGGAGATATCAGTGCTGTCCTCTAACAGAGTACAGATTAAGGTCACATTAGTCACATAGCTATGTGAACCATCAAATCAGTATACTCCCTTCATTAAATAGAAAGCAAAAGAATCAGATGGACACACATCAGTCATTCTGAGGGATGACCCCATGTGCTGAGAAGAAATAGATTTGTCCCACTGATACAAAATGTATTTCTACCAGGAAACACTATTATTCTTCTAATTTTACATCATGGCATAAATACAACAGCCCTTGTTTTCCACACAGATTCCCACTTCTTTCACACCCAAGCATATGCTTAGAGATCTTAAGCAACACTCTTCCTCCATCGCTGGGAGCTGTCTTAAAACATTTTAGCTCACCAAACAGGAAACAGAGGAGGATTGTTTCTTTACTCAAGAATAATCCTTTTCAACTGCCTCTTTATACTGCAGATGGAAACCCATCAATTGAAATAAACACATTTTTATTCCAAAATTGGTATCTGTCCTGCCATAGTTAGAGGGTGCAACAACCATGTTTGAAAAACAATCAACCAGGAAATTCCCCGTTGCTTCACTGCGTTCAGACCAAGTGCTCATTGGAATTAGAAGGTGAACAGCATTAAAGAATTGAGAAATAACATTAGCACACTGAACTAATGGGACCACAGGCAGACAGAAAGTGCCAAAAATGATAGTAAAATGTGTGGCTAAAAAGTAATATCTTGTGACATATCATCAAAGGCTCTATCCTCTTGGAAAGAACCTCAAAATAAATGATTAAAAGTCTAGAACTATGTTGTATAATACAGTAGCAACCAACCATATATGGCTATCTAAATTAATTAAATTTAAATAAAATGAGAAATTCAGTTCTTCAGTTGCACTAGCCACATTTTAAGAGCTCGATAGTTGTTGCCACACAGCAGCGAAGACAGCTTAAGATTTCCATCATCATACACACTTGCACTGAACAGTGCTGGTCTGGAGGGTTCTGTTTGACTGCTGAATTAGCATCATTTTATACATCAGGCCTTCAAGAGATGATGGAGAGCACAACATGCCTGCCCATGGCAGCAAAGTATGGTGGAAAGGGAAAAATATTTCTCCCCTGGAATGAGCTAATGTGATATAGCATTGAAAAGAAAGAGCCTCTGCAAAACAGAGAAATCTAGGGCTAAAATGAAAAGGAGGTTGTAAATACTACTATTTGAATAACTCATCACACTCTTCTAAACATTCATAAAATGTAGCAGCCTCTTCTCATTTGTTAGAGGCTAATTGAACTCTATCAGTCATCCCTCAAATACTATTCATCCATTTCTCACTTCTGGCCCCCAGTCCTCTGCTTTTTAAAATATGTAATAAAACACTTTGAACATATATTTACATGACCAGAACCCCAATCAAAATAGAAAAATGCAGACTTCCCATTTTACAAAAAAAGGCAAGAACTTTATTTTAAGCAAATCCTCGGTTGTGTGTTACACCACATTCATATCTAAATCAAAAATCATAATGATAATGCAAAGGAAACAGGGCTTCATAAGCACATCATCTAAATATTACTCTTGGCCAATGCTTGAACTAAATACACAGTGGATGTGAAAGGTACAGTATGGCACTTAAATAAATAAGAGCAAAGAGAAGGAAACATGTTCACAGTCCAAAGCAATAGGTTTTTGAACCTTTGGTATATGTCTCAAGCATTCGTAAACATGTTAGCCAGTAGTGTTTAATTTCAGTAATATTGTGTTTGTGTGTGTATGCTTCAAAAATAACTGATAAAATAATAAATAGGGATTGACATGGGCTGATTAAGGTCTCTGGTGTGAGCACATAGGTAAATTCAAACCAATGCAAAATGAAGTGCAGCTGTGTTGCACAACAAAACTAGATTAGAAAATGATTGAAATACACCAATTAGAAACTCTGTAGCTTGGGTAGACACCCTTGATATTAACAAAAAATATTTTTAATGCTATCCAAAGTCCACAAACTGGAAGGCAGAAATATCCCAAAGCTTACAACCACATGCCTAACAGTGTAACAACCATCTCACACAGGTGTTACAGCTGCATATTACAATTCCCTCCCCCCACCCAAACCCCATCCCTAATAAACAGCACCAGTGCAGTTTGAGTTAGAAAGTTGGAAATATTGAGACATTCCTAAGGTTTTCATAACGACTAAGGGCCAGTCATATGGAGCTCTAATGCAAACCTTTGCCATGACCATTTTCCAAAAAGCACCCCAAGTAATTCCCTCTAGCTTGCAGATAAACCATATTAAATCTACTGAAAGGCCAAATTCAGAAAGAAAAAAAAACAAAACAAAAGTGGCATGCTATCCTGGGTTGAGGGAAAGGGGCATGCTGATAGGGGAGCTACATGAAGGATGCCTCAAGGATGTTTGTCTTGCAGCCCAGGACAAAGGGATGTGTTGAGCTAAGTCACAAATTTTGTACTGATTAAGTATTTGACTCACACCATTCACCAGGATACAGGGGCCAACAGAGCTATGTCCTATTTGGTGGCTGTGCAAGTCCACTGTTATCAAGATCACACTGGGTCATAAAATAAAAGGTCCCAAAGAAGTCTAACTCATCCATCTTATCACTCAACCCAACTGTCTCTGTGGAGCCAGTGGTGTGACATGTAATAATGATTCTACTTTCTCTCTTCTCTCATTGATGCAAGAGCTTCTCTTAACCAACCTTATCCTTATGGTGAGAGTCACATAAATGAGGGCAGGTATAGCCATTGCTGAGCAGTCATCTGCCTCGGGGTTACTTGTCATCCCCTAGGCCTTCCCAAAACCTGCCCCTTCAAACGTAAGCAGAGTCACTGGACTGAGTCCTGCCAAAGGTGGGAACACTGACCCGTGGCAGGTCCTTGTTGCGGATTTCATAGATTGACTTTCTCTTGGCCTGGGCCCCTCGTACAGCCAGCTTGATCTTGCGCCATCCCAAGTGGTTGAGTTCAGCCAGGTTGAGCACAACACAGATGCCACTCACAGCAAACATGAACACTAGAAAGACGGTCTTCTCAGTAGGCCGGGACACATAACACTCGACTTCTTTGATGCAGGGGTAGCGGTCACACTCATACAATCCTGGGACGCTGAAGCCATACAGAAAGTATTGACCCACCAGAAACCCAATTTCCAGGGCATTTCGGAACACCACTTGGATAATGTAGAAGCGAGAGATACCTTCCTGCCTTCGGAGCTTGGATCGCGTGGCAGTGCGCAGCCCTGATGGGTGTGGGGTCAACTCCTTAACCTCTAAACAATCTGGTTCTGTCTCCTTGCTGGTGTTCTCTGTGTTCTGCAGCACCCCATTGACGATGGCATTTTGCAACTTCTTATCTTCTCGTTTTCCACCACCACTACCCCCACTTCCAGTTCCTCCAGGACCCCCCATGGACTCAGTGGGGTCTCTGTCCAGGGCCAGGAAAACAGTAGAGTAGCGGCGTTCTCGCTGCTTGGCAGACTGGTGCACAGAGTAGGTGATGAAGCAGAGACTGGGGGTACACACCATTATGATCTGGAAGACCCAGTAACGTATGTGGGAGATGGGGAAGGCGCGGTCATAGCAGGCCTGGTTACAGCCAGGCTGCAGGGTGTTGCATACAAACATGGTCTGCTCATCATCGTACACTGTCTCCCCTACAATGGCCACAATGAGGATCCGGAAGATCACGACCACAGTCAACAGGATCCTGAGCAGGGGGAGAGGAAGGGAGAGAGGTTTTCATGGGTTGAGTCACTAATTTAGGAATCCCCTGCTCCCGGCTCCCCGGCTCTGGTATTTACACCGGTGCTTTGACTGGGGAACTGTCCATTACTGCGTGGTACTGAACTGGGAATTTTAGGAAACCTTTGTCTTTTCCCTTTCTGCTGGATGCTAGGAGCTGGGAGCACTTCATATTTCAGGGATCTCAGATATATATATGTCTCCATACCCTGGACAGAATACATTTGCAACAGATAGATTTCATCAATATACACCAGTACATATGGAAAGCGCAAAAACACAAAACAAACCTTCACTCTGGATATGGCAAATGCACATGGAATGTCTGAACACAGTACGTTTCAAAGTTTACACAGTGTGTATGTAACTACACCAAATGGGTGTTTATCGTCAGTGTGAATATTGAACTCAATGCTTTCCATAAACAGATAGTTATGAATATATATATGGGTATATATATATGTGTGTATATATATATATATATATATATATATATATATATATATATAAAACATATACATAATTGTTAATTGAGTGTATGGGTTTCTGACACTAAATTTTAACAGCCAACTCAGTTTAGCTTAATAAATATTTGTTGGGGAAAGATAGATACATCTGCTCTGAAGAGCAGATCCATCTTCCCATGTGCCCTTCTCTGTCCAAATAAAATCCTGCTTTCCTTGTCGATTCTATTTATGGAACCGATGGAGATTGGCTCTGACTCGGGAGAGTGGGGGGACAATGACTAAGCCAACAACTCTTTTTTCCTAGGAAGAAGAATGACCCCCACCCCACCCCACCCCCGGTGCTGCTTCATGGGGAGGCGAGGGGGGCGCTGAGCAGGAGCAGCTGAAGGAAGGGGCCATCTCTGGGCATCAAGTAATCCCTCAATGCCGGGAAGACAGACGCATGAGCTGAGGCGATGGGAAGGGGCAGAGGACGTACTGGGGGTTGTTGGGGCTCGGTCTGGACTGGACGTAACAAGGGACTCCTGGGGGCCGCCCGACGGCCGGTTCGGCGCCCTTACCTCCCGATCATAGTGGAGTGCTGCTGCACCGCGGCTTCCAGCAGCCTCTCCAAGATGGTCCATTCCCCCATCGCTGTGCATCCGGAGGCAGCAGACAAAGACCGGGCAGCACCGGGCACGTTCCCGCTCCGGGCCCTTCCCCGGGTCGCACCTACCGGCTCGGAGCAAATTGCCCCGCGATTAAAGAAGCAAATAATTAAAAAAAAAAAAAAAAAAAAAAAATCCACGAGTCCTCTCTCCCTTATATTGTACTTAAAAGAGGGAAACGGGGAAAGAAATTCAAGCGCGCCCCGGTTGTTGGAGCAGCTGGCGCGGTACGGAGAGCCTGCACGACCTCTCGGGCCGTCCCGGGGGCAGGTCTTGAGCCCCCGCGCGCTCAGGCGAGGGGCGGGGGCAGCGTGCAGGACCGTGAGCTCTCTCGCCCTCCCCAGAGAGGTCTCTGGGCGCCACTCACCCCGGGGTTGGGGGCCGGAAGGGTCTGGGCACCAGCCCCGGCGGCTGGCACTTCAGCCGCCACTGAGCGCTCACGCGCTGCCACCTGCGAGGCCGGGCGGAGCGCGCAGAGCTGGCTGCGGGGCTCGGGAATCCGCGGCTGCCTCCTGTAATCCACCCTTAAGTAGTCTCCGCCTGCGTCACGCCAGGTCGGCGGAGGGAAGCCGAGCGCTGCGTGTGGCTCTTGCCGCGCGCCAAAGCCCGAGGGGCTGGGGACAAGCGCAGGGGCAGAGGGAGAAAGAGTCCTGGGGGCCCGGCTGGGAGCGGGGCAACTTCGAGAGAAGGAATAGCACCGCCCCTCGGGGCTTCTCCGGGAGCCCAGGTAACCTCACCTGACCGCCAGGACCCAGCAGGAGAAGGCGGAGCCAGGAGCAGAAGCCTGGGTGAGTGGAGAGGGGCGTGAGTAGGTAGTTTATCTTTTATGTACAGCCCTCGCCTTTTGCTTTTTTGTTTTCGGGGAGACAACTGAAATTCCTTCTCTAAACAGAGATGCTGGGTGGGGAAGGAGAGTGGGGGCAACAATAGGACGTTTTTAAATCTCCCTTGGAGAAGACCGTGTGGCTCAGAGTGAGCCTGCGGTTTGATGCCTCCGTGGATTCGTTGCAGGGGTGAGAGAAGCTTGATAAGAGTCCCGTTAGGTTGAAGCTGAAATGCAGGTGTGAAGCTGCCTCTGAGGATGGGGGTCTGGGCACAAGTCTGTACTTAAGAGGTGCCTAGCGTGAGCCAGTGCGTGGTCATGATTAATGGTCTCTGATGTTCTGTGTGTGTGTTTAATTAATTATGTATTTATATTTTTACTAATGGGAGGAGGGGGTACTTCTTAGGTAAACTGTGTTGAATCTGAATTTCAGGAGGCCTAGTATTCTATTCAATACTAGCATAATCAGAGCTACTCACAATCTTGCCCCACTGCCACTTTCCCTACCTCTCCTGCCTTGGCTTTCTCTCCTCAACTAGCAGACCCTGGTTTCTGCTTTTAAATTTATGAGTTCTGTCTAGGGCACCTGCCTATCTGGCCTCTAGAAAATTAAAATAATCACCCCAGCCTGCCAATCAGCTCAGGGGTCAGTATTAGGAGACAAGTAGTTGGGAGGATTCCATATAAATGTACCAAAAGCACAATGGGTAAGTAGTTGTCACCATTTTAAAACTACAACTGTGAAAGAGTTGCTAACTCATTCTGAGCCTAGTAGGAAGTCTTAATGATCCAGAGTGATCATAGCACATAGGACTATTACATAAGCCACACCATAACGAACCTTCAGTTCAAGAGCAACTGAGACAGTTGGGTTGCTGGTGGCCTGGGGTCTGGGAAGAAGGCTACATGACATGGGCTTGTGTCCACTCACAATGCACATGTGCATAGAATGCAAAGTTTAAAGGTTTCAGTGAGATCAGTGAGATCTCTCCCAGGCCTGACACCTTTATCCCAAGGAAGCAGCTTTTCACTGCAAAGAAGTAAAAGAGTCCATGAAGAGTGGAGAAAGGTATAGGTGTAAATGGACCATAGGGCTAACACAGGCACTTTTCATTTCCTGCAGGGCAGGGAGGAGGTGCAGAATGGAGATGGATGGATAATTGATTATACAATCTGCTTCCAGATGGAATGGTGATCTCCCAACTCAGAGTTGATGTGTTTTCTCAGACTCCCCCTGCTCCCTTAGGCTCTGGTTCCCTGTATTCCCTCCTTCTCTGGCAGACAGACACTTTTGGAGTAAAAGATCTCAGACAGGAAGTGAATGAGTGAGAAAGTCCCACAAGAAATCTGTTTAACATTTTTAAATGTCTGAAAATAGGCTGCACAACTCAAAATCATTATGTTTTACACATGTGGCTTTTTCCAACTTGTAAAGATGATATCCTAAGACCACAGATTGCAGCAAATACATTTTAAATATTCTTACAATACAATTTCAAGTACTAGGTCATACCTACCATGTTAATTATTAGTTCATTATTGTGAATTATACTTTAATATGTCATATAGATTAAATATATGAGCACATGTATATAATACATGTGTATAGAGACTTCTGGCCAACAAGAAGGCCTAGACAGACATGCTGCATCTCCCTCCACAACTAAGAAGGAATACAACTACCTCAAAACTAGAGACAACCAGAAGTTCCAGAAAATCAAGCTGCATGGAAGTCCAACAAACAAAGATATAAAGAAGAAATACTCATCCAGACAGGTAGGAGGGGTGAAGCTGGGGCGGAGAGGACGCGGTGTGGTGGTGGCAGCAGGCCAACAGAAAGCACAGTCACACATTTTAAAAGTAGGGAGGGATGCCTGAGGAGTGCTCCCAGCACCAGACTAGACAAGACCACGCAGTCCCAGCGCCAGGGAAAATAAAGTCTCATTGCTTCTGACTGTGCAGACCAGAGGGGGTTGGGGTGGAGGAGGTAACTGCCAGTCACTCAGTAGAGCTCCAACTGTCCTAGAACGTCCACAAACCCACCCACACTGGGAATGACAGCCAGGGCAACAGCTAGAGAGGTGCCAGTCCCATACAGAAGTGGGAGAAGTGCCTGGAAAGGGGGCAAGTGCTAAGCAAGTGACATTGTTTCCCCTCAGACCCCTCCCCCATATACAGTGCCACAACATGGTGAAACAGGTCACCGTGTACTGACTAATACCTAAGGCTCCACCCCTTACAACGTAACAGGTTCGATAGCTCTACCTGAGACAGGCAAACAAGCACAGGAATTTTGAAGATAAGGGGAGAGAGAAGTATGGCCCAAAAGAGGGAACAAATCAAGGTTCCAGTGGGAGAACTCAGCAACAAGCAGATAGCCAACCTAATACACACAGAGTTCAAAACACTGGTGATAAAGATGATCACAGGCTTGACAGATATGCTTAAGTATGGCAAACGCATAAGGGAAGAAGTGAAGGCTATGCTAAATGAAACAAAGGAAAATTCACACGGAACCAGAGTTCAAATCAATGATTTGGAACATAAGGGAGAAAACAGTCAAATAGTACAGCATGAGGAAACAAGAATTGAAATAAATGAGGAGAGGCTTAGGAACCTCAGGGACAACTTTAAACATGCCGACATCCAAATCATAGGAGAAGAGGAAAAGCAAGAAATCGAAAGCTTATGTGAAAAAATAAGGAAAACTTCCCAAATTTGGTGAAGGAGATAGACATACAAGTCCAGGAAGCACAGAGAATCCCAAACCAGCTAGACCCAAAGAGGACCACACCAAGACACATCATAATTAAAATGCCAAAGGTTAAAGATAAAGAGAGAATCTTAAAAGCAGCAAGAGAAAAGCAGAGGGTTACCTATGAAGGGGTACCTATAAGATTATCAGCGGATTTCTCAAAAGAAACTTTGCAGGCAAGAAGAGACTGGCAAGAAGTATTCAATGTGATGAAAAGCAAGCACCTACAACCAAGATTACTCTATCCAGCAAAGCCATCATTTAGAATGGAAGGGCAGATAAAGTGCTTCCCAGACAAGCTAAAGCTAAAAGAGTTCATGATCACCAAGCCATTATTATATGAAGTTAAAGGCACTTATTTAAGGAAGAGAAGATCAAAACTATGAACATTAAAATGACAACAAACTCACAACTATCAACAACTGAATCTAAAAAATTAAAACAAAATCCAACTAAGCAAACCAGAATAGGAACAGAATCATAGTATGAGGATCATGTGGAGGGATATCAGCATGGGGGGGTGGGGAGAAATGGGGAAATGGTGCAGGGATTAAGAAGCATAATTGGTTGGTATAAAATAGATGGGGAAGTTAAGAATAATATAGGAAAAGGTGAAGACAAAGAACTTATATGCATGGCCCATGGATGTGAACTAAGTGGGGTGGGATTGCTGGACGGAAGCGGGGTACTGGGCAGAGGGGAGCAAAGGGAAAAATATTGGGACTACTGTAACAATATAATCAATAAAATATTCTTTAAAAAATACATGTGTCAAAAAAAAAAAAAAAATACATGTGTCGTCGTCGTCGGCGGCAGCCGTCCGTCTCGAGAGACGATGGTGTAGCTTCTTAAGAGTCTATCTGCATCGCCGAGAATGGCTGTGCAGTCCGACTCGGGAGTGACATGGTATCTGTCTCCTCCCGTGTTGAATCGACATCTTGCGATGACGCTGAAGCTACAGAGCCTGGGCAGGGTGATATGGAGGGCCAGCTGTTGCCCATGCAGCAGACCCCCCCTCTCTTCGCAGCTGAAGGATCCAAGGGAAAGACGGAGTCAATACAGCTTGGGTTCAGGTGCGCCGCAGGAGTTGCCGGTGTTGACTACAACGTCGAACCGCCTTAGGGACTCCGGCTCCGGATTTTCTGTCGGGGTTTACTCCCTTAGCCTTTCCCCTGAAGAGGTATGCCGCAAGGCAGCGGAGGTTTTTTGGAGTCAGAGTTTTCCTTCTCTGAAAAAATACATGTGTATAAACACACAAATGCACCTATGCACAGAACCTATATTTTAAAAATTTACTCACATTTGGTAGCCTATTTTTAGGTAAAATTTTTATTCCCACCACAGCTTGAAACAATGAACTGTTTTTATTTTTAAAAATCACTTATAAGTTGTTTTACACTTATGATGTTGTGTTTCCTTTTTGAGCCCAATCAATACTCAGTACGGCTTTCCATTAATAACTTGCCCCAATGGTGCCACATGAAAGATGAAGAGTTCTGTGTTCTACATGGAGGTCGGCCTTTCTGAGTGTCCTTGGGGTATTATCTTGTCCAGCTAGATTCTTACTGTCTCAAGTCCTCTCTGATTGAAGGTCCCCATTTAAATTGCCTGGGAAGTTCTTTCCTTTAGCTCTTACTTAAAACTCATTTTACTTATTAAGGTAATTGCTTTGGGGTGAAAAAAAACAATGAAACTCAGGATAAACATTAGACCATCTGGGGATGCTCATTAAAAATACAGGTGCTGGACACCCACACCAAACCTGCTAAATTAAAATCTATGGAAGTGTGCTGTAGGTACCTGCATTTTTATTACATTCTTTTCAGTGGTTCTGATAACAATAAGGAGTTGAGAGCTTTTGCTTCTGTGACTATTAGGGAATGAAGGCATCCTAGAAATCAGGAAATCCCATCCATCCTATTTCACAGATGTTAAAATTGACCCCCAAATTACGTGGCTTGCCTGAAATCAGACAAGTAACTAAGGAAAAAGCTATTTAAGAGTCTTACAGAAGAGGACCAAATAAATTTTTAAGTGTTTATTTGAGCCAAATTCATGGCATATGCCAGGGAGCAAGATCTCAAATGCTCATCAGTGACAAATAATTATAAAAGATGGAAAGTGTGACCTTTGAGGAAGGAATCGGGGTGGTTTGGATCATGAGGGCATAGCCACCTGCAAGTATCTAAAGGAAATTAATACCTGGGTTGTTGGCTTTGCAAAGCCATGTCTCACCAAATAGTAATTTTCATTAATAGTGCAGGAAAATAATATCCTTACATCTAGTGGGAAAAACTATAAGGACACACAGCAAAGGGCATAGTTGAATATTCTAATACAGAGAGGGAATGGAGACTTAGAATGGTCCAGTTTACTACATAGGTGTATCTGGATTAGCTCTTACCTTTATATGTACTTAGAACCTCATTCTCTTTTCAACTTTGGATTCCCAGGTGAACCTGTTAGCTTTGCAACTTCTAATAGTCAATAAATGACGCCCCCTCCCTTTAGGAACTTTGTATAAGGTGTAAGAATGAAAGTGATTCTGCTGACCTCTCCTCTCCCGCACCACGAATTCCTGGGGAGCAGAGGACATGCTTATACACCAGGGTGCTTTCCGTAGTGCCTTTAACATCTTACATTTACTGGAGGAGTAGGATAGGGACTGTGGCTCCCCATCCCCCTCAACCTGGGGAAGCTGCATGTTCCCTAAACAGACGTGGGTCCTGGCTCCCCCATGACCTAAGTTCATTCAAAGCAAGAGGAGAAAGAGGTTTCGTTTTGCCATGTAAAATTCCCTACATACTTGGTTCGGCCTGGACCCCTCACTAGAAAGCTTTCTTGCTAAGCACTAACCTCCTGCTCTCTTATGCTGCCCTCACTCACTGTGCTCCCCAGGCCTGCTGAACTAACCTGGAGAATGTTGCTGAGCTGCAAGCTTTGGGCTGTAGCATCAGAGAAGCAGAGGCAGATTCAGGAAGCTGGTCACAGCCTTGGATACAAAGGCTCCAGGAAGTGCCAGCACATGTAGCCTCTTGGGGTTCCTGTGGCTCCAGAGGGACAAGGATTCAGTTTGGGACTGATCTCTGTGTTAAAGTTGCCCACAATTCCTCCACAAACATGAAGGATGAACTGAGCTTTCTCTCTCCCAGTGGCCTACCTACAGCTGTTTCCCAATGAAACCATTGAATTGTCTCCTGAGGGCCGAACCCAATCTGTTTCGTGAGATTTAAAAAAACAAAGTGGCAAACAGAATCTCCGCCTCTTTGCTACGATATAATTTTTCTTCTTTTTTCTTTCTTCTTGCCTCCCCTATTAAGTCCCAGTTCAAATGTTTAGGGGAAACATTTGTTTTTGCTGTCCAGAAAGAATTTACAGAGTTAATGTTTCCTATGGCAGTCAGGCTGTCCAACCCACCAGTCATAAGTAGCCCTACCTAAATATGGTGGCCTGCTGTGTGGCCTATGACTCCCTTGAATCTGTTACCTTTAAAACTGTTCTGCAATCTTATGAACCCCAATGCCAAACTATATCTTAGTCCCAAGGGAGTGTGATTCCAAATACTGGGCCATCTTACATGTTCTGCTTGCTAGTACTTTGAATAAAAAGCTATGTGTCTCTTTAAAAAAATTGTATGTGCAAACTCTTCTTTCCCCACTCACCTCATTTATAGAGAATATTCCTATGCATAATAATAGCACAGGGATTAACAAACTTAATATGGCATTGTGGCCAAAGCAGATGTGTGAAATCACAGCAAATAAATTAACACTCCATTAAGAATCAAATCAGCCCTGCTGACACATAATCTTTTATGTTTTTTTGTCAAGTCCTGATTCCCATTCACATCAGGAGCTTCCCATTGCTGCTCTTTAAACCTGCAAAAAGAGATTTCTTTTAGGTCAACACTATTCAAAAGTCTTTCAGAAGGTCTGCCTGGGGCCTGAGCACCCACTCATTGTCACTGTCCAGCTAGAATTCCAGCCATGCTGGATATAGCTGAGCTTCCTGGGAGTGCGTTCCCAGTCTGTATAAAACAGATGAGGAAATTGCAGGGGAAATGCACATGGGTAGGCCCTCCCTTTGGCAGAATTGTTAAACTGGGAGAATATATGCTAGTTCCCACACATACTTCTTCCACATCAGAGTGTGCTACTAAAAGTTGGATTGATTCTGTTGCTTCATATCTATAGTCAAGATAATTATGTAGAGTTGATATTCATCCCCAAAGGAACCTTCTCTAAGATGAGTTTATTTTTAAGGTTCTTTCTTACTTTCATAATCATACATTGATTCTCCTGGTTGGTTGCCTAGTATCTTGACTTCCTGAAATTCAATCCCTGTTTTTGCCAGGAAGCTGGAGGCTCAGGTAGTACTCAGCCCAGACACTCTTGTGATTTCCCAGTTCTTATCAACCTATTTGCCTTCTGCTTTCTGATCATACTTGGGCACCAACGTCCAAGTCTGGTATGGAGAGACTCTTGTTTCTGGAGCCGAGATGAGAGTGGAAAGGGGTTACTATTTACTCTCCACTCACCATGTGTTCATCTCCCTTGCTACAGTATTTTGATAGTCAGCCAAAAGTTTGTCAAGAGTACAGGCTTTAACTTGCCCATGTGATCTCATTTATAGTCTACTCTGACCTTCAGAACCCTCACACCGAATTTCTCTTTCTGATATAAACTCAGCATTCCATCATGACTACACACTGTTCGTGATCAAACCCCCATCCCTGGGACTTGCCTTGAACCTACATTTTACTGATCTTTGAGCTCCCACCACTGTGCTTCCCCCACCCCACTATTTATTCTACTACCATAAAGGACAGTGATCTGATAAACATGCGCACCAGGGTGTTAATGACTGATAACCACTTAATGTATTCTCTTTCTCGGAGGAATTATCCTCATTTAAGTTGCAAAGCCTTCATTCAAAGAAATGAATTTTTCTAGGTAGTTTTCCAAACACTACGGAGAAAATAGCTATTTGGGGCCAAGGGTTGTTCTGAGCCCTCCCAAATCACACCATACAACCACTTACTTCTTTATCGCTCTATAAAGTTGTCCTACTTGTGGAAATACAGGAATCACATTAATGCAATGGTTATTAAATTTTACTGCACCTTAGAATCAACCAGGAAGCTTTGAAAAACCCCAGTGCCTTGGTTATATCCCAGACCAATTAAATTAGCATTTCTGGGAATGAGCCCCAGTGTTGGTATTTTTTTTAAAAACTCTCCACGTGATTCCAACATGCACACTGATGCTATAATACTCACCATCAACTACGTAGGCACAACTGCGCTGCCTCCTGGAGTCGAGTAGAACAGGCTTTCTCCTCATGCTAGGAATGGTATTTCTAGACACAAACCCAGAATTTCATTCTGAAAATGTGTTCTGTGGTTCTGTAGGTACTTAGTATAATCCATACAGGCTAAGTAGTTAGTTGCTAAACTGCAAACACCCATCTCATTTCATCTGGGTCCACTACTGGCCATCTGGTCCTCTGTATTCCCATTACAGGGCCATGTGTGTATTAATGAAATGATTGCATCCAATTACATCAGAGCACAAGAAGAACAGTTCATGTGTTTTGTTGTCCAGCATCACTGTTTCTGTCATGATATCAATAATTAATTTATTCTTTCTATTTCATGCAAAGGTGGACCGGTCTTCCAGGATGGTAAGAGTATAATTCAATTGTGTTGTTGCTTACAATAAAGTTTTCACTTTACTGTCTAGTATCTATAATGGAGATCTTTTCATCACAAGCATACTTTCTGATGTCAGATATTTGTTAGTGGTCTTCATTTTAAAATGTCTGTCATATAGTTCATATTAATAACCAAGCTATGACAAGTTGGTATACAAGAGGACCCACCCAAGAGCACCTAAGAACTGAGCTAATCACTTTTTTCTCTAGTTTCTCTATATTTCATCTCTGTAACAGGTCAGAAAGCCACATGCCCAGACTATATTTTTCTGCCATTGCTTGGTGAATTAGGGAAGGTGGAGGAAGGGGACCCACTTATTGACCTAAATACTTGCCACAGTCTTTTGTGTTGTCATTCCTCCTAAGGGAAATTATAGTGCCAACTGTCCAAATAAAAAGAAAGTTTTTTTATCTTGTGGCATCTAAATGAACAAAAGTGGGTAAAAGATGGATGAACATCCTGGTATTTACTCTTTATCAACCAGTCATGCTCTGTCTTGCCCCTTTATGGGGTAAGACATAAATGTACATGTATACCTACTGTGTATATATGCACTGCTACTACCAAGTCCCACCAGCTCATTAATATTTGATCTTTGCACATATAGATTCTTGGCCCTTTCATTGATTGCTACTACCAAGTCCCACCAGCTCATTAATATTTGATCTTTGCACATATAGATTCTTGGCCCTTTCATTGATTGCTACTACCAAGTCCCACCAGCTCATTAATATTTGATCTTTGCACATATAGATTCTTGGCCCTTTCATTGATTGGTTTGTCCAAAAAAGATTTATTTATTACCTACTGTGTGCCAGAGGGATACAGTAGTGAGAAAAACATTATGGTCCCCGATCTCATGGAGTTTAAAATCTAGTAGGACATACATATATTGATTAATCAAATAATTGCAAATGCTAATGTTTAATTTTAAAACCCTGACAAGTGCTACCAATGGATAACTCTGAGATATGCAGACCCGAGTATATAATGGGGCAAGGAGGGGATACCTCCTTTGTGGAGAAGGGTCAGGGGTGAAAAGCATTTTTTAGCTGAGATCTAAGGGAAGAGGGTGAAGGGGTGGAAGAGGAGCACCCTGAGCTGGAGGAACAGCGGTCAGTGAACAGGCCCTGGGGTGGGACAGAGTCGCACTTGGAGAGCTGCAAGTCCCCACATCCAGTGCACAGGGTACTGGAGGAGGTTTGGAGACAAAGCTGGAAAAGCAGGCAGGGATCTTGTCAAGCAGAGCCTTAGAGGTTAGAATAAAAACGTTGGCATTTTCCCTAAAAGGAATATGCAGCTTTTGAAGGTTCGTAAGAGGAGTGTGCCATGATTAGGCTTGTTTTTTAAAGCTCAATCCATTTGCATTATTGAGAGAGTAAATTGAAGGTCATTGGGCAAGAGTGGAAGCAGCATAACTGGTGACCACACAGCTGCTGCTGCTGGGCGCCACTCAAGTTCCCCACACAGACTTGCCCTCCTTCCCTTGGGGACTTCCTGGCTGCACTAAGGAAACACCTCTGGTGTTTACCCTTGTCTGCTCTCAGGTAAATTATCTAGATGAATTTTCAGGAAGCATTCTAAACTCTTAATACTCTTTAATTATGTAGGGAATAAGTAGGCCCTGATTGCAATGGTCAACATACATTCCTCCCTGATTAGTTGAATTGTAATGCCTCTTTCAAACATGCTCTCTGGGCACAGTAAAAAAAATTGGGGGGTGGGGGTGGGCGTAGCCCCCTGGTACCCAGCAATTTCAAAGAAATGGTAAGGATGGGCACCCCAATTAGGGAGGCCAGGGATCCTGTTCATCTTTTTGTTGTTGTTCTCTTAGAAACCCAGGCAAAACCTGGGTTTGCCTGGGTTCTACAGTTCAGCAGGGCCCAGAGCAAAGTCTAGATGGAGGATGGTGTTCTTTGCAGGAGGAAGAGTATGTCAAGACATTAGTATTTGGAAATTTCCTGACATTTTGGTCATTCATTTTTAAGTAATAATTTTTTAAAGGTGGCGTAACTATAAAACAGGACTAAGGAGGTCAATGCTGCTGTTAATAAACAAATCCTGGGAAGCAGGACACCAATGAAAGTTGTCTTCTTAAGAAAATGTAAATTTACTCCAAGTTTGGTTCCATAACACACTATTTCTGAGGCTTCTCTTTTGAAATTGTCTCCAGAGCCCCTTGTTAGCATGAAAGAAAATCCTCATTACTTGAAAAAAATCACACCTTATCTTTTGCTACATGTTGTATGAGCCAGCTTAATTACCAACTTATTTTCATTAGTGGCTTCTGAGAAATACATATTTAATGAGTCTGAATTGAAAAGATAAATTAAAAAATGACTTTCACCTGCATCATGTAGTTTCTTGGAACTGTGAGAGGGGATTCAGGATTCTTCTCATGTTGAAGTTGGAAGGTTTCCTCGTGTTGTCCATTAATATCCAACGACTTTTGGCTATTTACAAAATTAAATGCCCCTTCAAAGACTGGCTTTGCCATCACTGAGGACATCTGTAAACATATTTTCTAGCCTCACAATAAATAACAAGTGGTACGTTCCCAAAGCGTTCTGTGCATGGGCAGCGCGCTGTAATGCACATGTGTGGCCTTTCAAGTGGTTCACAAAAGGTGCTACTTTGAAATATGTTGCTATTACACTGTTGTGTGTATGTGTGTGTATGTGTGTATGTGTGTGTGTATGTGTGTGTTGATAGGATGGGGTGGAAGTCCACATAGCCTTTTTGATGAATGGATAGGTCATACAGTGTAGGTTCATCTTTCACTCAAAATGCGTTCCCTGGGACTATATTATTACAATGACAGCATCAACAATACCGTCGCCTATATTTGCTTGGTATCTTGGTATCTTATCATTCTCAGAGCACTCTTCCTCCCCAGAAAAACAAAACAAAAGAACATTTTATTCCTGATGTTATATATACAAAAATATGTGAATTATTTCATTTAGAAAACCTTGGAATTCTGTTTTATAACATTATTATATTTTATATTGATCATTTAGTACAATTCTTAAAGCATCAAGAGACATATATGAGAAAAATAAATTACCTAAGCAAAACATTTATATATATATATGTACTGGATAGGACATGGAGAGATTTAATAGGTTTAGTTCAGGATGAGCCAATAGAGCGTAGTTTGTTTTTCCTGCTCTTCCATAGAATTTTATATCTCTTGTCAGCTACTGAAAGTTCGAAGCTACTACTAGTTAAATGCAAAAAATTGCCAGAACTAGTGTAATCTCTCAGAGGATCACTAAATGTATATTAATACAGAGCACTTTTAAAAGCACCGACATCATATCTAGTCTCCCTAACAACCCTTGAGTAGGCAGGATTTGTCACCATCCAACTGGAACATGACTCTTAAACACACAATCTATTGGACATCTCCAGGTGGACGCCCCAGAGACACCTGGAAGTCAAAATACTGATGATAGGCTTTATTATTTCCTCACCAACCGTCTCCTATTTAGTTTGCCCACCAGATCCATCCTGTCATTCTCAGACCTGCTCTACATCCTGGGAGGCTTATCTCTTCAGACTGAAGCTTTGGGTTTGCATGTGGGTTTGGTCAGTGGGAGGCCCTGGCAGAAGATTGAGGAGTGGAAGGGGTGAGAGGTCAGGGCACTTACTCCTCCCTGCTTTGTGAAGTTTTGGCTACATCTTTTCTTGACTCCAAGTTCTTCCATGGCTCCCAGAGCTCATGGCCTATCTCTGGTAATTTTGTTTCTTTTCCTGTCCTTTCAAGCCTTGGGATAGTAATAGCTTCCCACTGCTGCTAGACCTTGGGTGTCTCAGCATCTCTCATTGATTCCCTTAAGTCTGCTTATACAGGTATGAAACATTTCGTTAAAAGTTTCTTCAAAAATCTCAGGTGAGTAAGTCATGTGTTCCCTGCTGGGACGCTGTTAGATACACCACCCACCCTTATTTAACCTCTTTTTATATCAGCTTTGTTGTACAAAATATAACCTAGTTACTCTCTGCCTGGAAAGCCTCTCTTCCTGCCTTCTCCTAACCCTTACTCATTTTTGCAGACTCAGTTCGGCTATGCCCTGTGAGCAGACTCTCCCTACTTCCCCAGGACGTATCCTGCACACTTGTGTTAGGGGTGTCTATCATGTGATTTCCAGTGCTGTATAACAATTGTCCTCACCAACAGACTGTGAGCTTGTCCAGAGCAGGAACGGTTTTATTTATTTATTTATTTGCTTTTACCTTTATATCCTTCAGCACATAGCACAGTCCGTGGAATATAATAGGCATGCAAATATTTGCTAAGTGAAGCTTCATAAATAGAGCAGCCATAGGATACTGGTACAGGAGAGAGAGACTTACTATCTGATGTTTCTATGGCCAGCAGAATCCATTCATCGACCCTCCCTTCTGGCACCACCTTCTCAGAAATCCATTCAAACTTGAACCTTTTGTTTGTCTAAGTGTGATGCCCCTAGCAGGCACATATTGTTCAAGAGAATGACATGGGGGCATGACAGCTCTGAGCCTACATCCTTTCTCACTGTACAATTTGGGTTCAGTTACTTAGCCTTTCTGAGCATTGATTTCCTCCACTGTAAAATGCCAGTAGTAGATACTGCCACTGTGTTACTGGGAGCATCACATGACACATTACCTGGCACAGTAGATGCTCAATGTGAGTGTCCACTCCTCCTATGTGTTCCCTCAGCACTCTATATACACTGCATGAGCTTCCTTCTCTGCCTCCTTCCTTGGACATGAAGTCAAGGGCTGCATTTTTCATTTCTGTACCCACAGGACCCATGGATATTGCTCAATAATCGTTCACTTACTAAATAAAATGTCCCATTATACTGGTTATCAACTTCTGGCTTAGAAGCTTCCATGACCTACCTGCTCAAATCATACAGCTAGGAAATGACTAAATTAAGAACTACAACATGAATCTAATGCTTAAACTGATACTTTTTTGGGTCCAACTGTATGAAACCATGAGATCAAGGACTGTGTATATCTCTATGGAATAGAAACTGTGCACATCTACACAAGCATGTCCCCACAATGACTGATCAGGTACCAGGCGATCTAATTTCCCCTGATGGAAGAAGAGGGTTCAGTGTTTAGCTTCATCACTACCTCTTTGTCCCAACACATACTTCACCTTCTTGTTCTACCATCTTCCTAAAATAATGTAATTTTGTTAAGTTTATAGTATGATGGCTATATAAACACTTCCCAGTTCAGTCATGTATGTGTTCCATAATTTCTCAATTTTTAATTTTATTATTTTTACGTAGTCAAATCATCAACCTTTCCTTTTTTATTATTTACTGATTTGAGAGAGAGAGAGAGGGAGAGAGATAAGAGAGAGCAAGAAGAGAGAAGGGAGAGAGTCAGAAACATCAATTTCCACTTATTTATGCGTTCATTTGTTGATGCGTGTATGTACCCTGACTGGAGATCAAATCCACAATCTTGCAGTATTGCTATGATGCTCTGACCAACTGACCTACCTAACCAAAGAATTTTTCAATTTTTTGTACAAAATAAATATTTATGTATGTTTGCTTGATTTTCTAAGGTCTTATCATTATTTCAACCCCAAATTCTGTGTCTCAGTCACTTCTCAAAATATTTGAACACACCATGTTCTATCAATTACATTTTCTTGGAGAAATTTTTTGCAGAACAATCTGGCTTTTCTTTAGAAGCTTTTCTAGATCTTCTTTTTGACCCTGGTATTCCAAAATTTCACAATAGTTTGCCTAAATGTAGACCTTTTTCATCTAATGTGCTAGAATCTAGAGAGCCCTTTTAGTCCACAAACTCTGCATCTCCATTGTAGGAAAAGTTATTGATTATTTTGTTGGCGATTTCCTTTGGACTCTCATTCTTCTCTCTTGTCTCTGTTCTCTCCCACTAGAATTTATCACTTGAATATTGATCCTTCTGGACTCACCTTCTAATTTTTATCTTCCTCTTTAATTCTCTATCTCTTTGCTCTGCTTTCTGGGAGATTTCTTCAATGTTTTATTACATTTAAAAATTTTTATAGTCATATCTTTACTTCTCAAGAGTTCTTTTGCACTGTTTATTCCCTTGGGATAATAATTATAATTTTTGAGATCTTCTCCTTGCATAGTCTAAGTTTTCTCTAAATATTTTTAAAAGTTTCTTTTGATCTCCATATTTCACATCAGAGGCTTTCCTCCTCAGGTGTTTTCTGATTTTTGGTTGTAGATCATGTTTAAGAATGAATTAAGCACTAAGACACTGATTGGAACCTCCAGGTTCATGATGAGTGGGATCTGCTGACTGTGGATTTCAGTGTCAGTGATGCTACTGACATCTGGGGTGTAGAGGTCAGGGATGCTGCTCAACATCTTGCAGTGCACAGGACAGTCCCTCACAACAAAGAGTCATCCTGACTGAAATTTCAGTAGTTTTCGTTGAGATATCCTGGTGCAGAGTATCTCATTGGGGCTGTTCAGATTCTGCAGATCAGAATCCACCAGTCTCCTGCCTAAAGGTGCTGCCCTGGTTTCCAACATTTTGGGATCCTGTAGGAGAAAGTGGGCGGTGGTTTCAAGAGTCCATGTACAAAGGTCATAATCACTGTTGACACTATCGTCTCCCTACCATCAACTATGGCCAGTGTGCCTGCAGTCCTGAGACTGTCTACTGAGGTAACCATCCAGTTTTCTTCCAGGATAGAGGACAGGAAGTTACTTGGCTGTAAGGAGGGGAAAATGAAATACAGAATTTTATTTTCTCCTTACATAAACTTTTAAACAACCATTCTGATTTTAGCTACATTCCCATCTTCTCTTCACTCCCAGTTCCTAAGGGGGGCTAGGTAGGGGAAGCAGGTTTCTGCTAAATAACATTGTTGCTGTTGGGTTTTTGCTATAGCTGACTGCTTAGTTATTATCACTTGTCTGTCTGCTTTCCAGTTTCCTAATCTTGATGCCTTTATAAATTGTGTTTTCTTAAAAATCCCTTTTCTGTCTTATTAGCGATATTTCTGAAGGGAAATTGAGTAAATGCATATGTTCCCCCATCTGTGATACAGAGGTCCCACAATTTTATTTTTTATGTTGAAGCTTTCACTGGTATTGTTCAGTAAGGGAATCCTGAAAAATGACATATCTACACTGAATACAAGATAAAATGTCTGCATTCTGTGAATTTCTCATGGCCAGTTTGGAGGTGTATATCACCAAACGGGTTGTTATTTCAGGAGTGGTTTGGTTTTTGTTTTTTGTTGTTGTGTTTTTTAATCTTAAAGAAATCTACTGGCTATAAATATGAGGAGCAGAAGCTAATTTGAAGACCATATAATCTGCAAGATGCAGTGTGATAGGATCCAGGGGAAAAAATTAAACATAAACCCAGGAGGAAACAAGAATCCAAACATAATCTGCTAAAAATAAAATAGCAGTGTGGACTGATTGACTGACTAAAGCTCTGTGTGAACAGAATTCGGGTTTCTCAAGCTGACCAGCTGCCCAAGCAGCTAGAAAAGTGATGTTAGCTCAGTGTCACTGGCTATGATCTCTCCCTAGAAATCTAATTTTTACTGCTATCCTTTGAAATCTGGTGACTCTGAAGAGGTCCTAGCTGGGCTCTGGATTTCTATCCCATGCACAGGTGCTGGTCTCAAGGCCAATTGGAGCATTGCTTGGATTAAAAAAAAACAAAAACCTGCTTTGAAAGCAGAAAAGGGATGTAGCCACACTTCCCAGATGCAGGGGTGCTGGCTATGATTGGTTCACACTCCAGCTTCAAGTTTTGCATGAAAGCAGACATTACATTCCATCGCTGGGAAGGGGAATTTCTAATGCCAAGCAGAAAGCAGGATTAAAGGCATACTTGCATTGAAGTTGTGCAAATGAATGCTGAAACCTGAGTCTAGGAAGAGGTACTCCTCATTCTAGGTATCTATGGGCACTATGTGTATGGTGTCCTGGCAACAGTATCTCCTTCAATGCTTCTCTTGAAGAAAATCTTGCAGAAACATGATCAGAATACATGAAGATTTGGCATTTATTTGATGAGCTAGTGATCAAAGTATTTCATGTCTTTTGTTGTGTTTTTTTAAGTTTTGAGAAATTACACAAATAATATTCAGCTTAAAAAATCAGAATATGCAAGTACCTAAAGAAAACTATCAGTAGTTTTTTCTTTAAAATATAAGCACTGCCTTGTAGTTATTTTAATACACCTATATACCTAACTATATTAAAGAGAGAATATGAAAAAAAATTTTTTTGAGACAAAGAATGAAAGGGTTTCCTTCTTACAGACCTTTGCTGAAAGAATTTCAAAGAATTATCAACCAAGAAAGAAATAAAATGCAGAGCGGGACATTGGGATATGAAAAAATATTATTAAAAAGATAGTCTTGTTTATAAAAGTATCTACTGTAAATACTTAATGTGGGTGAGTAGGGATTAAACAGGAAAACAAGAAGGGCGTAGAGATTAACTTCAGGTGGTGCTGAGTTAAATGTATATTAAATATTTAAGAGCAAGGACAATAAAAACAAAAATGGAATGTAAAACTTCCAGGCTAGCAGAGGATAAAAACTTCTAGAGAAAAATCTTAGTCTACTCAAGCTGCCATACAAAATATCATAGGCTGGATGGCTTAAACAACAAAAATTTATTTTCTCATAGTTCTCAGAAGTCCCCAGACCAAGGTGCCAGCCAGTTCATTTCCTAATGGAGACTCCCACACCTGATTGCTGTCAGCCACCTTTTTGTAGTATTCTCCCAGGGAGGAGAAAAAAAGAAAGAAAGCTTTCTGGTTTGCCTTCTTATAAAGGCACTAATCCCATCACAAGGGTCCCATCCTCATGGCCTCACCTAATTCTAATGAACCAAAGGCCTCATCGCCACATACATTGGAGATTAGTTCCTCATATGAATTTGGGGAGGACCCAACACAAACATTCACTCCATGTTGTCAGTAAAGGAAGAAGGGTGACAAAAATAGTAAATAAAAATCACAAAATTCAATGATAGAAATATCAAAATGTGATTATTCATTTGATGGCATACTACCTACTAGTTCAAAATGAATGAAATTATATATATCCATCCATAAGAACTAATCTCAAAAACAAAGTGTTGAATGAAAAAGCAGGATAGCAGAATGCTGGAGGATAAGTAGACTATGACTCCATTTATATAAATGTTAAACAGAGGAAATGATAGCCTGCATTTTCTACATGGATATTTAGTAGATATATAGATATTCAGTAAATGTATAAAAAACACAGATCCATGAATTAGAAGAATAGGTACCAATTTCGAGAGGGTAGAAGAAAAACAGAGGAAGGAGTTGAGGAGTAGTATGAAGAAATTTTCCTTGTGTCTGAAGTTTGTGTAACACATTCTGAATGGCAGACCTGCTGTGAGCGTTGCAGATGACACTGTGCAGCACCAGACAAGGCTTCTGTCTTCACAGAACTGTCTGAAGGGAAATCAGATGTCAATGAAATAAGCATCCACAGAAACATAATGATAACCGTGATAAGTTCAGTAAGGATGGCAGGGGAGTGCAGGAGTGGGGAGAAAGGTAGCCCTCAATGCAGAGACCAGTGTATGCAAAAGCCTGGCAGACGAGTGGCACAGAGGAGGCAGTCACTGGGGCATGGGGGAGAGAGATGGGACCAAACAAGGAGACAGGGTCAGACCATAGGTCTTGTAGGCTACATGCAGGGCTTGTTTTTTATCTTTAAAGCAGAAGAAAGTCACTGAGAGGCTCCTGGCACCATACAGGGGTTTGTAAGGGACAATACTGAATGAGTTGTCTTGGTAACTCAGTTCCCACCCATAAGATTCTCCATCTGTAAAACAAAGGGGCTGGGCAGGTGCTCTCTAAGGAGAATGGTGTAAAAGGGGAACCCGAGAGGGAGACTTCTGAACTAAACCAGATGACAGCCGTGACGTGTCTGCCAGAAAAGGTGCACACGGCATCTGTAAGCTTTGCCTCACTTCTCCTTCCGAACCTATTTTTCCCAGTGATTTCCTGAGGCCTCTCCAAAGGCTCCCAACTGACCTGAAACATTCACAACTCTAACCATCAGGAAGGATCACTGAGTTTTGACTGAAATCTCCCCCATTTGCCAAGAGTGCACAAATAAAAAAAAGAAATTGTTGAAGGAAATGAATAGGATTGTACTATCTACAGAAGACAATTTGGAAACTAGATGGGGACACAACAGGATCTACTTTACTATTATCACTACTTTCCCAGTAAAACATTTTTTAAAGAATATTTGGAAATTGATTGTTGTAAACCAGTAATTTTCAAATTTTTTCTCATGAAAAACATTCGATGTTGCAACCTATTATTTACCCTCACTACATACTCTAATGTATTCTGTTCTCTGCCCTGCTTGATTTTTTTAAATGCTGTTTGAAACCTATTCAACTGATTTGATGGCTCATGACCGACAGCTTGATAAACATAGTTATAAACAGATTCAAATTATTCTGGGGCAATGGAATATTTGCCTGTTCGCCTGTGTAGTCACCATTTTCAGAAGAATGGAAGTGAAGAGTCATGGCAGTCTCCCAGCCTTCTTGGAAATGTCTGACCCCCATCTGGCAAGCGGTGTCATCACAGCTTAGCAAAGTAAGAGAGCTTCACAAGCGACCAGTTCTGGTCATGTGTCCCAGTTGCCCTGCTTTCCTTGCACAGGTTCACTGGCTTCTAGAAGCTGTACTGTCAGCCAAAGGTCATGATCAGTGCTACTTCTGAGCAGCTTCCTCCTCACCTGCCTCCTGTTTCTGCCTTCTCTGCAGTTCAAGCCAGTCCTTGGGCACTTCTCTAACTCTCCCGGGTTCTGCACTTATATTCTGTTCTCTTTTCCCTTTCCCATCCCCACACATACTGACTGTCCTCTGAAACTCAGTGTCATCAACAAGAGCAACATCTCCCAAAGAGGAGGAGTGAAGTCGTGGCTAAGATTCACTCAGCACTTAAATCCCATGAAAGCAAAGGTTGGCCTGGCAACACAGGGGGCAGGCAGAGAGTCTGGCCTCTGAAAAAGAGGAAGAGTAGGGTACATTTGACTTGAATGTTTAAGAATGAAATGCCAACTGTTCAGTGCTTCAACAAATAGAAATCAGGTACCCACTGGGAATATCAGGACCGAGTCCTTAATTCAAAAGACATCACAAAAATACAGAATAGACAGCATCTTGATCTGCTATAAAATAACCCCAGGGATGCAATTGTACAATGCTTTGCAATAGTGTATATGTGGAATTTTCACTGACTGGAAGCAAACGTTTGCACTGGATGAACTACCTCCTAAAAGGCCCCTTTCCTCAGCTAATGCAAATGTTGATACTGGTGCAGAGCAGAAGGGCATTTCTGCTTTTCCTACTGCAAAAGCTGTATTTCTTCCAATATTAAGGTTAATGAGGGCCAGAGCCCTGTACTCTATGTGAGTAGGTTAATTCTCATGTGTCCTAGATAGTTGAGAAGGAAAGAGATTTAGAACTTCGGCTGAAGGAGCCTGCCAAACTGGAAATGAAGGCATGCAAAGGAAGCATGGAAAAGCCCTGTGGAAGGGTCTCTGAAACTCAGCTCCTCCATCTACAAGGTAGAGGTGCCGAACAAGACAGCATCCTCCCTGTGCGTGACTGAGAGATGCCAGTTCACAGGTATGTGATGTAAGGTTTGATTATATTACGGTAGTAGAAATATTTTGTCAAAGAAGTGCCCTGGCCAGGTGGCTAAAGTTGGTTGCAGAGTAGGGTACATACCAGAGGCTACTGATGGGTGCCTCACATTTGTCTCTCTCTCTGTCTCTCTCTCTCTCTCTCCCTCCCTCTCCCTTCCTCACTCTCTAAAGTCATAAAACATAACCTCATGTGAGGATTAAAAGAAGAAAAGGAACAGAGTTGTATGACATCGTTGGTAGGACACATATCTTCAGTGTGTTTTCTGAAGTGAAGATATGGCTTCAGTTGACCCAATGTCCTGTTACCAAGGGCAGGAGTTTGCCCTTAGAAATGTCTTTATCTATGAAGTTGAAAGTTATAAAACATTTATAAGTGAATGAGACTATTTTTATCTGTTCTTTAAAATGATAACACATTTTACCAAAGGCAAAGGAATGTGAGCCCTATTACGGCTTCTCCACCATTCAGGGCTACCTCTGACATTGTGGTGATGAAGAGGGTGAGGGCAGAGAAGAGGAGAAAGCAGGAGACTCCCATTTGTTAACCCCCTGCAATAAAGTCCTCACTCTTACCCTCAAATATTTAGATGCTTCAATTTTTTAATATCAAAACTGATAAATAGAGTGATTTGGGATTTATTCATTCTGACACTCTCTGACTCCATGTCAGACTCTCTGTGCTAGAAAAAAATGTGCTTTAATGAAAGTCTAGCAGTAGAGACAGAAAAAAAAAGATAAGCAAACAAATATTTTGAATTATGATTAGTATGAAATTGCAGAACAGACAAAAGTAATCTATAGTGACAGAGAGAGTTATCTGGGGCTGAGGTGGAGAGGATTGAATTGGAGAAACAGGAAGAAATTTGGTTGGGGTTTTGGTTTCTGCATATATACGTTTGTTAAAAATCATTTACTTGCATGCTTAAAAGGAGCACATTTTATTGCATGTAAATTACACATCAATAATGTTATGTGAAAACAAAAAAATAATATATGTGACATGAAGAAAATGAACCAAGAGTGGAGGCGAGGCAGGCGTCCAACTTAGATGAGATATCTCAGGAAGGCTTCTCTGTGCAGATGAGGTTCTCCAACACGAGGAAGGGAGAGGCCATGCAAGAGTCACCCAAGGAAAGGCCCTGATCATATTCCTTATTTTTCTTGCAATAGAGGACTTCATTAAGGCAAAAGTCATCATTTTACTCTTCCCTGGAGAGAAGGTATATGCAACCAGATTATTCCACCAAAGTCCTTCTAGACTGAGGTACAGATGACTAAGAGCCGAAGGGGATGAGGCTTCTTTTCTAAGGTGATGAAAATGTTCTAAAATTGACTGTGATAATGGTGGCACTTATCTGTGAATATAATAAAAAACAGTTGAATTGTACACTCTACATGAGTGAATCGTATGGTATGTGAATAACATCTTAAAGCTTTAAAAAAATGAGGATATATATATATATATATAAATCCTCACCCAAGGAGGATATTTTTTATTATTGATTTTAGAGCGATCAGTGGGTTACCTCCCAAACCAGGGATCAAACCCACAAGCTATGTATGTGCCCTGATTGGGAATCTAACCTGCAACCTTTTGATGCATGGGACAACGCTTCAGCCAACTGTGCCACCTGGCCAGGGCTAAGGTAATGTAATTCTGTGAAAAGGCAGGTTTGGGTGCAAACTTTAGACACTGACTAAATCAAAATAACATGGATGAAATCCTCATTTTCACTTTCTTAGCATCCTACTCACATGTTGAACCAAGAAAACATAACTGGAGTAATTTCACATAGATATTCTATTTCATTAATATGCCCAAGAAAAACAAAACTCTCCTCACCCTCAAAAAAGTGGAATAAATTACCCAATCATAGATTTCCATGAAAAACAGTCCCAACTGAAATAACAACTATTATCAATTACATTTATTATTTTAAATGTATTATTCAGCCGGCATAACATCACTTCAGAGCCCTAAAGCAAAGTGAAGTCCTGGGGAGGTGAGTGTCCAAAGCTGACGAGAGCATAACGAGCTAGGTTGTGCAATGGTAACAAACACAGTCTCAATGGTTGACATAACAGTTTATTTGTCATTCATGCTTCATGTCTGCAGGGATCCCGCTCATTCTAACCCAGCAGGACCCAGCTGATAGAGACTCCCATTCAACATGTGCATATTGTGGCAGATTTTTGATTCCTCAAGTCATGTTTCATTCTCTTAGAGTGTGAATATATTTTTTATTGTTTGTATTCTCCCTATTAAGATTTATATTTAAAGTAAGCACTTATCAAGTTCTTCCTACTGAACCTCTCACCCCTACCAACCTACAGTTTTCTTTTTAAAAACTGGAATCCTCTTATTATATTTCAGTGACAAAGCTCCCTTTTATGTGTTAAAAATCAAACCAGTTATTATAACCCAATGGAATTGACACTCTGGGCTAATGGCTATAAAAGAGAATATAGCTATCCTTTTCTGTAAGGTTAAACAGTTTTAAAATAAGTTCCTTCAACTGGAGAGAAGGCTCAAAGGGGCATGAAGAGTGATTCTTACACTGAGAACTCAGGAAGCCAATTTAGGTTTTCTTAAAGATCCTGCAATGTAAGGGCATAGTGATTATTAATTAAATTTTTTAAACCCTCTATCATGAAGTCATACATTTTCTTAGTTCATGTGTTTATTGAGGTCAGTCTCTCCTTTGGCAGATGAAGGAGAACTTAGCTCTATATTCTTGGCTTTTGGGATATGTACTCTCTAAATTCTTTAGTTGATCTTGGACTAGTCTTTCAGGGAGGACCTGTGCTCACTAGACCATTCTGGACCCAAATGCCAGAATTTGCTTTCTTTAAATATCGTTCAATGATCCACTTTTCTTCTCTAGAAATGTCATCAGCTAAAAACACATATTCTCTCATAGCAAATCCAAATTCCCACACTTGTCTTTCAGTTCTTCCATAACACACACACACACACACACACACACACACACACACACACACACACACAGCTCCATTTTCCGGGCAGCGGATGGGGCCCAGAACCATAAGGATTCAGAGGGCTGTACTTGAATTGAAGCTCTTTATCCTTCTAGTTGACCTTTTTTGCATCTATCGCACACAGAGCCGATGAATGAACCGCAAGAAACATCTTCTAGCATCAGGCTCTCCAGTGACCACGGGTATACTTTTGCAATCTCCTCAAGAGCTTTTTTCCTGTGTCTTTTAAATGTGAGTTTGGCTGCCATAGTAACAGCCAAGCTCTGCTAAAGGAGAAATCCTTATATAATGAGCCTGTAAGACCTTAAGATGAATATAGACAACCTTTGCTGTTTTAGGCCTAAAAGACTAAAAATTTCTTTTCTACCTGTCAGTTACTAGGAAATATTTATAGTATTTATATTATGTTAATCTTAAAATGAATCTAACTTACTTCCTTTTAAGCACCTGGCTATATTGATCATATAGAGAACATTGGTTCCTGGGTCTCTGGACCACACTGGTGTCTGGCAAAAAAATTTTTTTAAATATATTTTATTGATTATGCCATTATAGTTACCCCAATTTTTCCCCCTTTGACCCTCTCCACCAAGTACCCTCATTCCCTCCAGCAATCTCTCCCCTTAGTTCATGTCCACGAGTTGTGCATATAAGTTCTTTGGCTTCTCCATTTCTTATACTATTCTTGACATCCCCCTGTCTATTTTGTATGCTTGTTAATCCTTGCACCTTTCCCCCCATCTTACTCCATACCTCTCCCCACTGATAACCGTCCAAATGATCTCCGTATCTATGACTAGGTTCCTGTTCTGGTTGTTTGCTTAGTTTGCTATTTTAGATTTAGTTGTTGATAGTTGTGAGTTGTTGCCATTTTAATGTTCATAGGTTTAGTTTGCTATTTTAGATTTAGTTGTTGATAGTTGTGAGTTGTTGCCATTTTAATGTTCATAGGTTTAATTTTTTTCTCTTAAATAAGTCCCTTTAACATTTCACAATATAATATGCCTCAGTCTTCAGGCCTAGCCAGACTGAGCCCTCCTGGAATTTGTCTCAGAAGTATATGGGAAGACACTCTTTTGATACAGAACTTTTGTCAGAACTATACGGGAAGACACTCTTTTTATACAGAGGCTAGTAAGTTGGTAGACTATGAATCTTGGGCCATGATGTCCAATATGTGGAAAAATCCTCTAGTAGTCTGTTTGGGCTACTATAACATAATAGCACAGGCTGGGTGGCTTCAATAAGAGAATGTTATTTTCTTGCAGTTCTGGAGCATAGAAGTCCAAGATCAAGGCGCCAGCAGGGTTGGTTTCTGGTGAGGCCTCTGCCTGGCTTATAGATGGCTACCTTCTAGATTTGCCTTCGCTTGCCCTTTCCTCTGTACATACACAATCCTGGTGGCTCTTCCTCCTCTTATGAGGATACCAGTCTTATTTGATTAGGGCCCCAACTTATGACCTCATTTAGCCTTAATTATCTCCTTGAATGCCCTATCTCCACATATAGTCACAACATGTGGTTCTGGTGTTAGCACATGAATTTTGGGGGGATATAATTCAGTCTGTAACAGATCCCATAGAAGAAATGTAGAGAAAGGTGGAGCCCCAGTGACATTGTTTTAAGCCCTGGATATAGTAAATCAACCATACCCTCCTAAATATTCTATTTTCTTTGCAAATGATGAAAGGTGTTTTGGTGTATTAGAAATGAAAAACAAAAACAAAAAATGCTCTTCCTTATAAACTGAGAAGAAATATCATGACCTATATATATTTACATTGCATCTTAGCCAGACATATTCAGTGTAGGCATCTCCATTATTTTACATATATTAAGGTAGTCTAAAGAAAAACTCTGTTGCCTTAGTACCTTCCTTAAGCACAATTATTAGAAGATTCAGCTGTCCTAATATTTTACACCCCATCATTAAGCAGAGATGAGAAAACTTTGGAATTCAACAAGAATCTGTGTGCTGACCACATCTGAAAACTGACTATAAAAGCTTCTACTTCTAAGTAGAAATAATAATACCCATTGTCTTTTCATTTACACATAGAAAAAACCACAGGTGTTACCCAAGCCAGTTGTCTAAACTTAAGTAGTAATGCTATATTTAGAGGTTAAAGTTCATATTACATATGGTACTCAATTTCAGAGATGGAAAAAAGAAAGAGAAACACAGAGACTGGCTATATCCTATCTCCCATATTTTCCCAATTCCATCTCATGGCTGAAACCTAGGTTTTAAGCCAATTTATCTGTGCTGAAGGATATAATTGAGTGGAAAAAACTGAAATATACAATAAAGTTTATATCTTATGCATAGAAAATGCCACCAAATTTATTATTTAACCCTTAATGCAGAGAAAAACTTCCATTCAACTATGTTAAATGTTGGCCTCTAAATTCTGAGCTTCTTAAGCACAAAAAACATTCCCTGATCCATCTTTGTGTCTCCTGCACCTACTATGTTGGTTGGCTCAGAGTCAGGAATCAAGAGTTATTTTTTAATGAATAAGATAAAGAAACAATTATAACCTTGAATGATGACCATGGCAACTTACTAAAAATGTGTCTGAAGAGCCTAAAATACTCCAAATTTTCAACCAGACTCCCAAAAGGGTATATGATAGAATGGAGTTACTCTTGATAGGTCATGACTAAAGTTGTATGTCTCCATGTTTATGTTTATAAGTTTAGTTTTAAACTTTAGTCATAAAATTAAAAAGTAAAGTTTTATGACTAAAGATGGCTTTAGAAGCACCATTACATTAAATATAAGAAAATCTGAGTTCTTGTCTGGGGAATTCCACAAACAAAATCTTGTAACACTATATCAGTTGCTTAATCTCTTTGAGTCTTGATTCCTTCATCAATAGATAAAAGTTCAATTAAGTTCATCCAAATACTCTAACAGTTCAATAACAATTAATTTGAAAATTAATAGATTCCGCAATGAAGTTGAAATCTACCTCTCCAAACTGATTTCCTAAAAATCCATCAGCTCCCACCAGCCCGCCCTGTGCCTTCTTTGTATGCTGGCCTCTGCCCCATTTCCTTATGCTGAGATTTCCTCCCTGTTCTTCTCACCTCTCTAGTTCTTAACCATTCTTCAAGGCCCAGACCCATGTCTCTTTCCTTGAAGCCACACACATTGAGGGTTTATGTGGAGTGTATGTGAGCCCCTCAAGGGCAGAGCACAACTTATTCTCTTAGATGCTGCCCCCAGCTCTCCCCCCACCATATTGCAGAGATCCCCGCACAGAGGAATGGGATATTTTGGTCTTCCACTCCCCTCCCTCCCTTGAGACTTCATAGCCTTGACTCTACTCAATGCAAGATCCCAAGACTTAAAACTGGTGAAAAGACTGAAGACCTCTGTCCCACAAGTTAATCATTGATTAGATAGGAGTTTCTGGCACCTGTTTTCTCATGTCTATTTTGAACATGCAGTGTCCTGATTTGTTTAGGGGGCATTTGGAATGGGTCATGGCCAGGCTCAACTGTCAGCTGGCTTCAGTGTCTCACCGCTAACATGAATAGTCCTCAGGAACGCAATTATACAGCCCAAGAATTGAGAATTTAAGTTTACATATTGTACGAAATAATCTTTGACTTCCTCACTACCAATATATATGTGGTTTCTGCAAAGTTACAGAAACAGCCATAACATATGCTAAAAAAATAATTTTCAGTACCACTCATGGAAACTAATCTTAGAGAATTGTTTTATCTTCCATTTCTTGTGTATGTGAATCTAAACCTAACCTATTTTTCAGATATATAATAGGTTCATGATTCTGTCCCAAAGTGTAAAATCAGTATTTAGTATCATGAGTCCCAGCTAAATGCCGCACTAATTCATTTGATGACATTGTGATATTACAATGCAGGTGGTGTCAAAGATGTCAGTCTGGGAGTTCACAGTCTGAAGTACGCAAACACTGGCTGTACCCCATCCCTACCCCAAAAGAAAGTAAGAGAGGCTTTTGTAGGTTGCAAATCCTGTCTGGTTTATTTATAAAGCAATAAATATTAGAAGCACAAATAAATTGGACGTGTGTAAACAAACTGTACAATGATTGATGAGAGATGATGGAGGGTGGGTCAGGAGACTCCAAGAAGCATAATACCGTCATCTTGAATAGAAAGTAGACTAAGAGAAAAGGCACCTCAGAAGCATTTGCGGTGGACGATGGATGGGCCTGCCTCATCGTACTCTTGCTTGCTGATCCACATCTGCTGGAAGGTGGACAGAGAGGCCAGGATGGAGCCCCCGATCCACACAGAGTACTTGCGCTCAGGGGGAGCGATGATCTGTGGAAAGATAACGAAAACTTCCAGGAAACTCTGAAGCAACAGAGCAAGCCACATGTTGAGGAGACTAAAAAAAAAAATTAGATATTAATTCACTGTCATGTAAGATACTTCATATCACAAATTAATATGGCCAAGTCAAGTTTGAAGCTTTTTCCTCTACTTCATTATTTCTGTTATCAAGGACTTTACAAAATAGAATTTCACACTTCTCTGAACTCAAAGATAATGTGGCAAAAAGCTAAATTTCTCACTTCTCTGAACTCAAGTGTGATGTGGCAACAAGCTCAAAGCCCCAAAGTTGGGGAGTTTTTTTCTTCTTCAAAGATTGCTTTTCATCCACTGATTGAAAGCATTTTTAAAGTTTCATATCTTGGGAAAAGTGCTAGAAAAATCAGGAAAAAAAGTGCTAGAGAAGCTAAAACGTAAAGTTTTTAGTAGACAGGAAACTAAGTGTGAGGGCAAAGGAGTTAGGAACATGTTCTTCTTGGAAAACCAAGACCTACTTTGGCTCCCCCAGGCACAGAAGTTCTTTACCTTAATCTTCATGGTACTGGGGGCCAGGGCTGTGATTTCCTTCTGCATGCGATCAGCAATCCCAGGGTACATGGTGGTTCCTCCAGATAAGACATTGTTGGCATACAGGTCCTTGCGAATGTCAATGTCACACTTCATGATGCTATTATAAGTTGTTTCATGGATGCCAGCAGATTCCATACCTAGGAACACATTAAAAAAAAAAAATCACTGTGCACTTAGGCCAGAAAGCCCGGGTAGAGGGGTGAGAACAGGACTCCTCTGTATTGGTAAATTGTCTCCATTTGTCTCTGAAACATGTTCCTTCATAAGATACACTGAAGGCATTTGTGGAACAGGTGTCTCTAAAAGTGCTCACAGTCCACAACAGACTGCCAAGAAACAAACAATTGTATTTAGCACCTGTTTGGAGTGAACACTTGCTGTATCCACCAGATGTATGGAGTTGTATTGGTATTGGATAAGACACACATTTAAGTTAAATTCATATAAGTTTTATTTATGGACTAAAGATCCTCAGAAGCTTCCTTTTGTAAATAATTCCTTAGGTAAGATGCTTGGTGACATATAAATGTCACTCCAGTTATTACTATGAGTGCAATTATTGTTGCATTTAACAATGATTAACTTAAAAGGAAAATCCAGCTATTTGGTAATGGAGCTTATTGGACTCAGTCAGCACCCTTGAGTAATCGCCCCTTTCCTGCAGATATGGATTACTCGGTTACTACTCTGTCTCATCCTTTCTTTTGAGATAAAGTCAGTGTGTCATTCTTTATCATTTCATTGCAATAGAATCCTGATGGCTGTCCCTTTATAAGCCATCAGAACCTGAGACTGAGCTGTGTGGGACTCCAAGCTATGACTTCTTTTAACTCAAGGGCCCCCTAATCCTTCTTTATCATAATAGACTTTACTTTGGGACCTCTCAAGATTTCCAGGCAAAAGCTATACCTCTGCACTAGACCCTACTACTCACCAATGAAGGAGGGCTGAAAAAGTGTCTCAGGGCAGCGGAAGCGCTCGTTGCCAATAGTGATGACTTGGCCATCAGGTAGTTCATAGCTCTTCTCCAGGGAGGATGAAGAAGCTGCTGTGGCCATCTCATTCTCAAAATCCAGAGCAACATAGCACAGCTTCTCTTTAATGTCACGGACAATTTCACGTTCAGCTGCAGAAATAAAGGGTATCCCAGTCAAGCTCTGAAGAATGAAGTCAGCTGTGGGGGGTAGGTGACTCACTGGCGAAGGGAAAAAGCAAACACGTGCTGTAGCACATGAGATGCACAGACTCACCAGTGGTGACAAAGGAGTAGCCACGCTCTGTGAGGATCTTCATGAGATAGTCGGTGAGATCCCGACCTGCTAGATCCAGACGCATGATGGCATGGGGCAAAGCATAGCCCTCATAGATGGGGACATTGTGAGTTACACCATCCCCAGAGTCCAGAACAATGCCTGTCAGTGAAGGTAGACAAGAACAAGGTAAATTCCTGGCAACACCACTGCTTTTAGCCATGTCAGAGCCTATGTCCAACCGTGGCTAAGATAAACTAGCACTGGGCATGGATCCAGATCAGATTGGATCCCTTGCACATGAAGAATAAAAATGAGCACAATGAGTGCTAAATCTGAAGCCAGCCATAGCTCATCCTTTTAAAGATTGTAGTAAAAAAATTTCCCCAGGACACTTTCAAATGACCACCCCTTTTATCAGCATTAGCACATTATGTAGCATCCAGGCGTGTTTCTCTTTCCTCCCATCTAACTTACATGTGTTTCTCTCTCTTCTGACTCAGACCCTGTGGGGAATGTGGATTCTCCTTGCTAATGTTTGCCCAGGGGCTGGGATGCTAGGAACACATACCAGTGACTTCTGTGTTCCAGGTTGATACATCATTTGGAACCTTATCATGTGACACCACATAGTTTCAACTCTTAGAAATACATGTGCTCTAAAACTAACCTCTGGGAACTATGGTTTCCTTTCTCTCTTAGCACCCACACCTTCCCATGGAGTATGAGAGAAAGGATCATTTCAAGTGGGGAAACTGATTCACAGCCAGGTCGATGACTTGGGAATGTGATTAATCAGTGACTGTCCCCAGAGCCCAAATATACCTGTGGTACGGCCCGAAGCATATAGGGACAGCACTGCCTGGATGGCCACATACATGGCAGGGACATTGAAAGTCTCAAACATGATCTGGGTCATCTTCTCACGGTTGGCCTTGGGGTTCAGAGGGGCCTCAGTGAGCAGAGTGGGGTGCTCCTCAGGGGCCACACGTAGCTCATTGTAGAAGGTATGGTGCCAGATCTTCTCCATATCATCCCAGTTGGTGATGATGCCATGCTCAATGGGGTATTTGAGAGTCAGGATACCTCGTTTGCTCTGGGCCTCATCACCTACATAGGAATCCTTCTGACCCATACCCACCATAACACCCTATAAGAAGAAAAAGATGGGAAGATCAAGATTCCGCCACATCAGGAATATAATTGATGCCTTATAAATTTATATCTAATTGCCCAAGTCAATGAGTACCTCATAAAGACCAGAAGTAACAAACAATAGCATTTTACCCCAATTTAGAAATATCACATAAAATCAATCTAGTATCTTTTTCTCAGCTACACCCCCCCCAAAAAAAATCACAGTATAATTTTATTGTTTAGAATATAACTGGGGGACGGGAACAATACTCATTCACTGAAGTAGAGCCTCACCTCATTTTAAAAATACCATAATGACTTCATTAAATTATTTAGCTCATCACCCGTGTCAACTAGAATATAAATGACTGCATTGTGAAATGCCTGAATTAATGACACATTGTATTTCTCCTAAGAAAAGATTTTGACATCCATCAAGTGAACATGAAGAGATGCGCTGGTATGCCAGTGAAATCCAGCCTGCCTACAGCTGTCCTGGGCTCCTCACTCAGCAGCTCCGAGGAGTACAGCCCTCCTCTCTGGCAGCCTGTCTGGCCAGGCATGTGGCAAAGCCAGAGGGTGGCATTTCTCTTAATAAACAAGGTGGTATGTCACTATCACCATGGCACTTACTGACTGTCACGTCTGGCTTCTAAAAATGCAACAGCCAGGAAGCAGATAGATTACATCTTTTGGGAGCTCTGTAAGCTGGCTGTGAACAAGAGGGAGGAATGTGGCTTGGCTCCTGGTCGGTTGAGAGAAGTTATATTAATTATATTTTAAACAGGACTGAAAAGAGAGGTCAAGGAGAAAAGTGAAGTGCACAAAAGATAGAGAAGACGCTGAGGGCTGAAAATGCAGGTCGGGAGTAGAGAGAGAGAAGCTGCTGCCTTTTCAAAGGAGTCGGACTTTTGGAGAGTTGTGTGTGTGCCTGAAGTGAACAGGAGAATGCGCATTTCACACCCTCCTTCAGTGGGGGTGGGGCGCGGGGGACGGTGAGAGTTGCTTGTCTTGGCTTGGATTGGACGCCCAATCTTTTCCTCATTTGACCTAAAGAGTTCACGGAACAGGAGGCTCAGGTGAGGCACTTTAACTGCTGGGTTGGGGAGGTGGCAGGAAGGGGTGTGGGGAGGGGCTGGGCTGCTCCCCAGGACCACAGGCGTGGCTGGAAAGTTTACCTGGTGACGCGGGCGGCCCACGATGGAAGGGAAGACTGCGCGGGGCGCGTCGTCGCCCGCAAAGCCGGCCTTCACCAGCCCGGAGCCGTTGTCGCACACCAGGGCGGTGGTCTCCTCGTCGTCGCACATCTCGGCACAACTTCAGCGGGGTCTGCAGGCCGAGGACAGTGGGGTGGCCCAGGCTCAGTGCCTACAAAGCTGGCCTTCTCCGCATCCCGGGAGGAGGGGACAGAGCAGAGCGGGGCTTGGAGGGGTGACACCTGCCACCTCCCGTCCCCTCACGGCAGAAAAAGAAGGGGTGGGAGGACACAGCGGGGGTTGGGGGTAGGAGTGCGGAGAGAAGAGGAGAGGAAGCACCCAGGGTCCCCGGCCGGGAGGCTCGCCCTCTGTCCCGGGTGCAAGGAGGGACAGTCCCTTCTTGCCAGGTTCTCCCCAGCCCTTTACATTTTCGTCTTTTCACAAACTGAGAACCCACTTCGGCCCCATCAACACCCCCATTCATGCCCGTACCCCAGCTGGAGGAAAAAGCTTAAGAGAGCAGGGACCCCCCAACCTGCGCGCCCCTCTCCAGTGACTTTCCAGGGCAGAAGAAGTTAGAATCAAATCGAAGTTTGGTCTCTTTTTTAAAAAGTGCCGGAGAGGAGGGAGCGCGGGCTGAGAGGGAGGACTGGGCCGCCGGCCTGGGTCCGGGCGCCGGGGTGCGGGAGGGGGGGTGGGGGGGCGGGTTGGCGGGGGCGGCCGCGCTGACTCACCGTCGGCGCGTCGGGCTCGGCTCCGGCAGCGGCAGGCGCTGGGTGTCCGGCGCGGGGCGCGCTGCTTTATAGCGCGCTGATGGACGGAGCCAGTTGCAGCGGCCGGGGGCAGGGGTGGGGGGCCCGGTCGGCCACCTTGCCTTATTTGGTCGCCTTCGTACCACTGAGGAGCGCCGAGGCCATTCATGGAGCCAAGGGCAGGGGAGAGGATCAGCCAGGGGGGCCCCCAGACCATGTAAGGAAGGGGAGGGGGCAACAAGGGGATAGCCAAATAGGGAGCTAGGGAGGGGCAGGCCGTGAAGGGTCAGGGGCAGGGGAAGACTAAGTGCCGCCAGCCCATCGCTCCCCCTTCCGAGGTGGGGGTGATCCCTGGGTGTGTTGTGGCTGGTTCCTCCCAGGCCCCGCCAGCCTAAGAGACAATAAGCCACGTAGAAGCAAGAAGGCTTGGCACCCTGCCTTCTGCTGCGGGGTCCTGACAGCTGGACCGGTGCAGCACAAGAGCGACAGCTGCTTCTCATCTTCCAGGACTGGGAGCTGGATGAGCAGAGCCCTGGGAGTCCTCATGGGCCCAAATGGCACCACAGCAGCACACCTGGGACGGGTCACCCTTCTGGTCTAGTCCCCACCAGCCTGGATGACTTGACTCCGGGAGCTGGAGCAGAAAGTTGGGATTAACCAAGGCCACCTTTTTCCCCAACCCAGGCACGGCTCAGCTCTGGTCAGAGAAAAGGCTAAGGAGAGCAGTCGAGAGAGCCTGGCCTAGTGTTGCCGGAGAAGGGGCCAGGTGTACCCCAGCCCCGGTCATCAGGAGGCTCTCCGCCATACTGTGGGTGCTTTGCTCACACTCTGATCTTCAGCTAAAAGAGGATCCTCTGCTGCCAAAGTCAATGAAGAAGCAAAGCCAGAAGTAGGGTGTCCACTTGCTGGTGGGTAGATGACCGCCTGTAACCTGGGGACCAAGCCCTTCCCTCCAGGTGGAGACAAGACAGAGAGAGCAAATTCTTGCCCAGAAGGTAACTGCAACTTCAGCCGAATAAACATCTATCATATGGACGTGCAGTGTCGTCATAACCAGCAATGAGCTAGAAAAACAGAGAGTCTCTGGGCCCACTCTGGAGCTACTAAGGGAGAATATGTCTTCTAGCCAGACGCTCAGTTGATTTATATGCACATTGAAGTATGAGAAGCATTGGTATAAATGACTGATGTCAGCTGCTTCATGGAAACAGAGTTTTGAAGGACCCTGAGACTTTAGAGAAGGGAACAGAAAGATGACATGAAGCAGGGAGAGGGACATAAGATCAGAGAGACATGAGAAGGACACAGATCACTAGCTTGCCCTGGGGTGCCCTGTATTCTCATTTCTTGACTGGCACTTTGATTTTAATGCTTGTGTTTTTCCTCCTGTTCACACCAGTTAAAAATAGAAAACTGGGCACAGGCATCTATCTCTAGAGTGGTCTTGGATTGATATGCTGAGGAGGCCTGCTGATTAGATACTTGTCCTGACTGGGGAATGCTGGGCCCTCCTTGCTGAGCTCCCTAACCATGTTTGGGTTAGTCTGGAAAAGAAACAGTGGGGACAGCTGGGTGATGGAGACAGATGAGGGGCCTGGCTGGGATCTCCCCCCACTGCACAGTAGGCTACCTCAGCTCAGGCAAACGCAAAGAGACAAAAAAAAAAGGAGAAATGCCGGTACAGCCACATAGCCCTGGGTTCAAATCCTGCCTCTATCACTTACCACACATTTATTTGGTCTTGGGCAAGTAGTCACTTCACTTTCTTGAACCCCAATTTTCCCCTCTGTAAAGGGACACAATAACTTTTCTGGAAAGGGTTATTAATTATTATAATAATTAGAGACACCTGAAAAAACACATAGATGGTAAATGATTACAATTCAGTCACAGTGATACTTTGGGAGGCAGCCTCAGCTCTCACTTTTGAAAAATGGGTCAATTTCATTTACCTATTGATTCGGCGAATATTTATGCAACAAGAACTGTGCTCAACACAGGGACACAGTGATAAATAAAACAGCCATTACAGAATATAATGCAGGGCAGTTACAGGAGAGTCAGGGACAGTTATGGTTCCTGCTGGGAAAGAAAGGAGGGAATGAATCACTGGGATGGTCACCAAAAGAGGGAGCCACCCAAAAGAAAGCCTTCCTTCATTGTTTTAAAAAGCTGGTAAGATTGACACTCACAAACATTTGTGTGAACAAATGTAGACAGCAGACAGTATCTACTTGGGAGTGGCTGATGGCAGATTCCCATGTTCCCAGCCTATGGAAAGTTGAGCTTATCACCGAACACCATGGTTACTGACCTGAATCCTTTACAAATACGTCCCTGGTTCAGGAGGCCCATTTGAGCCCACCCACCCCTGGTCAGTCTGCTCTGGTGGGGGTGGGCAGGTCAGTGGAGCACTAAGACCAGTTTCATAAAACAGTCTTCACCCTTAAAATGTTTTAAAAACAATTTTAGTTTTTTCCACTTAGAACAAAATATACTTTTATATGCATTATATCTGTGGTGAGAACATGGTTCCCCTTAAAGAGCTATGATGGTTTGATATCTATTAATTGTAATACTGCTCAATTTCCACATTTTAAAAGTTTGAACCCCATTTCATATATAAGGTGGGGCAAAAGTAGATTTACAGTTGTTCATATGGAAAATAATACAGTAATTAATAAATAAGAATAAGAATAAACTCTGTGTTTCATGTACTCACAACTGTAAACCTATTTTTGCCTTGCCCTGTATTTTAAAATATAAGTCAGTGGGAAAGTACTATTCAATGACTGATTTTCATTAGGCATGATTTTTCTAGGGTCCTTTTCATTTAAAAGTTGAGATTGGCTTCTGTCACACCTACTTAACTATATAAAAATGACTTTGTCCTCTGTAGTGCATTCTAGATATTCCCTCTTTTAATATTGTAGTAAAATACACATAACATAAAATTTACCACATCAACTATTTAAAATTGTATAGTTCGGTAGTGTTAAGTACATTCACATTGTTGGACAATCAGTCTCCCCATTTCATCTTTTAAAGATTTTATTTATTTATTTTTAGAGAGGTGAAGGGAGGGAGAAAGAGAGGTAGAGAAACATCAGTGCGTGGTTGGCTCTCACTCACCCCCAACTGGGGACCTGGCCTGCAACCCAGGCATGTGCCCTGACTGGGAATCGAACCAGTGACCCTTTGGGCCACAGGCTGGCACACAGTCCGCTGAGCCACACCAGCCAGGGCCCCATTTCATTTTTTAATGTGAATTGTGACTGAAGTGATTTCAAAACTCAGAAATGGCTCTGTCGTGCAGGTTGAGGAAAACTGGTCTATATATACCCTGGAAGAGTGAGGACTCCCACCCAGGCACCTAATTTAGCACCCAGTTCCTCACCACCACCGCACACGCCCTCTGGTCCACTTTGGACTGCTGTCCTCAGAGTAGAATTCTAGACCATTTGCAACCAAATTACTTGGGCTGCCTAAGAGAAACTCCATTCCCTGGCTTCATCCTGGGACACTGACTGTGCATTGTAAATAAGTCATCACCCCTCTTCCCCAGGTGACGGACAGAGCTAGACAGATTTAGTGGCTCTGCCTGGTTGTTCCCTTCTAGGCCCACGGAGTTTGCTGAATGCTGCCCAACCTGCCAGTGCTGGCCTAGTCCAGCTTGGCTGACCTTGAGCATCCCAGTGGGATGGCGAAGCCTGGCTTGTCCCCAGGGCTCTTGAGGGCAAGCTGAAGGAACAGAAGGTGGGACAGTTCCCGCTGCCCTTGCCTCGGGGGAAGCCTGTTTCGTCCACCATCTGCTAGAATCTGGAAGGGAGCGCCTGGCTTCCTCGGGGCACTGGGGATTAGCAGTTACTTATCTCAGCTGTTCCTCCATTGGAGGTGTCGCGGCATTTACAGAGAAGCCAGAAACAGACTGAATTCCTCTCCACAGAGCTCTCTGTCTCCTCCTGCAGCCCCTGCATTCCATGGACTAGGAGGGCAGGGAGGCTCTTTCTAGACCAGACAGTGTTGGGGGTGGGGAGAATCAGCCTTCTTAAAAACATTTCTATTTTCTTCCCCTACACATGTGTTCACTCCCACTGCCCTCTGGCTGGAGCTGGGTTTCAATTTTCATTAAAAGAAGAAAGTGATGCGACTGCAAGGGATGCAGGCCCCACACATCCTGGTGCTCAGAACTCAATACCAAGGCATGCCTAAGCTGCCCCATGCTTGCCTGTGTCTTACATGCGGCCACCAAAGAGATTACCCAAGGGGGGAGGATATTTCAGCTCCAAATGGAGTCTGTTCTTGGCAGATTCTGGAAGTCCCTTCCTTCTGACATGATAGGAACAACTGTGATGAACATTTTACTAAAACGTAGAGAAGGAGGACATGCCAGGAGGCGGGAGGTGAGAGCAGAACAAAGAAGGGAGATCCTTTTGGGTCTCGGAGTCCCATGGGCCTGATGATCTAAGATCTGAATTTTCACTCTCTTCCATCCGTGTATAGGTCCTGGAAATCACAAAGGATTTCTGAAAGCCTTTCTAATTCCTTAAAAGGAGTTTGTCCTTCAAGAATGAAATGCCAAAGCTTGCAGGTTTCTGCTCGGAAGGTATTCCTCTGAGCTCAGATTTGGCTTGCGCCCTACACAGACAATAACTCTATTTATGGAGTTTCAGTGTTTCAGGCATTACCTGGAGCAAGCCTGCCTTTGAGAGCCCAGATGTGTCATTGCCCCGCCTAAGCCTGACGTGTTCCTTGCTCCCAGGAGTGCTGGAGGGCCCGCAGAAGTATGAGCTGTGAGCTCACAGGTGCTCCTGCAGCCACTTTGACTCACAGGCATAACAATGTGGAGCCCATCTCCTCCCATGAAAGAGCAGGCACACATCTGACACAGAATGATAGTGGCAAGAATACCAATCACTAGCATTTCCCAAGCCTTTGGGGAGGTCGTGCACTATTTTGAGACTTTAGATGTGCACATGGTCCAGGTGAAGCTTTCCAGGTGCAGTTAGACTTGACAACTGGCTGCAGTCTGCAGAGCCAATGTCCTTTACAGAGCTGCTCGTTGATGTGATATCCCCAGGTGTTCAAGAACTGCATCATCTTAGCACAGATAGAGGTGCCACTGCCTCCGTGGTGAGGACATTGTCACAGGTGTTCATCAGAGACCACAGTCTTCTTTTTGAGCCTCTTGGAAGAATTTCCTGTCTGGTGCTAGAACCAAGAGCAGTAGCACTCCTACTGAGTAACTGCTTTGTTTTGATCCTGTGGGTCCTGAATCTAGTGACCAACCAGGTTTTTCTTTCGGTGTAGCTAAGAAAAATCCTAAAACTACATGTGTGGCCCAGTTGTTAACATGATTATAAATTATTATAATCTTGATGCAAGCATGTATTGAAAACACTCATTGCCTATAAATGATCATGCCGTTTTGACTTCCCTTTTAATATCATAGCGAGTATCAGTATAACTGGCAATCTAAAATAACATTTTCCTCATAAAAATAATACATGCTTTTTTGGTAAACTAGGAAACACTGAACAGCAAAGCAAAAAGAAAAGGACATGTCTGGTTGAGTTTTTAAAACCTTATATTTTAACTTCCCTAAAATAAAACTAAATGTGATATAAAATTTATGAGGCCTCAGCTCCCATAGCTACTTACAGTAGTGGGTAGAGAAAAGAAAAATAGCTTCCTATTCTGGTGGTTGCAAGAATGTACACTTGTTCTTCAAAGAGACATACAATGCAAGGAATTTGCATTAAAAGCATTTCTTGATTTGACTATTATAATCTAAATTATCTCTAGTCAACAGCTGGACCCAAAGAATGCCAAATTGGGAGCAGGCTCTGCCCTAGGGATTATACCATCCATATCTCACTTATATTTTAGAGGGTGGGTTTTAGTTTCCAACTCAGCTGCTGAACTCTTTCAAAACTACAGTCTAAAAACAGGGATCCATCAATAGCATAAACCTAAACCATGTAAGTATATCGCTGAAAGCTTTTTCTTTATGTGGTGAGCCTGAAAGCAGTTGTTTTAGTAAATATATTTATAACTCCTCTTAATTAGGACTACAAATAATCAGTTTACCTTACTGTCATAACCTCTAATTTAATTTCATAAATTAAAAAATAATAAAAATAAAGGCTTTGCCCAAATTTAGTCACCTGTGTTACTCAGGAGAAGGAAACAGAGATTATGCCTGCAAAATAAAAACAACTGAAACACCTTCTCGAGAGTGCTGGCACTCCCACAAATAAGTAGGTCTGGGTACCTTTGGCATTGCAGAAAGAAGAGTCAGCCCTCAGGAACAGAAAACAGAGGCAGCCACTGAACCACAACGTGGCTTTGCAAAATGACCAGAAAATATCTTGAGCATGACCCAAAGGATGCAACAGAGTCAAGAATATCTCCAGAGGAATGCTTGCAAGAACTGGATAGACCTAAGCTGAGAACATCCTTTACAGATGAAAAAGAAGGGGTCCTCTGTTCAGTTAACACTTTTGCAAATTCTATTAAAATATGCAATTTTCCAGGGAGAGATTCCATATATTTAACTGCCACAAAAAATGCATGCTAGGCTCATTCTCCACCAATGGCTGCAGCCATCTTCTCTCTGTGTCTCCTGTCCAATGACATGAGAGTCTAGAGATCAACTCTTGAGGGTTCAGAAAGGGAGCCCTAAAACACTAACGTAATCTTATCTCCAAGTCTGGCATAATCAATCATTGCTGTTGTCCACCCCATGATCACATCACTAAGCTACTGGCCCAAGGTTGTGGGTGAGGATGAGGAGAGGGATGGGGAGAGGATGATGGGAGGAGTAACCTGCAACCCCTCCACCCATCCCATGAGTTTCTACCTGAGTAGAACCCTGAAGAAGATAGGTCGGGAACACATACTGATACTGTACAAGGGCTAAGTCTCTACTTTCACCCGGCAGTGGAAAACTTTAGATAAATTGTGCTCATGATGTCCAACTCAGGGATGTGAGCCCCAAACTGGAAATGGAAAGGGCAAAACTGATCCATAAAGCAAAAAGCTGTGTTTATTAGAACAGCATCAGTGTTTTGGAAGTGCCCACACCTCAGGCCTAAATATCAAGCCCTAAAACATTGTTCCATAGCTTATAAATGTATCTAGTCAGATTTCCTTTGGTCTATCTGGAAACTAATCTTTATTTTGATTAAACATGAAAAGTGAAATGCTAAGCTTGCCTGCTGTCTCACCTGAAACATGTTTGTGTGAATCTGAGAGAATCAGTCATGAGTAAAAGGTTTATGGTTTCTATTTCCTGTATGTCAAAGAGCTGTCACGTGGGTAGGTCAAGTACTCCTATCCAAAGCATCTAATTCAGCCATAATCACATAAACAGGGTTTTAGAAACCCTAAAGCTGTGATTGGGCGGCAGCTAAGATTGACAGATGCTCTTTATTTTCTTAGATATCTGTGGGTGTAGAAGGTCTAGAAATACTTCATAATGTCACCACACTGAAACTGTAGTATGTAGGAATATACTGTTTACAAAAAAAAAAAAAAAAAAAAGTGTCATGCTAGGAAAATATAGTATTCTATTGCCAGAGTTTGTGTCATTTCCAATAAAGTATTTTTTAACCCCCTAGTGTCTGTGAACATCATTGAAATTCTCAGCATCAACCAAGAAGACGTCCAGGTCTTAGTGACTGATTTTGAACAAAGGGCTTCAAGTAATTTCCCTGGAAGATTCAGGCTTGCTCTAACCGATGGACAAATTCAAATGTGTCCTTAGTCCTTCATTTTACAAATAATTAGCAAAACATTTCAGATGAATAAACACTTTGATTTTAAAAAGCATTATTTCTAACTAAATAAAAATTAAAAGAGTGATGCTTATTTTGTAGATATGATATGAACAAGAGAAAAAAATTAATTTTGTAGCCAAATAAGGTTCCCTTGAAGTCAAGATGTGGTTTTTCCAATCTTTCTATCTAATTGGCATTAGTTAAATACCTTCTCTGGGCAAGGCATTGTACCTGGTAGAGCAAGGAATAGTAGAATAAATGAGGCAGGGCTTACACACCAAGAAAGTGTTTATAGTGCATTAGTTGAACACAAATCCGGCCACCCACCACAAAGATCTGTGCTAAGCAACATGAAAGAGGTACTTAACAAAGGCGGGGAGTAGAGTTAGAAAAAGGGGAAGAGCCCTTCTCATTGGACCCTTGGGCAAGGCTCCATGGTCTATGGATTTGGAGCTGAGCCTGTAAGAGCTAACTGATTCAGAGGTTCCCTTCCAGCCCCAACATGGCAATTCTGCATAATTTTGTAAATGAGAAAGAGTACTACTGAGGTAGAGAGGGGCTTCAAAAATAAGAAAAAAACTAAGGAAAATTAATTGATAAGCTTTAGTATATTGTGCTATATTTGAGAAATTATTTTCTATCCTAACCATTTTTTAACAGATATGTTTTGCCTTTTTGGAAAAATGACAATGTGTTTAACAGATATTCACTGAAAGCCCACGGCATGCCACATGCTATACTCCTAAGGTTATATCAAGTCAGAAATAAGCACACTACTGAAGACCCCAATGACATGGACTTTTCAGATAAAAAGTGTGTGAAACGTGTGTGTGTGCATGTGCAAGTGTGTGTGTGTTCAAGGGCAGGCACACCTTCGTCTTTATGGATTGAAAGCTAGCAGAGACCT